>NC_045444.1:55734791-56048530 GCF_002776525.5 Piliocolobus tephrosceles
CACTGCAAGCTCCGCCTCCCGGGTTTACGCCATTCTCCTGTCTCAGCCCCCCGAGTAGCTGGGACTACAGGCGCCCGCCACCTCGCCCGGCTAGTTTTTGTATTTTTTAGTAGAGATGGGGTTTCACCGTATTAGCCAGGATGGTCTCGATCTCCTGACCTCGTGATCCGCCCGTCTCGGCCTCCCAAAGTGCTGGGATTACAGGCTTGAGCCACTGTGCTCGGCCAGAGTAAGAGTTTTTAAGGATTCAGAGTGGGAGAGTTTATCAGAGGCGTGGACTGCTTCTGTGTCTCTTCGTTGTGATTATCTGGGAGGGAGAGTTGTGTGTCTTCCCATACATTTTTCTGCAGCTACAGGCATACCCACTGAGTCTGCTTTTAGCTTCCCTATCTTAGTGCACCTGATGGAAAAGGAATGTGCTTATTAAGACCCACTGTTTTACTGGGGCCTATTGTATGAGCGTGAAGTTTGGCAGTTACCCAAGAGACTCCCCCCCCCCCCGGGCCTGAGCTGTCTTATCTGTATTTTACTGTCTGCTCTTTCTGGCTGCTTGTAGTTAGCAGAGAAGTTACTTCCTTGAAATGCATGAGACTAGAAAGGAAGCTGGAACTTAAAGTGGCGGTGTCTGACTGAGATGACAGTGCTCCTCCTCTGTCACAAGGCTCCTCCTGGTGGCTCCACCCCTGTAGCCTCTGTTGGGTGCAGTCCACACTGTGCCTCTTACCAGTTGGAATCAGGTACCTGTGGCTCTCCTAGGCTGGAGTTGCAGGTTGGTGACTATGTGACTATGGTTCTGGGGTTTTGGGGGGCAACCCTGCCCCCACAGCTCTACTGGGTGTTGCCCTTGTGGAGACTCTCTCTGGTAGACCTGCCCCCCTCCAACCCCGCCGCTGGCTCAACTAGGCATTGCCCTCGTGTGGACTCTGCTGCTGACCTGCCCTGTGACAGTTTGCCCTATGACAGTTCTCTGCCTGGGCCTCAGGCTCTCTGGTACATCCTTTGAAATTTAGCAACATGTGGACACTTGAAAAGGCTGCTTACTGGTTGTTCCTTTGGGAGTGGCAGCCTTAGCAGCTTCCGGGCCCACTTGAACTACAGATGGGGTGCAAGGAGCACTGCATTGGAATGCAGGGAGCAGAGACTTGAGTTGGTGCTGTGCAGCAAGCCCTGAGGCTCCACAGGTACCCTGGACCTCTCCCTTGAAACAGTTCTGCCCTCAAGGCCCCTGCATTCTGGGCCTGTGGTGGGTATGGCTGTCTCAAAGATCTCAACAGCTTTTAGGGTCATTCTTCCATTGTCTTGATGAAATAGTCACACCTTGGCCACGCCCTTGATTTTTTTCTCCTAAGCATACTTTTTTATTCTTTACCTGGCCTGGTTGAGAATTTTCCAAATCTTTACATTCTATGTCTTTCTTGATTATAAATTTCATCTTCACCTCATTGTCTCTCTTTGGATTTTACTATAAGCAGCCAAGAGGAGCCATGCAATATCCTGAACACTTTGCTTAGAGATTTTTTTCTGCTAAATAGCCTAGTTTATAGCTCTTAAATTTTGCCTTTCATAAAGTAGTAGGACATGGATATAATTCAGCCAATTTTTTTTTTTTTGCCATTTTGTAAAAAGAATGGTCTTTCCTCCAGTTTTCGATACGATATCAGTTCCCCAAAGGCCCTGCCTCTTAATAGCCCCCCAGTGGGGATTCAGTTATGAACATAAGTTTTGGAGAGGTCACATATTCAAACCGTAACACCATCTATGTAGTATTACACATGGAATTATTATTGAATATTGAACCAGTCTTGCATTTCTGGGATAAAATCCACATTGTCGTGATATATTATCCTTTTTATAGATTGCTGGATTTAAGTTGCTTGTATTTTGACATGAGGATTTTTGTATCTATAGTCAAGAGGGATATTGTACTATACTTTTCTTCTTTTGCAATATATCTGTCTGATTTTGGTATCGGGGTAAATCTGGCTTCATAAATGAGTCGGGAAGGGCACCCTCCTCTTTATTTTGTAAGAGTTTGTGTAGAATATGACATTATTTCTCCTTTAAATATCTTGATAGAGTTTGTGGGTGAAACAATCTAGGTTTGGAATATTTGTTGTTGGAAGCTTTTTAACTTTTTTTTTTTTTTTTGAGACGGAGTCTCACTCTGTCGCCCAGGCTGGAGTGCAGTGGCCAGATCTCAGCTCACTGCAAGCTCCGCCTCCCGGGTTTCTTATGCCATTCTCTTGCCTCAGCCTCCCGAGTAGCTGGGACTACAGGCGGCCACCACCTCGCCTGGCTAGTTTTTTGTATTTTTTAGTAGAGACTGGGTTTCACCATGTTAGCCAGGATGGTCTCCATCTCCTGACCTTGTGATCCGCCCGTCTCGGCCTCCCAAAGTGCTGGGATTACAGGCTTGAGCCACCGCACCCGGCTGGAAGCTTGTTAACTTAATTGTAATATTTGTTGAATAAGGTTTTCACATATTCAATTTCTTTTCTTTTTTCTTTCTTTTTTTGAGACTGAGCTTTGCTCTTTTTGCCCAGGCTGGAGTACAGTGGCGCGACCTTGGCTAGCTGCAACCTCAGCCTCTCGGGTTCAATTGGTTCTCCTGCCTCAGCTTCCTGAGTAGCGGGGATTACAGGCGCCTGCCACCACGCCTGGCTAATTTTTGTATTTTTAGTAGAGACAGGGTTTCACCACGTTGGCCAGGCTGGTCTCAAACTCAGACGATCCACCCGCCTCAGCCTCCCAAAGTGCGGGGATTACAGGCGTGAGGCACCACACCCGGCCCTATATTCAATTTCTTTAGTGACCTGTGTCATTTATTCAGTACTTTTTTTTCTTTATGTGAGCTTTGACAGTTTGAATCTTTCATGAAGTTTGGCCATTTCATCTAAGTTGTTGAATTTATGGGTACAAATAAGGAGAAATTTGTACTATTTGTCCTTATTTTCTCAATGTCTGTAAAGTATGTAGTGATATCCTTTCCTATTTATTTATTTATTTATTTATTGAGACAGGGTCTTACTCTGTCGGCCAGTATGGAGTGCAGTGGTGCAGTCGTGGCTTACTGCAGCCTCCTGGGTTCAAGCGATTCTTCCTCCTCAGCCTCCCCAGTAGCTGGGACTACAGGTGTGCACCATTGTGTCTAACTAATTTTTTTGTATTTTTTGGTAGAGATGGCATTTCCCCATGTTGTCCAGGCTGGTCTCTAACTCCTGACCTCAGGTGATCTGCCACCTCGGCCTCCCAAAGTGCTGGTATTACAGGTGTGAGCCATTGCGCCTGGCCGGCTTTTTCATTTATCACTTTTTTTACTTTTTCAAGGAATCAGCTTTTGGTTTTTATTTATTTATTTATTTATTTTTTTTGAGACGGAGTCTCGGTCTGTCCCCGGGCTGGAGTGCAGTGGCCGAATCTCAGCTGACTGCAAGCTCCGCCTCCCGGGTTTACGCCATTCTCCTGCCTCAGCCTCCGGAGTAGCTGGGATTACAGGCACCCGCCACCTCGCCCGGCTAGTTTTTTTTGTATTTTTTAGTAGAGATGGGGTTTCACAGTGTTAGCCAGGATGGTCTCGATCTCCTGACCTCGTGATCCGCCTGTCTCGGCCTCCCAAAGTGCTGCGATTACAGGCTTGAGCCACTGCGCCCGGCCCAGCTTTTGGTTTTACTGATTTTTTTTGTTTGTTCTCAATTTCATTGATATCTGCTCTTCATTATTATCTTCCTTTGTTTTGAATTTAATTTTCTAGTCTTTTTATGGTTTCTTAAGGTGGCAGCTTAGATTTGTAGTCTTCTTTTCTAATAGGATATAATGCAATAAATTTCCCTCTAAGCACAGTGTACATGCATCCCACATTTTTGATATATTTTCATTTTTATGTAGTTCAAAATATCTTCTATTTTCTGTGATCTCCTCTTTAGCCAATGGGTCATTTAGAAGTTTTGAGCTTTTTAAGGCTGGGAGTCATGGCTTTTGCCTATAATCCCAGCGCTCTGGGAGGGTGAGGGTGGCGAATCACTTGAGCTTAGGAGTTTGAGACCAGCCTGGCCTACATGGTAAGACCCCATCTTTATAAAAAGTAGAAAAATTAGCCAGGCATGGTGGCATGTGCCTGTAGTCCCATCTACTCAGAAAGCTGAGGTAGGAGGGTTTCTTGAGTCTGGGATGTAGAGGCTGCAGTGAGCCAGAATGGTGCCACTGCATTCCAGTTTGGGTGACATAGTGAGACCCCATTTCAAAAAAAAAACAAAAAGAAATTTTGAGGTTTTTTTTTTAAGATTATGACTATATTAGTAATTTTCTTCTCCTTCTCCTTCTCCTTCTTTTTTTTTTTTGAGACAGGGGTCTTGCTCTGTCACCTAGGCTGGAATGCAGTTGAGCACCATCTCAGCTCACTGCAGCCTCCAGCGTCCATCTCCCGGGTTCAAGTGATTCTTGTGCCTCAGCCTCCCAAGTGTCTGGGACTACAGGCAAACCACCATGCCCAGATAATTTTTGTATTTTTAGTAGAGACAGGATTTTGTCTTGTTGCACAGGCTAGTCTTGAACTGCTGGACTCAAATGATCCACCTGCCTCAGCCTCCGAGAATGCTGGGAGCACGAGTGTGAGCCATGGTGCGCAGCCAGTAATTTCTAATTTAATTCCATTATGGTGAGAGAGCACACTTACACGACCTCGTTTTATTTAAAATAGTTAAGGTTTCTTTCATAGCTCAGAATGTGGTCTGTCTTGGAATCTTCTATGTGCACTAGAAAAAAGCGCTTATTATTCTGTAGTGTTTTATAAATGTCAATTTGGCAAGTTGGTTGATGTTGTTCAGGTCTTCTATGTTCTTACTGATTTTCTGTCTGCTTGTTCTCTTTATTACTGAGAATGATGTTGAAGTCTCCAAATACAATTGTGAATTTGTCTCTTTTTCCTTGCAGTTGTCAGTTTTTGCTGCTTGCATTTTGGAGTTCTGTTGTTAGGTATACACTTAGGATTGTTATGTCTTTGTAATGAGTTAACTTTTTTATCATTATATAATGTCCTCTTTATCTCTGGCAATATTCCTTATTCTTTAGTCTGTTTTGTCTGATATTAATGTCATCACCCATATTTCTTTTGATTATTGTCAACATGGCGTGTATTTTTAAAACTCTTTTTTTTTAGGGACCAGGCGCTGTGGTTCACACTTGTAATCCCAGCACTTTGGGAGGCCGAGGTGGGTGGATCACGAGGTCAGGAGATCGAGACCAGCCTGATCAACATGGTGAAACCCTGTCTCTACTAAAAAGACAAAAATTAGTCGAACGTGGTGGCATGTGCCTGTAATCCCAGCTGTTCGGGAGGCTGAGACAGGAGAATCCGGCAGGTGGAGGTTGCAGTGAGCCGAGATTGCACCACTGCACTCTAGCCTGGGTGACAGAGCAAGACTCTGTCTCAAAGAAAACCAAAAAATCTTGAAGTGTTTTTTTTTGGAGACAGCGTCTCACCCTGTCACTGAGGCTGGAGTGCAGTGGCAAAATCTTGGCTCACTGCAGTCTTGACCTCCTGGGCTCAGGTGATTTTCCCACTTCAGCCTCCTCAGTAACTGAGACTATAGGTGTGTGCCACCACACCCGACAAATTTTTTGTATTTTTTTTTATAGAGACAGGGTTTTGCCAAGTTGTCCAGGCTGGTTTCAAACTCCTGAACTCATGCAATCCACTGGCCCCTTGGCCTTTCAAAGTGCTGAGATTATAGACGTGAGCTATCATGCCTGGCCAAATTTTTTTTTCTTTTAAACTGTTGGTGTCTTTTCTTGAAAACTCTTCGTGTGTGTGTGTGTGTGTGTGTGTGCATGTGTGTGCTGGCAGTTGATCTTGTTTGGCCTTGCTTTTTAAAAATCCAGTCTTCAAATCTCCAGCAATGGTACTTAGACCATTTACATTTAAAACAGTTACTGATATTATTAAATTTAAGTCCATTGTTTCCTATTTATCCCATCTGTTCTTTGTTTGCTTTTTCTCTCTTTTATGCCTTTTTCAGACTTTTTAAAAATGTTTCCATTTACTCTTCTTTGTTGGCTTATGAACTGTAACTCTTTTGTTATTTTACTGATCTCTTTATGGTTTATAGTATTATCACAGTCTACTTATACTACTTTATGTATAGTACAGAAACCTTATAATAGTTTGCTCCTTTTTAAATTTCCCTCTAAGCCGTTATCCTATTGTTGTCAAACATTTTACTTTTATATATTTAATAAACCCCTGAATATAATGTTATTTTTATTTACAGTCAACAATTTTATTTTTATTTTTATTTTTATTTTTTTGAGACAGAGTCTCACTCTGTCACCCAGGCTGGAGTGCTGTGGCTGGATCTCAGCTCACTGCAAGCTCCGCCTCCCGGGTTCACGCCATTCTCCTGCCTCAGCCTCCCGGGTAGCTGGGACTACAGGCGCTGCCACCTCGCCCGGCTAGTTTTTTGTAGTTTTTAGTAGAGACGGGGTTTCACCGTGTTAGCCAGGGTGGTCTCGATCTCCTGACCTCGTGATCTGCCCGTCTCGGCCTCCCAAAGTGCTGGGATTACAGGCTTGAGCCACCGCGCCCGGCTACAGTCAACAATTTTAAAGAGATTTGAATAATAACTAAAAAATCTTACCCATCTACTTACGATTTCCAGTGCTCTTTGTTTCTTTATGTAAGTTTCTATTTTTTCTAGTATTTCTTTCTGCTTGAAGGCCTTTACTTTTCTACAGTGTGGGTTTGCTAGTGATGTATTCTTCCTTTTTTTATACGTCTGAAAATGTCATTATTTTGCCCTTTTTTGCCTGTGTTTTTGAAAGATAATTTCTTTGGATATAGGATTCTAGGTGGACATTTTTCTTTTAGTACTTAATTTTTTAAAAAAATTTTATTTACTATTTTTTTTTTTTTTTTGAGACGGAGTCTCGCCCTGTCACCCAGGCTGGAGTGCAGTGGCCGGATCTCAGCTCACTGCAAGCTCCGCCTCCCGGGTTCAGGCCATTCTCCTGCCTCAGCCTCCCAAGTAGTTGGGACTACAGGCGCCGCCACCTCGCCCGGCTAGTTTTTTGTATTTTTAGTAGAGACGGGGTTTCACCGTGTTAGCCAGGATGGTCTCGATCTCTTGACCTCATGATCCGCCTGTCTCGGCCTCCCAAAGTGCTGGGATTACAGGCTTGAGCCACCGCACCCGGCCTACTATTTATTTTTTAAGAGACAGGGTCTCGCTCTGTCTCCAAGGCTAGGGTCCAGTGGCACAGTCATAGCTCACTGTAACCTCACACACCTGGCTCAAAGGTTCCACCTGCCTCTGCCTCTCAGGCTTTTTTTTTTTTTTTTTTTTTTTTTTGAGACAGAGTTTCGCTCTTGTTGCCTAGACTGGAGTAAAATGGTGCGATCTCGGCTCACCGCAACCTCCGCCTCCCAGGTTCAAGCGATTCTCCTGCCTCAGCCTCCCAAGTAGCTGGGATTACAGGCATGCACCACCATGCCCGGCTAATTTTGTATTTTTAGTAGAGATGGGGTTTCTCCATGTTGAGGCTGGTCTCGAACTCCTGACCTCAGGGGATCCGCCCACCTCGGCCTCCCAAAGTGCTGGGATTACAGGCGTGAGCTACCGCGCCTGGCCTTCAGGTTTTTAATAATTAAGATTACAGGTGTGTTCCACCATGCCTGGTTAATTTTTTAAATTTTTGTTTTTTATAGAGATGGGTGGTCTCATTATATTGCCCAGGCTTCTCTTTGAGTAAAGATGCTCCAGTGTCTTCTTGCTTGCATTGTTTTCAAGGAGAAATCTAGTCTCATCTTTATCTTTGCTCCTCTATACTTACCATGCCTTTTTCTGTGACTGCTTTTCAGAGTTTTTCTTTATCCATGTTCTGAGCAATTTGGTTATGATATGCCTCAATGTAATTTTTTAAAATCTTTTTTGGGTTTGTTGAGCTTCTTAGACTTGTGAGTTTATAATTTTCACCAAATTTGAGCATGATTTCTTTCTCTTTGTTATTTAGTTTTTTTTTTTTCATAATCATAAGCATAACTCTGCAGTTCAGCTAGGCATGGAAGGGAATAAGGAAAACACGGAACCCAAAGGGAACCACAGCGAGAGCACAAAGATTCTAGGATACTGCAAGCAGATGGGGTGGAGGGTGCTCTCCTGAGCTGCAGAAGGAATGGTCCAATGGTTAAGATAAAACACAAGTCAAACTTTTTAGAGTTGTCCACAGTCAGCAATGGTGATCTTCTTGCTGGTCTTGCCATTCCTGGATCCAAAGTGCTCCATGGCCTCCACAATATTCATGCCTTCTTTCATCTTTCCAAAGACCACATACTTGCCATCCAACCATTCAGTCTTGGCAGTGCAGATGAAGAACTGGGAACCGTTTGTGTTGGGTCTAGCATTTGCCATGGACAAGATGCCAGGACCTGTATGCTTCAGGATGAAGTTCTCGTCATCAAATTTCTCCCTGTAGATTGACTTGCTGCCAGCGCCATTATGGCATGTGTAGTCACCACCCTGACACATAAACCCTGGAATAATTCTGTGAAAGCTGGAACCCTTGTAACCAAGTCCTTTCTCTCCAGTGCTCAGAGCACAAAAGTTTTCTGCTGTCTTTGGAACCTCATCTGCAAACAGCTCAAAGAAGATGGGGCCCAAGGGCAAGCCGTTGACAGTAATGTTGAAGAACAAGGTGAGGTTGACCATGGGCGCCCAGCGGCACTTGGTGGCGTCTGCAAAGTACGTGATTTCTTTATGTATTTTTCTACCCTACCCCGCTTTTGTGGACTCAAATTACATGTACAGTAGCCTGCTTAAAATATAGCTCACTGATGCTTTTTTCATTTTTTGGAGTCTTTTTTTCTGTTTTATTTTTGTTTATATTGCCAAATCTTTGGGCCCTCTAATCTTTTTTCTGCCATATCTATTCTGCTGTTATTCCTATCCAGTGTATTTTTTTATTTCAGACATTGCAATTTTAATCCCTAGAATTTCAATTTGGGTCTATTTTTATATCTTCCATATCTCTACTTAACTTTTTTTTTTTTTTGAGATAGAGCGTTGCTCCATTTCCCAGGCTAGAGTGCAGTGGCACCATCTTGGCTCACTGCAACCTCTGCCTCCCAGGTTCAAGTGATTATCCGGCATCACCCTCTGTGTAGCTGGGATTATAGGCACCTGCCACCATGCCCGGCTAAGTTTTATTTTATTTTATTTTGATTTGATTTGATTTTTTTGAGACGGAATCTCGCTGTGTCGCCCAGGCTGGAGTGCAGTGGCGTGATCTTGGCTCACTGCAAGCTCCGCCTCCCGGGTTCACGCCATTCTCCTGCCTCAGCCTCCTGAGTAGCTGGGACTACAGGCGCCCACCACCGTGCCCGGCTAAGTTTTTGAAGTTTTAGTAGAGACAGGGTTTCACTGTGTTAGCCAGGATGGTCTCGGTCTCCTGACCTCGTGATCTGCCCACCTTGGCCTCCCAAACTGCTGGGATTACAGGCGTGAGCCACTGCACCCGGCCTATTTTGATTTTTAGTAGAGACGGGGTTTCACTTTGTTGGCCAGGCTGGTCTTGAGCTGCTGGCCTCAAGTGGTTCGCCTGCTTTGGACTCCCAAAGTGCTGGGATTACAAGTGTGAGCCACTGTGCCCGGCCTCTACTAAACTTTTGAACTATGGAATGCTGTTATAAAAACTTTTTAATGTTCTTGTCTAGTAATTCTAACGTGTTAGTTCTGGGTTACTTTCTCTTTTTGGAGACAGGGTCTCCCTCTGTTGCCCATGCTGGAGTGCAGTGGCACGATCTTGGCTCATTGCAACCTTTGCCTCCTGGGTTCAAGTGATTCTCCTGCCTCAGCCTCCTGAGTAGCTGAGATTACAGGCGTGTGCCACCACAGCCCAGCTAATTTTTGTATTTTTAGTAGAGACGAGGTTTCGCTATATTGGTCAGGCTGGTCCTGAACTCCTGACCTCAGGTGATCTGCCCTTCTCAGCTTCCTAAAGTGCTGGGATTACAGGCGTGAACCATTGCACCCAGCCTGGGTTAGTTTCAATTTATTGATTATCCTATTCATTACAGATTGTGTTTTCCAGCTTCATTGTGTTCCAGATACTGGATGCCTCATATTATGAGTTCTACCTTGTTGGGTGCTTGAAATTTTGTCTTTTTATGAATATTTTTATTAATTAATTAATTAATTCATTCATTTATTTATTTTTGATGGAGTCTCGCTGTGTTGCCAGACTGGAGTGCGGTGTTGCCATCTCGGCTCATTGCAACCTCCACCTCCCAGGTTCAAGCGATTCTCCTGCCTCAGCCTCCCAGGTAGCTGGGATTACAGGCATGCACCACCATGCCCGGCTAATTTTCGTATTTTTGGTAGAGACGGGACTTCACCATGTTGGCCAGGATGATCTTGATCTCTTGACCTTGTGATCTGCCCACTTCGACCTCCCAAAGTGCTGGTATTACAGGCGTGAGCCACCGTGCCTGGCCCATGAATTTTTTCTTTTTTTTTTGAGACAGAGTCTTGCTCTGTCGCCCAGGCTGGAGTGCAGTGGCAGGAACTCAGCTCACTGCAAGCTCCGCCTCCCGGGTTTACGCCATTCTCCTGCCTCAGCCTCCCGAGTAGCTGGGACTACAGGCGCCTGCCACCTTGCCCAGCTAGTTTTTTGTATTTTTTAGTAGAGACGGGGTTTCATCATGTTAGCCAGGATGGTCTCGATCTCCTGGCCTTGTGATCTGCCCATCTCGGCCTCCCAAAGTGCTGGGATTACAGGCATGAGCCATCGTGCCTGGCCCATAAATATTTTTTAAACTTTGCTTTGGTGTACATTTTTGTGGAAACAGTTTGATCCTTTTAGGTCT
The DNA here is from genome assembly GCF_002776525.5 of Piliocolobus tephrosceles. Lineage (NCBI taxonomy): Eukaryota > Metazoa > Chordata > Mammalia > Primates > Cercopithecidae > Piliocolobus > Piliocolobus tephrosceles. The sequence continues at coordinate 55,745,647 of NC_045444.1, forward strand.
TGCTTTTATGATCTGTTGAGTCTGAAGAAGTGCTAATCCGGTGCTTATTTTTCTCCACTACTGAGGAAAGATACTGCTGTGTCACCTTTTGAATGCCTCCTGAATTACAAGTTTTCCATCAGTTTGGCTGATGGGAACAGACATCATTCTCAACTTTATATGTGAGCATGTACTGTTTTCCCGTCCTTTCAAATGTTTTTATCCCTGGCCTTTGGTAGTGTCCACACATTTATGTGCTAATTAGTACTCTGGCAAATAGTCGAATACCAGGAACACTCTGTGTAGATTTCTGGGATTATTTCTGTGTGAAATTCTTTACTTTTTTGTACTCTATCCTGTAAACTATAAGCAGCATTGGTTTTCCTAGATGCTTATTTCTGTCTTCTCAAGTTCACAGAGTTTGGCCCCATTTTGATTCTCCTTCCTTTACTGCAGCCTGGAAGGTCTCAAGGAAGTAAGCTGTGACACCTATCGCCACATCACTTGCTTCCCATTTATCACAGATTATTGTCCTTCATTGCTTGATGTCCAATATCTTGAAAACCATTGGTTCATTTATTTTATCTGGTTTTTTGTTTGCTTTAGATGAAGGGGTTAACACAATGACCTTGTTATTTTTGTTTTAGATACAGATTTTATTTAATTTACTTATGTTAATAAAGAGTATTTTTGAAGTAAGTATAAAAGTATTATAGTATTTTTTCTTTTTTGCCTTTAGGGTTAACTAGTGCTTTGATTATAACAGAGAAGAAAAAGTGATATTGCCTGTCTGCTCTTGCAGAGAACAGATTACTTAAATGAGATGTTTAACTTTTTAAATTATGCACATATTTACAGTACAATATTAAGTTCTACATTACAGTTATATTTACTTTTTCTTTTCTTTGAGACGGAGTCTTGCCCTGTCACCCAGGCTGGAGTGTAGTGGCCGGATCTCAGCTCACTGCAAGCTCTGTCTCCCGGGTTCACGCCATTCTCCTGCCTCAGCCTCCCCAGTAGCTGGGACTACAGGCGCCTGCCACCTTGCCCAGCTAGTTTCTTGTATTTTTAGTAGAGACGGGGTTTCACCGGGTTAGCCAGGAGGGACTCGATCTCCTGACCTTGTGATCCGCCCACCTCAGCCTCCCAAAGTGCTGGGATTACAGGCGTGAGCCACTGCGCCTGGCCTATATTTACTTTTTTATATTTAAGTTCACTTAGGGCAGTTACCAAAGTGAACTTTCTTTCATATATGTGCTCCCAGAAAGTCTATTGCTTTCTGCTCTATTTTTGAGAGAGGACTATCTCCTTTTGGGGAAGGACCCCACACCTGTTACATATATGAGTAGATCTCCTTGAAAACATGTAATGTCAAGTTTTTTAAAAGTTTTTTTTTTTTGAGACAAAGACTCTCATTCTGTTGCCCAGGCTGGAGTGCAGTGGCATGATCTCAGCCTAGCCTCTGCCTCCTGGGTTCAAGCGATTTTCCTGCCTCAGCCTCCCGAGTAGCTGGGATTACAGGTGCCCACTACCACACTGTTCTGTGTGGGAAATGTGCAAGGGAAGAAGAAAAGACACACACACACACTCCCTTTAAGGGTAAACAACCTTTATCCCATGTAAATGGCAATGCACATATAATAAATAATATAAGCAAATGGATATAATAAGCAAATTGCAATGGGGAGGGGATAAGGGAAAAGATACATATATATTTACACTCACTAGACTATGGAGGGTTCACCACCAGACTGGCAAGCAACACTCTGGGCTCCAGAGTCGGCCTGGGCTCTAGAGTCAGGCAGTCACCAACAGCCTGGGCTACAGAATATGGACACTCACCAGACTGGCAAGCAGCAGCCTGGGCTCCAGAGTCAGCCACTTGTCTGTTCACAGACGAGGAGAGGTCTCTGATGAAGCTTCCGAGCAGTCTGGGACCCTAGCTTTTTTTGTAGTGAGTTGTTTGGCATGAGGCCCAGTCACAAGTACCCTGCACGACTGGGCTCAAGAAACACAACAAGGTCAACTGGTTTTTGTGATTGTCCATTGGTTTTCAATAACTAACATATAGGAATTGATTGAAATAGAGATTTCTCTGTAATGGTGCTGGATGAACACCTCAAGGGGCTCACACAACCTCTTCTGGGATTTGGTGACCATTGTTTGTGTCCACGTTCAATTGAATTTCAAATTTAATATTTAACTTTTCCTCCACACACACATGGCTAGTTTTTCTATTTTTAGAAGAGATGGGGTTTCACCATTTTGGCCAGGCTGGTCTTGAACTCCTGACCTCAAGTGATCCACCCACTTTGACCTCCCAAAGTTTTGGGATTACAGGCATAAGCCACAGTGCCTGGCCTGATTTTTAAATTAGGAACTTTTAGCTTGTTTTTTTTTTTTAATACAGTTGGTCAGATGTTGTTAAGTCAGATAGAATTTGGATGGTATATCCCTCTCTCTCATCAAAATGCAGATTCAGTTGTTTGCTGCTTGCAGAATCCAGTTAACAAGAACAAGATCTGGTATAAATTAACTTTATTCCAAGGGTAGCTTAGGGGAAGAAAGCTTCCTGCTTTAAGGATGCTGCTTTGCTTTTGGAGCAGAAAGTGAGCACTTTTAAAAGGGGGCCTAATGTAAGTGGCATGCAGGAGAGGAAGGAAGCAGGTGGGGATCTGCATGCTGGCTTGGTGCCTAACTACTGGGAGAAGGAGCTGATGAGTGCTGACACCTTTGTGGACAAGATTAAGTTGTAAAAGTGGCTGAAAACCCTCCAGGTAGGAGAGAGTTTTGTAGTGGGCATACTTTGGGTTGTAGCTGGACTGTTGTCTCTTGAGGCAGCCTTCCAGTAGGAGAGAGTTTCATAGTGGACACCCTTTGAGTTGTAAGTCACCTGTTTTCTCTTGAGGCAGTCTCCTGGTGGGTGAGAGTTCTGTTCTAAAGCTTTTTTTTTTTTTTTGGAGACGGAGTCTTGCTCTGTCACTCAGTCTGGAGTGCAGTGGTGCAATCAGGGCTCATTGCAAGTTCTGCCTTCCAGTTTCACGCTATTCTCCTGCCTCAGCCTCCCGAGTAGCTGGGACTGCAGGCACCTGCCACCATGTCTGGCTAATTTTTTGTTTTTAGTAGAGACGAGGTTTCACTGTGTTAGCCAGGATGGTCTCAATCTCCTGACCTCATGATCCACCCGCCTCAGCTTCCGAAAGTGCTGGGATTACAGGTGTGAGCCACCGCGCCCGGCCTTTTTTTTTTTTTTTTGAGACAGGGTCTTGCTCTTTCACCCAGGCTGGAGTGCAGCGCCATGATACTGGCTTATTGCAACCTCTCCCTTCTGGGCTCAAGCAGTCCTCCCACTTCAGCCTCCCAAGTAGCTGGGACTAGAGGCACACGCCACAATGCTTGGCCAATTTTAAAATGTTTCTGTAGAGACGAAGTCTTACTTTATTGCCAAGGCTGGTCTTCAACTCCTTGATTCAAGGGATCCTCCCATCTCCTCCTCCCAAAGTGGTGGGATTACAGGCATGGGCCACCGCATCTGTCCTGCTCTGGATCTTTTAAGCACATAATTAGATGAACTTGCCCTGTAAGGAGTGTTAGGTGAAGGGGAAGTAAAAAGTTATAATTGAATTTTAAAGGGCTAAGTAGGAAATGGATAACAAGGGAACATGGAAAAAAGAAGAGAAAAACATAAAAAATATTTTCTTTTTCTTAGAAAAATGTGAGTACTTGGTTACATTTCTATTCTTCTACTTTTAACTTAAATTTGGATTTTGCTTTAAAAAACCCAATTTGACAATCCTTGTCTTTCAGTAGGTATGCTTACACTATTCACACTTGTTTTAATTATTGATATGGTTTTATTAATATCTGCCACCTTGCTCATTTTCTTTTCCTCTTTTTTTTTTTTTTTTTTTTTGAGACAGGGTCTTGTTCTGTTGCACAGGCTACAGTGCAGTGGCACGATCTTGGCTCACTGCAGCCTTGACCTCCTGAGCTCAAGTGATTATCCCAGCTCAGCCTCCTGAGTAGCTAGGACCACAGGTGTGTGCCACCACGTCCGGCTAAGTTTTGTATTTTTTGTATACATGGGGTTTTACCATGTTGCCCAGGTTGGTCTCAAACTTCTGAGCTCAATCAAGTGATGCGCCTTCCTCAGTCTCCCAAAGCATTGGGATTACAGGCATGAGCCTTCGCACCCAGATGCTAATTTTCTATTTTGTGTTACTTTTTACAAACCCCTTTTCTACCCAACAGTGTTTGGGGTAGATATTCTTGTCTTCACTTTTTGGAGAAGTTAAAATAATAGAGAATCTTACTCAATGAGTAGGAAGTTGGCTGGGCGTGGTAGCTCACGCCTGTAATCCCAGAATTTTGGGAGGCTGAGGCAAGCGGATCACAAGGTCAAGAGATCAAGACCATCCTGGCCACATGGTGAAGCCCCATCTCTACTAAAAATACAAAAATTAGCTGTGTGTGGTGGCACACACATGTAGTTCCAGTGACTCAGGAGGCTGAGGCAGGAGAATCACTTGAACCAGGGCAGCTGAGGTTGCAGTGAGCTGAGATCGCACCACTGCACTCCAGCCTGGTGACAGAGTGAGGCTCCGTCTCAAAAAAAAAAAAAGTTAAGTGACAGAGCTGGGGCCCAGGTCTTCTGAATTGGAGTGTGCACTGAATAAATATTGGTTTGAAATGTGAACCCCTCTTTTGCTTACTGCTGAACCATTTACATGAACACATCTTTTGAGATGTTTTCATATGCCTGCAACTTTGTCCTCCATGGTAATTGTTTATGATCAGAAGACAATGTGGTTTAATCTCTCTGGGCATTTAGACTGCCTATTTGTAGAAGGGCACATAGAATTTTAATGCTAGAGCATAATTTGGAGGTCATTTACTACCAACTCTTCATTTTATAGTTGAGATAATACCTTAAGACCTTTGGAACAGTGACTCAGATTTCTGTTTTATACACTTTCTTCACAATTTAAGAGCACTGACCTCATTTGATTAATAGATGAATGGAATAATGGATTAATTTGATAAATGAGATTAGGTAGGCTTTTGTGTTTTCTTTTCTATGGCTCTATATCCTTTTGGATCCTTTTGGAACTTGAGGTTGGCAAACTGTTCCCCAGGGGTTGGCAGCTTGTTTTGGTAAATAAAATGTTATTGGAATGTACCACACTAATTTATTTACTTATTGCCTATGGTGGCTTTCACTCTACAAAACCAGAATTAAGTAATTACACCAGGCTGCATGGCCCTCAAAGTAGAAAATACTATCTGGCTCTTTAGGAACAAATTGAGGCCGGGCGCGGTGGCTCACGCCTGTAATCCCAGCACTTTGGGAGGCCAAGGCAGGCAGATAACTTGAGATCAGGGGTTTGAGACCAGGTCGACCAACATGGTGAAACCCCGTCTCTACTAAAAATGCGGAAAAAAAAAAAAATTAGCTGGGCGTGGTGGCAGGTGCCTGTAATCCCAGCTATTCAGGAGGCTGAGAGGCAGGAGAATCACTTGAACCCAGGGGTTGGAGGTTCAGTGAACTGAGATTGCACCACTTCACTCCAGCCTGTGTCAGAGTGAGACTTCATCTAAAAAAAAAAAAAGAAAAAACCAAACGGAGTCCTCTAAGAGAGCCATAGGTTTTTATGGATATAGAAATTTATGTTTTTTTCTCAACCAAATAAAATTAGCAAACGTGTGTATGAATAATGACTAAATTAAATAATTAACTTGAGATCTCATTCGAACCAAAACAATGAATGAATGTAAATTTTTAAATAGCTGTGTTTTGGCTTTACACACCATATGATAGCCTAAATATAACTAACATGTAACTATTTGAATTCCAGTTTGAAAGGTGAGAGGGAGTAGTTACTTATGAATGCTTGAGAAAATGGTGCTGTCCTTAGCTGCAATACGGAACCCAGGATGGGAACAGGTGAATCGGGTTCATGGAGAAGAGCTGGGCAGGAGGCAGACAATTATTTAGAACTTTCAGTTTTGTCTAGTAATGACTGGTTTATCTTTTACCAGGTTATGATAAGCTATGAGCAGGGTCTTTTTGTCAGGCAATTACAAAGATATATAGGTTATTTCTTATAATGTAAATACTTTTTATTTTCCTCCTCCTTCTTTTTGCTCTTCCTCTTTTTCTTCTTTCTCCTCTTCTTCTTCTTTATTTTTTTTTTTTTGAGGCAGAGTCTCACTCTGTTGCTCAGGCTAGAGTGCCGTGGCACAATCTCAGCTCACTGCAGCCTCTGCCTCCCAGGTTCAAGTGATTCTCCTGCCTCAGCCTCCCGAGTCACTGGAACTACAAGCACACGTCATCACACCTGGCAATTTTTGTATTTTTAGTAGAGATGGAGTTTCACCATGTTGGCCAGGCCAGTCTCAATCTCCTGACCTCAGGTGATCTATCCACCTCAGCCTCCCAAAGTGCTGGGATTATAGGTGTGAACCATCACGCCTGGCCCTTTTTTTTCTTTATAAAGGGACTTAGTTTTTTTTTTTGTTTGTTTGTTTTTTAAATCTGCATGCATTTGTGTTTGTTGTTTATATGTGCATATGTGTATGGAAGTGAATGAGGGAGAGAAGAAGAGAAAGCTGTTTAAAAATTCTAGTCTTGGGACTTCTTTGGGCAAACCAAACACCGCATGTTCTCACTCATAAATGGGAGTTGAACAGTGAGAACACATGGACACAGGGAGGGGAACATCACACGCTGGGGCCTGTCATGGGGTGGGGGGCAAGGGGAGCTACAGCATTAGGACAAATACCTAATGCATGCAGGGCTTAAAACCTAGATGATGGATTGATGGCTGCAGCAAACCACCATGGCACATGTATACCTATGTAAAAAACCTGCACATTCTGCACATGTATCCCAGAACTTAAAGTATTAAAAAAAAAGTTTATGAGTGTTATCTATGTATTATACTTAATAATATAAAGAATTCTAGTCAGAAATATATATTGGCAAATAGTTTTTTAATGACAATAGGAAAAAAACCTGTAAGGTAAATGTTCTTCTTTGTCTCAGAAACTGTTAATGCATTACCATGGTTTTGGAAATTATATTTCTCATTACGGACTCAATTTCCCATCCTGTAATTAGGTACTCTAAAAGAAAGAGGTTTAGGTTTTTGTAAACTGGTACTTTAACACTGGTAGTTAGAATTAACCCTTTTTTTGTCATTGAGAAAGTGGGAAGTGATGCCTTACTAGGATTTATTTAGAATAATACTGAGTGAGAGTTTTAACTTAGATTAAGAGTTTCTATATTGATAAATCTTGTTTTTTTTATGTTGTAAACTTACATACACAGGAGAGAGTTTGTAAAATGTATATGTACAGTTTAAAGAATTTCAGTACAATGGACATTCAGGTACCACTATCCACCTTATGAAATACAACATAAAGTATTGATAAGTATTTTGTATTACCTTATTTCTAATCTGAAATTAATTCAAGCTAATATAGTTGTAAAATCTCAGGGTAAAGAAGTTTCCTGTTTGTTGTTTTTTTAAGACTAAAAAAAGCAATAGAGAGTATTTAAGGGATTATATGTTGAGATTAGGAAGAGGTTAAAAAGGTTCATCCTTAATGCTGGTATTAAAATACTATATATAATAGATTCTTAAACCAAGATGATTTCTCGTTTTCATTAAAACATTGTCATTTAATGTTTTAGGACCATGCAGCCTGGATTTTTTGAATCAGTGCTGATTTTGATATTTTAATTGTTTCTTGAAACCATTGAAAATTATGGGAATTACAGAATTTTTGTTACTTTGGCTAGACTACATCTTCCTCCAGGTTGACTCATCTGGAAATAATATGCAGATTCTTTCTTGGGCTTTGGTTTGAGAAAATGTCTTCATGGGTATGGTGAAAAGGATGAAAAATTGAGAGATCCTGCTCTAAATCACCATTTAATTATTGGGTCAAATGGATGTAAATTTATACTTTTGATAAATTTTTGCCAAATTGTTCTCATATATAATATGCTGATTTGTACTCCTTCCATCAGTATGAGAGTATCCATTACTTTACAACCTGGCCAGCAAAGTATGTCATCAAACTTTTGATCTTTGCAAATATGATAGGTAGAAAAAAAGGTGTTTCAGTCTAGTTTTATTCCTTTTTTGGCCTGTGTTATTTAGAGGTATATTATTTATTTAATTTCTAAATTTGGGGAATTTTTTTTTTTTTTTTGAGGCGGAGTCTCGCTCTGTGGCCCGGGCTGGAGTGCAGTGGCCGGATCTCAGCTCACTGCAAGCTCCGCCTCCCGGGTTTATGCCATTCTCCTGCCTCAGCCTCCCAAGTAGCTGGGACTACAGGCGCCCGCCACCTCGCCCGGCTAGTTTTTGTATTTTTAGTAGAGACGGGGTTTCACCGTCTTAGCCAGGATGGTCTTGATCTCCTGACCTCGTGATCCACCCGTCTCGGCCTCCCAAAGTGCTGGGATTACAGGCTTGAGCCACCGCGCCCGGCCAATTTGGGGAATTTTTAAAGCTATCTTGTGAATGATTTCCAGTATAATTTTATTGTGAGTTTTTTTTTTTTTTTTAGACGGAGTCTCGTTCTGTCGTACAGGCTAGAGTGCAGTGGCACAATCTAGGCTCGCTGTAATTTCTGCCTCCTGGGTTCAAGTGATTCTTGTGCCTCATCTTCCCGAGTAGCTGGGACTTACAGGCACGTGTCACCATGCCCAGCTAATTTTTGTATTTTTAGTAGAGACAGGGCTTTGCCACATTGGCCAGGCTGGTCTCAAACTGCTGACCCTTCAGATGATTCGCCTGCCTCAGCCTCACAAAGTGCTGGGATTCCAGGTGTGAGTCACTGCGCCCGGCCCCATTGTGTTCTGAGGTCTTACTTTATGTAATGTCAGTTTTCTTAAATTTATTTATTTATTTATTTTGAGACATAGTTTCACTCTTGTTGCCCAGGTTGGAGTGCAATGGTGCAATTTCAGCTCACTGCAACCTCTGCCTCCCAGGTTCAAGCGTTCCTCCTGCCTCAGCCTCCTGAGCAGCTGGGATTACAAGTGCCCACCACCACGTTTGGCTAATTTTTTTTATTTTTATTTTTAGTAGAGATGGGCTTTTACCATGTTGGCCATGCTGATCTCAAACTTCTGACCCCAGGTGATCCACCTGCCTTGGCCTCCCAAAGTGCTGGAATTATGATGTAAGCCACTGTGCCTGGCCAAATTTAATTTATTTTTATTTATTTACTTTTTAAAATTTGAGACAAGATTTCACTTTCCCAGGCTGGAGTGCAGTGGCACTATCATGGCTCACTGCAGCCTTGACCCTCCTGGGCTAAAGTGATCCCCCAACCTCAGCCCCTCAAGTAGCTTGGACCACAGGTGTGCAGCACCATGCCTGCCTAAATTTTTATGTTACATATATTGAGACATATTTTATAAGTAGTAGAATGTGTGTCCAGCTTTTGTAGGGTATAGTGTTATTGTCAATTAGGTCTAGTTGGTTGATAGTATTGTTTGGAGTTATCTATTGTGTAGCAAATCACTCTAAACCTAGCAGCTTAAGAAAACAAGCATTAATTATCTCATAGTTTCTATGGGCCAGGAATTTGAAAGTGGCTTAGCTGGGTGGTTCTGGTATAGCATATCTCATGAGGTTGTAATAAAAAATCTAAGTTAGGACTGTAATCTTCCAAAGGCTTGGTTGGGACTGGAGGATCGACTTTTTTTTTTTTTTGAGACAGAGTCTTGCTCTGTCTCCCAGGCTAGAGTGCAGTGGCCAGATCTCAGCTCACTGCAAGCTCCGCCTCCTGGGTTTACACCATTCTCCTGCCTCAGCCTCCCGAGTAGCTGGGACTACAGGCGCCCGCCACCTCTCCCGGCTAGTTTTTTGTATTTTTTAGTAGAGACGGGGTTTCACCGTGTTAGCCAGGATGGTCTCGATCTCCTGACCTCGTGATCCGCCCGTCTCGGCCTCCCAAAGTGCTGGGATTACAGGCTTGAGCCACCGCGCCCGGCCTGGAGGATCGACTTCTAAGATGGGTTACTCACATGGTTGTTGATAAGAGGGTCATTTTCTAACCATGTGGGCTTTTCATAAGGCTGCTTGAAAAACTTCCTTTAATATTTCTTATCACCAGGTATGATGGCAATGAATTGTCCCAGCTTTTGTTTGAAAAGCCTTTTTATTTTTATGTTTTAAGAGACTGGGTGTTGCTGTGTTTTCTAGGCTGTCTTGGCCTCCCAAGTAGCTGGGACTGTGGGTATGTGTCAGTCACCATGCCAGCTTGAAGAGTTTATTTTTCCTCAGTTTTGAAGGGTATTTTCTGTGTGTGTTAAGAATTCTAGATTTTCAATGTTGTTTCTTTGCATATTACTTTTTCATTTAGTACTTTATTTGAAATAAATTTATTTATTTTTGAGACGGAGTCTCTGTTACCCAGGCTGGAATGCAATGGTATGATCTCGGCTCACTGCAACTTTTGCCTCCCAGCTTCAAGTGATTTCTCCTGCCTCAACCTCCTGAGTAGCTGGGATTACAGGCACCCTCCACCATGCCCAGCTAATTTTTGTATTTTTAGTAGAGACGGGGTTTCGCCATGTTGGCCAGGCTGGTCTTGAGCTCCTGACGTCAAGTGCCACTCACCTTGGCCTCGCAAATTGCTGAAATTACAGGTGTGAGGCACTGTGCCTGGCTTCATTTAGTACTTTAAATGGCTCTCCATTTTGTTCTGGCTTGCATAATTTTTTTACAAAAAGTCTGCTGTTATTTGTATCTGTTCCTTTGTATATAATGAATTAGTTTCTTCTGGTTACTTTGATGATTTTCTCCTAATCACTGGTTTTCAGCTGTTTAGTTATCATGTGCCTCAGTATGGCTTTTTTTTTTTTTTTTTGAGAGTTGGGGTTTGAGTATTTTGGATCTGCAATTTTAGTTTTTAACAAATTTGGAAAAATTTCAGCCACTAATTCTTTAGATATTTGTTTTGTCTCCCCTCCTCCTCTTTTTTGGTATTCCAGTATAATGCAAGACCGCTTTGTTGTTATCCCACAGCTCACTGAGGTTCTGTTTACTTTTCTAGTCTCTGTGTTTTATTTTCGATAATTTTTATTGCTCTGTCATTAAATTCATTGATCTGTTTTTTCTAGTGTCATTCTACTGTTAATTATCTGGTGTATTCTTCACTGCCGGTATTTTATTTATTTATTTATTTATTTTTGAGACGGAGTTTCACTCTTATTGCCCAGGCTGGAGTGCAGTGGTGCGATCTTGGCTCACTGCAACCTCTGCCTCCTGGGTTCAAGCGATTTTCTGCCTCAGGCTCCTGAGTAGCTGGAACTACAGGGGCATGCTACCACACCTGACTAAGTTTTGTATTTTTTTTAGTAGAGACGGGGTTTCACCACATTGGCCAAGATGTTCTTGATCTCCTGACCTTGTGATCTGCCCGCCTTGGCCTCCCAAAGTGCTGGGATTCTAGGCATGAGCCACTGCGCCTGGCCTTATTTTTTAATCTACAAGTTTGATACAGTTCTATTTTATATCTTCTATTTCCGTCATTATGCTTTCATTTCTGTCCTTTCTCTTCTTGAACATATGGAAAATAGGTTTGTTAGTCTCATTATCTCCATCACTTTTGGGTCTATGTCTGTTAATTTTTCTGCTGGTTGTGGGTGATATTTTTCTGTTTTTGTTTTTTGTTTGTTTTTGCATTGCCTAGAAAACATTGATTGTATGCCAGAATTTCTGCACTTTATGTTATTGATTGTGGATTAAGTTGTATTCCTTAGGGTTGGATTTTGTTCTGCAGTGCAGATAAGTTACTTGGACTCAGGGCTTATCTTTAAGCTATATTAGTTTGGGTTCAGAGCAACCTTTAGTCTTGAGTGAATTTATCTGCACTGGTAATACAGTGTCCTTCAGAAGATTCTATGTGATTCCCATATATTTTGAGGTTTCGCCATTCTCACTGTTGGGAACATGAACTGTTTCCCAGCTGTGTGTCATTCTTGGTAATTCTTTTGCCCATTCCTTTGTGATTGTTTTTACCCTAGCCTTGGGTGTTTCCACTTATGAAAGCCAAAATTCCACTCAGCCAAAGACTTGGGGGTTCTGTTTGCATGTCTCCAGAGCTCCCTTTCAGTCCTTCAAATTCTAGCTACCTTAACATCCCTGAGTTCTGTCTCTGTTTTCTCAACTCACTGAGGCCGCAGGGCTCTCTTTGGGTTCCGCCTCCCTTTTGTTGCAGTCTGGAAAGTGCCTCTAAGCAGTAGGTATAGGTCTGGGGCTCACCTTTTTCTTTCTTTTCTCTTAAGGATCATAGTCTTGCACTGCCTATTGTCTAATGTTTGAAAACCATTGTTCCATACATTACCTGCCCACCCCCCCCCCAGCATCCTCCCCAATTTTTTTTTTTTTTTGAGACGGAGTCTTGCTCTGTCGCCCGGGCTGGAGTGCAGTGGCCGGATCTCAGCTCACTGCAAGCTCCGCCTCCCGGGTTTACGCCATTCTCCTGCCTCAGCCTCCGGAGTAGCTGGGACTGCAGGCGCCCGCCACCTCGCCCGGCTAGTTTTTTTGTATTTTTTAGTAGAGACGGGGTTTCACAGTGTTAGCCAGGATGGTCTCGATCTCCTGACCTCGTGATCCGCCCGTCTCGGCCTCCCAAAGTGCTGGGATTAAAGGCTTGAGCCACCGCGCCCGGCCTCCAATTTTCTAATTATATAAGATGAGGGAGTAAATTTGGTCCTTGCTACTCCATCTTGACAAGTTTTTCCTCAGTGTGAGCTTTTTTGTTTGTTTTTATTCCTCAGTATAGTTTTAATGTGTTTATTGACTGACTTGAGCATCTTTTCATATGTTTAAGAGCGATTGGTATTTCCTTTTCTCATTTTCTCTTAGATTGTCTTAGGAAAAATAGCCCTGTATTAGTCAGGGTTCTCTAGAGGGACAGAACTAATAGGATATACGAATATATGAGATGGAGTTTATTAAGGAGAATTGACTCACACGATCACAAGGTAAAGTCCCACGATAGGCCATCTGCAAGTTGAGGAGCAAGGAAGCCAGTGGTGGATCAGTCCGAGTCCCAGAACCTCGAAAGTAGGGACTTTCCAATGGTTTGTTGTAAAGTCCTCAGTCTCCACAGGCTGGAGAGCCCTTGGCAAACCACCGGTGTAAGTCGAAGAGTCCAAAAGCTGAAGAACTTGGTGTCTGATGTTCAAGGGCGGGAAGCATCCACCACAGGAGAAAGATGAAGTCTGGAAGATTCAGCAAGTCTGGTCTTCCATCTTCTCCTGCCTGCTTTTTTCTAGCTGCTCTGGCAGCTTATTAGATGGTGTCCACCCAGATTGAGGGTGGGTCTGCCTCTCCCAGTCCACTGACTCAAATGTTAATCTCCTTGGGTAGCATCCTCACAGATACACCTGGGAACAATACTTTGTATCCAATCAAATTGAGATTCAGTATTAACTATCACAAACTCTTTGACCAGTTATGAGTTACAAACCTTTTTTCCTACTCGTCTTTTTAAAAACAAATGCCGGCCTGGTGTGGTGGCTTACGCCCGTAAGCCCAGAACTTTGGGAGGCCAAGGCAGGCAGATCATGAGGTCAGGAGTTCCAGACCAGCCTGACCGACATGGGGAATCCCTGTCTCTACTAAAAATACAAAAATTAGCTGGGCGTAGTGGCAGGCACCTGTAATCCCAGCTACTCGGGAGCCTGAGGCAGGAGAATTGTTGGAACCCGAGAGGCGGAGGTTGCAGTTGAGCTGAGATCGTGCCACACTGCACTCCAGCCTGGATGACAGAGCAAGACTCCATCTCAAAAAAAAAAAAGAAAGAAAAACAGAAGCCCATGGGCATTTATTTTTATACAGAAAGTTTTTCTTGTCAATTTTTATGTTTATTAATCTTTTATGTTTATGTAATTAATAAGCAAAATCTAGTGACTTTTAGATTTTATCATACTTAAGCTGTCTCTTCTACACAATTACTAAGTAACTCTTCCCACACCAAGTTGCATCTAGCACTCTAATGATTTCACATTTTACGTTTACCTTTTTGATATGTTAGGAATTTATTATCGAGGTATAAGATGTGAGGAAGATCCTCCCGCCTACCCCAACTTGACTGGTTTACCCAAATATCTCAGTATCATTTCTCTGATTAAGCCCTGTTTTCTGCATAGATTTGAATTTTGCCTTTATTATAAATTCCACATGTATTTGGTTCTATTTCTGGACCCATATTATTTTTCATGTACCATTACCATACTGTTTTGTTTCTGCTTCAAGGTTTCAATGTATATTTACTGTCTTAATAGTTTAATAGGTTTACAACATCTCTATTTTTACTTTCAGGTTTTCTGATCTTATGTGCATGCTGTAATTTAATTTAAAATTTTTAGTTTTCATAAAATTTTTTTTTGCTTTTCTGGTACTTTAGGGTCCACTAAATACTATTTAAACCCGTGTAGATGGAATTTAAAGTTTTTTCTTTTAGTTCTTACCATTTATCTAACAGTTTTAGACATGGGATGGAGCTGTACTTTAGTCCTTCCTATTAGAGATGTAGAAATGTATATTTAGGAAAATGGCCCAGGAATATGTATAGATGAATTTGGAACTGAATTTCTGATCTCCCTTTCTTTGCTTTGTAGTTTACTTGATTGTATTCATCATCATTGTCTATTTCTGTCCTATAGAATGTTAGCTTCCTAAAGGCTGGAATCAATACTTCTGATGATTTCAACTTTAAAATAAATTTTCATCTCTGATAAAGCTACTTGACTTTAATTACTCTTGTTTTTTTTTTAATTTTCTTAGCGATTCTTGTTTATTTTTCCATATAAACTTTAGAATCAGCTTGTTTATTCCTTACTGTTATTTTCACTGGATCATATTAAATATATAGATCCATTTAGGTAGATATCATATATGTTTATGGTATGCCTTTTATGTCGTTTTGGCCTGTATCCTAAATACCTTTTGATAATTTTGTTAAAGTTTAGTTAGGTGTGTCATTTAATGTTTCTGAGATTTCCCCTCCTGCCAGATGAAGGGCACAGATTATATCATCAGGGCTTTTAACATGGGGGGGGGTGGTATGACTTTCCAGGAATCTCCATGAATTATCCAAAATTATATGCAGAATAATGTATATGTGTATAATTTGTTGCAAAATAATGTGTAATGTGTGTAGTAAGTTGAGAATGGCATGTTCTTGCCAAAGAACATCTGTAGGGGAGCTTATTATCTCACATACTTTTCAAATTCTTGAAAAATTTGGTTTCATTATTTGAGTTGACCTCTCCTTGCCCTCTTTCTCCCCACCAAATATCAATAACTTGCAAAGAGAGCACCAGAACCCCCCCCTCCCTTTTTGTTTCCTCTCTCCTCTACTTCTCCCACAGTCCAGGAATTTTGCTTTTAGTCATTTAAATTTGATTTCAAAAGAATCATAAGGAGAGTTTCTGGGGGGTAATATTGTGTTTCTTGATCTTGAATTGGCGTTGGCGTTTACATAAGTATGTTCATTTAGTGATATTTTGTTGAGTTGCTTACTTACCTTTTAGGCAATTTTTTATCAGTTGTGCTTCAGTGAAAAATTTTAGAAAGATGATGTGAAACAAAATATAGAGAAGTCATTTTGTCTACTATTTTTGTAGTTCTATTTGCTCATTCTATTATTGCTGTAACATCCTTCCCCATTAAGGACTATTTAACCTTCTTAATCTTACAAATCTGTTGTGTTCCTTGAAGAAAGTTATCTGTGACCTCTGAACTGCTAATGTGAATGTATTACTTCCTGCCTCATTTTTAATTTGGAGCTGTACCAGTTGTCTAGAAAGCCCTTCTCATGTTCATTTGTGGTCTTATTCATTTGGGGAGAGATTGTTAATACATGTTTATATGCTGTTTGATTTGTCAGGTTTTTGACTGATTTTACTGGTGTCTTTTGGTTAGCTTACTTGACTTATTGGTTCTACCTGTAGGCTTAGTCATTGCTGATGAAGTGACATGAATTTTAGGATCAATTTAGGTGTTCTAAATGAAGTAAATTTCTTGATGGTTGAATTGGTACAATCTAAACACACAAAGTAAAAATAGCAAACTTTCTTCCTTAACTCTCCCAGAGCTTTGCATGTCTAGCCTACCTCCTTCATGTCATTTTGGCCTGTAGCCTAAATATCACCTCTTCAGAAAGACCTTCCCTGACAAACCCAATCTAAAGGAGTCTCATGAATACTTTTTATATATGGTGCTGTCAAATACTTTCTTTTTCTTTTCTTTTTTTTTGAGATAGGATCTTACCCTGTCACCCAGAATGGAGTGCAATGGGACGATCTTGGCTACTGCAACCTCCTGCGCCCAGGTTCAAGTGATCCTCCTATGTCAGCCTCCTGAGTAGCTGGGATTACAGGTGCACACCACCATATCTGGCTAATGTTTGTATTTTTTTGTAGGGATGGGGTTTTGCAGTGTTGCCCAGGCTAGAAATAATTTTGTAGAATTTATTACTATCAGATAATTCCATTATTTATTCTCTTGTTTCTCTCTTTCCTCCTCCCCCAGAAAGTTAGCTCCATGAGGACAAGGCCTCCATATTCCCAGGGCCTAGGTTCCAGGCATGTAGTAGCTCTTCAAAAAAAATTTGAACAACTGGGATTATTAAATGGGTCCCAGATTATTATTTAATTGGATACCCTTAAAATAATTTTGTTGGCTAGGCGCAGTGGCTGACGCCTGTAATCCCAGCACTTTGGGAGGCCAAGGCAGGCAGATCACTTGAGGTCAGGCGTTCGAGACCAGCCTGGCCAACATGGCGAAACCCTATCTGTACTAAAAATACAAAAAAAGGCCGGCACGGTGGCTCATGCCTGTAGTCCCAGCACTTTGGGAGGCCGAGGAAGGTGGATCATGAGGTCAGGACATCGAGACCATCCTGGCTAACACAGTGAAACCCCGTCTCTACTAAAAAAAATACAAAAAAATTAGCTGAGTGTGGTGGTGGGTGCCTGTAGTTCCAGCTACTTGAGAGGCTGAGGTAGGAGAATGGCATGAATCCAGGAGGCGGAGCTTGCAGTGAAACAAGATTGCGCCACTGCACTCCAGCCTGGGTGACAGTGCGAGACTCTGTCTCAAAAAAAAACCCCCCAAAAACAAGAAAACAACAAAAAAACATTAGCTGGGCATCATGGCACATGCCTGTAATTCTAGCTACTCCGGACACTGTGGCAGGAGAATCGCTTGAACCCGGGAGGCTGAGGTTGCGGTGAGCCGAGATCATGCCATGGCACTCCAGCCTGGACAACAGAACAAGATTTTGTCTCAAAAAAATAAAAGTTTTTTTGTTCTGTTTAATTAATTCTTTGTTCCAGCAAGTCTTTTTCTAGGACTTGATGAAATGTTAATAGTAATTTTAAAAAAGATTTTTTAAAGAGACAGGGTCATGCTATATTGCCCAAGCTGGTCACAAATTCCTGGGCTCAGGCAGTCTTCCTGCCTCAAACTGAGTATTATCAAGTCTTTATTGAGCATCTACTATGTTAAATGGTCAGTCCCCCACACTATGCTCAGCCTGAATTACAAAAACCAGTATTGTTCGTCAGCCTTACAGTATGTTACATCAACATGGGACATTTCTGCCGTACTCAAACTAGTTGCCAGAGTATGATTTTTTTTTTTATTTACTTTTTTGACCATTAAGTTTTTAATCTCCAGTCTTCTGATACAATTCTGTAACCTCAGTCTCGAAATTACTTAGACCATTGTTCCTTTGGCTTAGCTACTTGGTACTGTGTTCAACCTTTTCTTTACTCCACTCAGTTGCTCTTTGGAATTGGATTCTTTCCTGCACAAAGTGTCCAAGGAGAGCTTTCTGTGCTTTCTAATCCTTTCTCTTTCTGTTTTCCAGCTGTCAATTCTTTTAGTGCATCCTTCAGTTTTATGCCCAATTATGTTTTCCTATTCTTCTCTCCTGGCTTTTGTTTCATCCATTTTCTGTCCTTCACATTTATGCTTACAGGCTTCTTAATTAAGTTGTCTTAGATCACAGCTAGCTCTTTAATCTGTCACACAGGCCAGGTTCTCCTTTATCTTTAAAAGCTTTTACAAAGGCCGGGCACGGTGGCTCACGCCTGTAATCCCAACACTTTGGGAGGCCGAGGCCAGTGCATCACGTGAGGTCAGATGTTCGAGACTAGCCTGGCCCACATGGTGAAACCTCATTTCTACTAAAAATACAAAAAATTAGATGGGTGTGGTGGCGGGCGCCTGTAGTCCCAGCTACTCGGGAGGCTGATGCAGGAGAATTGCTTGAACCCAGGAGGTGGGGGTTGCAGTTAGCCGGTATTGTGCCACTGCACGCTGGCCTGGGCAACAGAGTGAGACTGTGTCTCAAAGAAAAGAAAAAAGAAAAAAAAAAGAGCTTTTATGTGAATATAGCTTTTAAAAAGGGTACTTGATTTCTCCAGCCTGGGCAACAGAGTTGAGACTGTGTCTCAAAAAAAAAAAAAAAAAAAAAAAGAGCTTTTATGGAAATATAGCTTTAAAAAAGTGTACTTGATTTTATTTAGATATTGTGTGTCCCAGCCAGAAGAAGTTTTTTGTTGTTGTTGTTGTTGTTTTTTTTTTTTTTGTGATGAAGTCTTGCTCTGTCATCCAGGCTGGAGTGCAGTGGTGAGATCTCAGCTCACTGCAACCTCCGCCTCCTGAGTTCAAGCGATTCTCCACCTCAGCTTCCTGAATAGCTGGGATTACAGGTGTATGCCACCATGTCTGGCTAATTTTTGTAATTTTAGTTAGTGCAGACGGGGTTTCACCATGTTGGCCAGGCTGGTCTTGAACTCCTGATCTCAAGTGAGTTGCCCACCTCGGCCTCACAAAGTGCTGGGATTATAGGTGTGAGCAAACGTGCTTGGACTGGAAGAAGTTCTTAAATTCGTTTTTTCTTTTAAATCAAGGTTTGAACCTTAAGGTGTAATGCTTCCTACCCTTTATCATAATATGGCAGATATGGAAAATAGTATTTGGATGGGACACAGAGACAACTGAGGACGCTGCTCAGGCTCTGCCTGTGTGTCTGCTTTGAGGACCAAGGAAAATCCATCTCTCTGCTCTGTCATCTGCTGACCTAACAATTAAAAGCCCTACCTTAAGGGTAGATAGACTTCAGCAGAGTGTGAACATGCTAACTTTTTTTTTGCATTTATATATATATTTTCTTAAGAGTTATAATTTTTATTAGATTCTCAAAAGGGTCCTTGAAGCAAAAAAGAATACCAATGATGTTTTAAATTGTGGAACTAAAACCAAATATATGGCATAACTTATTTTTCGTTTTTGGCTTAAATTTTTCCTTTTGATTATAAGGTTGTACGTATGTTTGTTATATAAAATTCAAACATTATAGGTAGAATTAACATTGTAAGTGAAAGTATAACATGTCATACTCTCAGTTAATTTCTACAAAGTTTGCTTTCTATTTCTGAAAATATTTTTCTTCTTATATATATTAACGTTTCTTTTTTTTTTTTGAGACGGAGTCTCGCTCTGTCGCCCGGGCTGGAGTGCAGTGGCTGGATCTCGGCTCACTGCAAGCTCCGCCTCCCGGGTTTACGCCATTCTCCTGCCTCAGCCTCCCAGGTAGCTGGGACTACAGGCGCCCGCCACCTCGCCCGGCTAGTTTTTTGTATTTTTTAGTAGAGACGGGGTTTCACCGTGTTAGCCAGGATGGTCTCGATCTCCTGACCTCGTGATATATTAACGTTTCTTTCCCCTTCTCCAAAATTATATTTATATAAGAGATTAACTGTATATACTTCTATACAATTCATTTCTCACTTAATTTATCTTAGATATAATTATACTTTAGTACTTATTATTCCACTTCATTTTTGTAAAAATCAAAGTATGTTATCGATCTGCCATAGTTTGTTTTACTTTTCTTCTGTGATTAAATGCATGCATTTTTAAGTTTTTTGTATTCTAAATGGAGGTATAATGAACATCATTGTAAATATATTTCAGAGTATTTCTATATAATAAATTCATAGAAATAGAAATGCTAAGCTTGTGTTATGAACATTTAAAATTTTAATAGATATGGTCAAGTGCCAACAAAAATTCGACCTGTTTACACTTCATGTGTACAACAAAAATTTCTGAACATGCTTTCAATGAATTAGTAAAGTGAATCTTTCCTGATCTGCAAGATGAAAAACTTTTTACATTATGAAAATTTCCAAACATATGCAAAAACAGGGTGTTGAACCTTCCTGTGCTAATCATGCAGACTCAACATTTTTAAAGATTTTAGCCACATTCGCTTCAACTGCTCTTTTTTCCCTTTCGCGGAAGTATTTTAAAACAACTCCCCCAAATCATGTTATTTTACACAGACATGCTTCAGCATTCATCGTTAAAGAGTAGGGAATTTTTTTTTCTTTTTAAGATTTTTAGTTTTTTAGTATAGAAAATTTAAAACGTATATAAAAGCAGTCAGCACAATGAACCTAACTAGTAGGATCTTTTTATTAGGGGAAAAATCCCTTGTCATTTTTGACTGAAAGACAAATTTAAATTACAATCTTTTAAATGAATTCCTTAAACATCAGAAGAGAGTACTTTATTGACTTCTATATCGATCCATATTCTGTTTCATGAACATAACATAATGAAACCTCATGTATCTCTCAGTTTCAACAAGTAGCAATTCAGAGCTGCTCTTGGTATACTCCCATCTACTTCCCTTTATCTCACCAGATTATTTTGAAGGTCCCATATATTAGAGCATTTCATCTGTAAATCCCTATCTCTGTCTAAAAGGCAGGGAATTTACTTTATTTTTTATTTAAGACACAGTCTTATTCTGTTATCCAGGCTGGAGTGAAGTGGCGCATGATCTCAGCTCACTGCAGTCTCCACCTCCTGGGTTCAAGTGATTCTTGTGCACACAACCACGCCTGTCTAAGTTTTGTGTTTTTAGTAGAAACAGGGCTTTGCTGTATTGGCCAGGCTGGTCTTGAACTCCTGACATCAAGTGATCTGCCTGCCTTGGCCTCCCAAAATACTGGGATTACAGGCATGAGCCACTGCACCCAGCCAGGAATTCACTTTTTAGTGACAGTCACAGTGCTGTTATTGTCACACCCACATAAAATGGTTCCTGTATCATCAAATAAGCATGAACATTTTCTTGTATAACCACAATGGCATTATCACACTAATAAAATCAACTGTAATGAACTAGTACTCAGTTTGTAATAAGATTCCCTCAGAAAGGAATTTCCTTTGTGAAAGATTAAAAAATGCCTTCCAAAAATTCCTTTCAGAGTTGGTTTGTTAGAATTGGTTTACATGTTGCATGTGCTTATTGGGTGTCTCAAGCCTTTTTTTTTTTTTTTTTTTGAGACGGAGTCTCGCTCTGTCGCCCAGGCTGGAGGGCAGTGGCCGGATCTCAGCTCACTGCAAGCTCCGCCTCCCGGGCTTACGCCATTCTCCTGCCTCAGCCTCCCGAGTAGCTGGGACTACAGGCGCCCGCCACGTCGCCCGGCTAGTTTTTTGTATTTTTTAGTAGAGACGGGGTTTCACTGTGTTAGCCAGGATGGTCTCGATCTCCTGACCTCGTGATCCGCCCGTCTCGGCCTCCCAAAGTGCTGGGATTACAGGCTTGAGCCACCGCGCCCGGCCTCAAGCCTCTTTTAACCTAGAGTAGCCCTCATACCCCTTTATTCCCCTCTGTCACTGACAGGTTACAGAAACTGGGTCAGTTGTACTGTATAATGTCTCACATTCTCCATTTGTCTATTTGCTTTTTTGTGGTGTCATTTAACACGTTCCTTTATCTCCCATACTTCTTGTAAATGAACATTAGTCTGGAGACATGGTGTCATTCAAGTTCAATTTGTTTGATAAGAACATTTCATAAATGGTGTTGTGTGCTTTACTCACATCTCAGTCTCTCTGCTTTTTTGTTTTGTTTTGTTTTGTTTTGTTTTTAAACCTCTGGTGATACTAAGATTGATAATTTTTTTTTTTTTTTGAGATGGAGTCTTGCTCTGTCACCCCGGCTTGAGTGCAGTGGCACGATCTCGGCTCACTGCAACCTCTGCCTCCCAGGTTCAAGTGATTCTCCTGCCTCAGCCTCCTGAGTAGCTAGGACTACAGGCGTGTGCCACCATGCCCAGCTAATTTTTTGTATTTTTTAGTAGAGACAGGGCTTCACCATGTTGGCCAGGCTGGTCTTGAACTCCTGACCTCAAGCAGTTCACTCGCCTCAGCCTCCTAAAGTGTTGGGATTACGGGCGTGAGCCACCTCGCCCAGCAGATTGATAAGGATGTGATAGTCAGATCTTTTTCTTATTTAACCACAATATTGTTACCACACCTAATAAAATTAACTGTAATGAACCAAAGAACTGTAATGAACTATAAGTAACTGTAATGAAAATTTCCCCTCAAGCTTTCCTCTAATGGCTCCATTGCGTGGGTCAGTTATTTCACTAGATACCACAAAATGGTTTCTCCAGTTATTCATTTTTTGTTTTAATAAAATTCATTGCTTTATTAGAGAAAACTGGAACATCTTTCCATTTGTTTATTGGCTCTTTGGTACTTGTTTTGTGAATTGTTCATGACCTTGCTTGATTTTTCTATTAAATTGTTTTATTTTTCTTATCCATTTTTGAGAGTTTGTAATCGTAGATATTAATCTTTTATCTCATTTATATATTGTAAATATTTTTTCCAGTTTGTTACTGTCTCCTGTGTAGAAACTTTTGATTTGCATGGTCAGTTTCTTTTCTTACTTTTGTGGCTTTTGGTTTTAAGTCTTAACTTAGGCTTTGTATGTTCGGAGATAATGTAGGAAAATAGTTAATTATCTTCCAGGCTCCATTGCTTACATTTGATTTTTAATGTATATGAAATATATTTTGTATATAGTATAAGATAGGAATCAAATTTGCTTCCTGCATTTAAATAATAGTAAATTTTGTCCTAACGTAGTTTATTAAGTCTTCTT
This sequence comes from Piliocolobus tephrosceles, assembly GCF_002776525.5. Classification (NCBI taxonomy): domain Eukaryota; kingdom Metazoa; phylum Chordata; class Mammalia; order Primates; family Cercopithecidae; genus Piliocolobus; species Piliocolobus tephrosceles. The sequence continues at coordinate 55,768,645 of NC_045444.1, forward strand.
CCCACCATATTGATTTGAGATGTCACATTCATCACAAATTTGTATATTCTTTTTCTGGACTTCGTTGTTGTTCATTTTAAATTATTTAACTTTTTTTTGGTAGACTGGGTCTTGGTACGTCACCTAGGCTGGTTTTGAACTCCTGGCCTCACGTGATCCTTCTGCCTCGGCCTCCCAACATGCTGGGATTACAGGCATGAGCCACCATGCCTGGCCCATTGTGGTCCATTGATACTGGCACATTACCATAGAATTTTAATTAAAATAATTTTGTACTGTGGTCTAAGGTCTAGTTCATTATCATTAACCTTTTTTTTTTTTTCAGGCTTTAATAGTATTTTTCACAAATATGCTCTTCCATTTGAACTTTAGAGTTAGTTTGTGATTAATTCCATTGGGATGTAAATCTAATGGCATTAAGTCTGGGGGAAACTGTCTTTTATTATTATTATTATTATTTTGAGACAAAGCGTCACTCAGTCACCCAGGCTGGAGTGCAGTCACATGATCTTGGCTCACTGCAACCTCCGCCTCCTGGATTCAAGCGATTCTCCTGTCTCAGCCTCCTGAGTAGCTGGGACTACAGGCACATGCCACTATGCCTGGCTAATTTTTGTATTTTTAGTAGAGACAGGGTTTCACCCTGTTGACCAGGCTGTTCTCAAACTCCTGACCTCAGGTGATGCACCAGCTTCTGCCTCCCAAAGTGCTGAGATTACAGGTGTGAGCCACCGTGCCTGGCCAAAACTGTCTTTAAAAAAAAAAATCAATTTTTCTGTTAGAAATATGTTTTTTCTCTGTTTATTCAGATCTTCTATATTTTACAGCTTAAATAGCTTCTCTTCCCTTCTGCTTATTTCTAGGCATTTTACATGTTTAATGTGGTAACTATGTGTTTGGTCACAGAATAACTTGTTTGTGATTATTTGGATGTTGACTATAGAATAGTTTTCTTCAGGGTGGGGCACAGTGGCTCACAATCCCAGTACTTTGGGAAGTCGAGGCTGGAGGATTGCTAGAGGCCAAGAGTTGTACTTCAGCCTTGGCAATGTAGCAAGACCCTGTCTCTACAAAAAGTAAAAATAAAAAAAATTAGCCAAGCATAGTGGTGCATGCCTGAGGTTGAGGTGGGAGGATTGCTTGAGCTCAGGACTTCCAGGATGCATGTGGGTGGCAAAGCGAGACCTTGTCTTTAAGGGGGAAAAAAAAAAAAAGAATAGTTTACTTCATTTTTGCTGGAGCATACCAGTCATACTTGAAAATGAATATACGCCAGACGCAGTGGCCTGTAATCCCAGCGCTTTGTGGGGCTGAGGTGGGCAGATCACCTGAGGTCAGGAGTTCAAGACCAGCCTGGCCAACCAACCCCATCTCTACTAAAAATAAAAAAAACTTAGCTGGTGAGGTGGTGCACACCTGTAGTTCCCAGCTACTCGGGAGGCTGAGGTGGGAGAATCGCTTGAACCTGGGAAGCAGAGGTTGCAGTGAGCCTAGATTGTGCCATTGCACTCCAGCCTGGGTGACAGACCAAGACTCCTCAAAAAAAAAAAAAAAAAAAAAAAAAGAAAAAAGAAAAATAGGATGAATATAAACAAGATTAAAAGGAATGTATACACTTAAACATATAAACTTTTAAAATAAACTTCAAGTTTTTGTATCACTTACCTGTTCATTAATGCAATAAGTTAGAAATAGGAAAAATGTAAATGCTTTGGAAGTGATCAGCTTGTACTTAATGGTTTAAAAGAGTGGAAGTCATAAGTGGTACCTGAAAGGAATACATTTCAGTTAAAAAATGTGCCCTGTAATGAGAGTTTCTTTTTGTATTCTAGTTGGAATTTAACTATTAATAGTATGGTCTTTTCTTGGGAAAAATATACCTGAGTGCCATTTTTATATAAACACTGATTAAAATTACATTCTTTTAACTTGGTACCGTAAAAATCATAAAGAAGGATTTATTGGCCTTTATTCTATTTATGAATATTGTAAATAGAAATAATATATTTTTAACTGATTAGACAGTACTGTTAATTTTTTTCTTTTTCATATTACAGGTTTTGCAAAAGGCATCAAATTAAATCAAGTTCAAATATTCCCTGTGTCCCTAAAGACTTACTGATGATGTCTGAATTTGTTCTTCCAAGATTTATATTTTGTCTTATTCAGTACTTAAGAGAAGGCTATAATGAACCAGGTATGTTTTAATCTAATTCTTATTAGGACTCTTTTTAAATTGTAAATTTACAAAGTTTTAGCATTAATTATGAGGTGAATTTTTTCAGATATCATTTTTTTGCTTAACATTTAAAAAGAGATGACTATATGGACTGAATAGAAACACACTAAAGATAAATTATATAACCTTATAGATACGTTGTAGTTGACATAGTTTCGTGCTTTCTGCTTCTGGGGTCATAAATGTTTTTGCTCAAACTTATTTGAGCTTTTGCAGATGAGGAAGTAACCATTTTGTGAGGTTAACAGTACTATGATAAAGCAGAATTGAGAATTCCTGGAAATGTTTGAATTTAACTTAGATTTTAGAAGATAAAATGTTTTATCACCTTTTTTTAAGAGGGCTGTCTACATTTTTTTCTCCATGTATATTATATAATAACTTATGATAGGGTCAAATTGCTGACTTCCAGATTACTGGTAGAATATATGGGTGTGTAATCATCATGTTAATATTTAAGAGAGAAAATAAATTACAGATGTTCTTCTTACTTTTTAAGATTTAATCACAATCTTGATTAACATACTTCAGTTAGGTAAATATTTGGATTTAGGTATCTATTAAAAGTTCTTAGTCTGACATTGTGAATTATAGATATTCATTAGTAGTATGAATCAAATTTATTAACTTTTTATGATTTTTTTTACCTTTCTAATGATAACCTGCATTTCTTTTCTGTAAGAGATTACATTTTGCATTATTTTTAGAGTTTTAAAATTATTTAGTACTATAAATAACTGTATATTCATTTTGAAACTGTGGCACACATTTTCGTCTTCTGTCTCCATCCTTAAAGTGTAGGGGTATGTTATATAATGTCCTCATTTCTAAAACTGTCTTGTTATCTTTATTGTGAGCAAACCATTATACTTCCTTCTTTGTACATTTTAAACAAAAACATACAATCCTTTGTTAAGTACTTCTACTTAACAAAGAATATATCTTAAAATGCAGAAAAATAAGTTGGGCATGGTGGTTCATACCTGTAATCCCAGCACTTTGGGGAGCTGAGGTAGGATTGCTTGAAGCCAGGAATTCAAGACGAGCTAGGCAACATAGAGACCCTGTCTTTGCAAACATTTTTAAAAGTTAGCTAGGTGTGGTGGTGGCACGTGTCTGTAGTCCTAGCTACTTGGGAGGCTGAGGCAGGAGGATCCCTTGAGCTCAGGAGTTCAAGACTGCAGTGAGCTATGATTACATCACTGCACTCCAGTCTGGGTGACAGAGTGAGACCCTGTGCCCCACCCCACCCCCCAGAAAAAAGAAGAAAAGAAAAAAGAATATAGAGAGAAGAAAAATATTATTTTGATTTGGTTCCAAATTGCTGTCTCTTCGGAATGAAGGAACCAGTTACTAGCTGGGTTATTGAAATAGCCTTCTGCATTATTTCTCATATACTAGTTAGCAGACTTTTTTGGAAATTTACGTTTTGTATTACAGGTGTCCTATTTTAGAAATAGAAATTATTTATTATGAGAACCTTAAAGCTTATCATTAGTTTAATCCAAGAGTACTTCACATGAAAGTGTGTTTTGTATATATATATATATATATTTTTTTTTTTTTTTTTTTGAGACGGAGTCTGGCTCTGTTGCCCAGGCTGGAGTTCAGTGGCGCGATCTTGGCTCACTGCAAGCTCCGCCTCCCGGGTTTATGCCATTCTCCTGCCTCAGCCTCCTGAGTAGCTGGGACTACAGGCGCCTGCTACCACGCCCGGCTAATTTTTTGTATTTTTTTTTTTTTTTTAGTAGAGACGGGGTTTCACCGTGGTCTCGATCTCCTGACCTTGTGATCCACCCGCCTCGGCTTCCCAAAGTGCTGGGATTACAGGCGTGAGCCACCGCGCCCGACTTGAAAGTGTGTTATATTTTTGTTGTTGACAAAACAGTTATAAAACATAGACAACATAGGTACATAGCTTTTTAATTATCTGTTATCTGAAAATATGAAGGGAAAAATGGAAGCATTTTTTATCTAAAGATGACCTGCATGAATGTAGGTTTATGGAAGTTTCTTCCTTATATTACTACTGCTGCTCAGCATTAATTTCTGTCTGTGCAAAAAAAAATTCTGCCTTTTTTTTTCTTTTTTTCTTTTTTCTTTTTTTTTTTTTTTGAGCCGGAGTCTTGCTCTGTCGCCCGGGCTGGAGTGCAGTGGCCGGATGTCAGCTCACTGCAAGCTCCGCCTCCCGGGTTTATGCCATTCTCCTGCCTCAGCCTCCCGAGTATCTGGGACTACAGGCGCCCGCCACCTCACCCGGCTAGTTTTTTGTATTTTTAGTAGAGACGGGGTTTCACCGTGTTAGCCAGGATGGTCTCGATCTCCTGACCTCGTGATCCGCCCGTCTCGGCCTCCCAAAGTGCTGGGATTACAGGCTTGAGCTACCGCGCCCGGCCTCCTTTTTTTTTTGAGACGGAGTTTCGCTCTTATTGCCCAGGCTGGAGTGCAGTGGTGCGATGTCAGCTCACGGCAACCTCCGCCTCCCGGGTTCAAGTGCTTCTCCTGCCTCAGCCTCCCTGATAGCTGGGATTACAGGTGCCTGCCAGCATGCCTGGCTAATTTTTTGTATTTTTAGTAGAGATGGAGTTTTACCATGTTGGCCAAGCTGGTCTCACAAGGTGATCCACCGCCTTGGCCTCCCAAAGTGCTCGGATTACAGGCGTGAGCTACCATGCCCAGCCAAAATTCAGCTTTTTTGTGTGTAGAAATTACTGTTTGAAATTAAAGAAAAGACTTGCAATAACCAATCCAAGGTAATGAAAGCTCAGAGATCTTGTGGTTTCCCAATTTCTTTCAATTCTGTTTCTCATTCATCCTATAATCCTTATATCTGTATTAGAATTTGTTTCAGAGCCCTTGAAAACCTAGAGCGAACAGTAATTAAACATCTGCTATCTTACTATATAAGTCACTGGGGAGAATATAAAGTTGGATAATACATGACATTAGCTTTACACTGAGAAAGTAGGTTCTGAGATTCTGAATAAATGTTGAATGAAATGGACATCCACTTTCCTGGGCACACAGGTTCTCCATTACCTCTTTTATAGGTGTGGTTTTATTCATTTGTTTGTTTTTGTTTTAAAAACAATTATGGTTAAGCTATAAATCTCTTTATTCATTTCCTTCCTTTTAGACCTTGGCTTCTGTAAAACCTCTCTGTATTTTTCATCTTTAATGTTCTTTTTCAGTTGTTGTCCAAGCTTCTTTTCTTTCTTTCCATCTCTATTTGCCTGTTTTTTGTTTTTAATAGTTATTCACGTTTATGAAAAGTTATCTTTCATTTTAGTTGCTTTGTTCTTCAGCTAACATGTATCTGTATTTTTGGAATATTATAGGGGATAGGTTATTTGTTATACAGGTTTAAATTTGACATAATTTTGTCCTAATAGTCTTATACTACTCTCAATGTATTTGAATTATATCTTGTTTTATTTTAGGATGTGATCTAAACTTTTTCTTAAATATTATCTTTTTTTGAAATGATCTTATGATGACATTTATATATGTGGAAGTATAGGGCCCACAGATCAAATGCTGCTACTTTTTTTTGTTTGTTTTTGAGACAGGGTATCACTCTGTTGCCCAAGCTGGAGTCCAGTGGCATGATCTCGGTTCACTGCAACCTTCACCTCCAGACTTAAGCCATTCTCCCGCCTCAGACTCCTGAGTAGCTGGGACTACAGGCGTGCATCACCACACTCGGCTAATTTTTTGTGTTCAGATTCTTCTTACACAGATTAAGTGCTTCATACCTTAGGAGGTCATCTGTGTTTTTCCATCTACTTTTTTCCAAAGGACTGAATTCCTGAACAAGTCTACCCTTGCTTGGCTAGGTGCTGGGCAGATACCAATTTTCTAAACAGAGTTCTTGTATTGACTTTTTTGATTATAAAATACTATAATTTAAGCCATTGTAATTTAAAAAGAATACTGTTATTTTTAGTAAGATATTTTAAAGAAAATTACCCTTATTTGATTTTTTTTTTCTTTTTTTCTTTTAGCAGCTGATGGACCATCAGAAAAGGACCTTAACAAGGTCCTTCAACTTTTGGAACCTCAGATTTCCTTTTTAGAAGACTTAACTAAAATGGGAGGAGCAATGCGGTCTGTTCTTACTCAGGTTTTGACAAACCAACAAAACTACAAAGATCTGACTTCTGGTGAGTAAAATGTTAGAAGAAATTTATAGTTTACATATATTACTATAATGATAAGAAATTGAGTCTTTTAGAACTTAAAGGTAAATTGTAGAATTTTCATAGAATGCTAAAGCTGGAAGTTATTTAGAGAACTTCTTGTTTTATGGATGAGGAAATTGAGCCCTAGAAAAATGAAATGGCCTGTTTAAACCTCACTATTAATTTATATTGGAGTTGGTACTAGAACCCAGGTCTCCTAACTTTTGGTGTGACGTAAGATAATTATGCTCTACCTCTCTTTTTTATTTTTTTTTTGAGATGGAGTCTTGCTCTGTCGCCCAGGCTGGAGTGCAGTGGCTGGATCTCGGCCCACTGCAACCTCTGCCTCCTGGGTTCAAGCGATTCTCTTGCCTCAGCCTCCCGAGTAGCTGGGATTACAGGTACCCGCCATCACACTGAGCTAATGTTTGTATTTTTTTAGAGACAGGGTTTTACCACGTTGGCCAGGCTGGTCTTGAGTCCTAACCTCAGGTGATCTGCCTGCCTTGGCCTCCCAAAGTGCTGGGATCGCAGGTGTGAGCCACCATGCCCAGCCCTACCTCTCTTTCTTTAAACACAGGGCTACTAAGTGATCCCCTTTCTTTAACAGTAACAACCATCATGTCTATGTTTTCACTTTTGATATTTTAAGTGTTTGGGTTTTATGGCCTAGGATTTTCTAATACACAGTTTTAAGTTCCAAAACTTGGAATTGTTGAATGGTATATTGTTATACATAACATTTCATACGCCCTTCCCAAGCACTCTGCTTTGGATAACTGCATGCTTGGTATTACAAGAGCACAGACTGTCAAACCAAATGTGAATTCTGCTACATAATTATTATCTACCATATTAACTTTCTGACTTTCTTTACTGTAATTTTCAGGTTCCTTGAAAGCTAGGATCATGTCTTATTAATTTTTGTGCCCCACATTCCTTTGGATATTTTAGATGCTCACCTACTTTGTAGATTTTGTTATTTGACTGTGGATTCTGGGATTGTTAGTGCTAAACATAAGCACAAAAATGTTATCTGAAGCTATCTTATATTATTCATTCCAGGACTCCCACTCCATTAGAATATTCACCTATTTATAGATATTAGTTAATGAAAAGACCATACTGAGATTTTGAATGGAATATTTTTTTCTGATTTGAAGTTTGTTTTCATTAGGTCTTGGAGAAAATGCTTGTGTAAAGAAAAGTCATGAAAAGTACCTTATAGCTTTAAAGAGCTCTGGACTTACATATCCTGAGGATAAGCTTGTATATGGTGTGCAGGAGCCATCTGCTGGTACTAGTTCTCTGGCAGTTCAAGGTTTGTCTAAATATTTAATTTGAATAGTAGTAACTTTTCTGTGTTAAAAGCAAAAAAACCTCTCAAACTTTACTCATTATTGAAAAAAATTATTTTGAGCTAAAACAGTAGTATTCTTTTTAAGAAAAGTAATACAAGTAGTAAAAATTTAGAGGCAAAAAAGAATAGATTGACCAAAGAAGAGAATGCATTTTTCTTAAATGGAATTTGATTAGCTTATTAAGGTTCTGGTTCTAACTCATGAAAAATGTACAGTTGCTATTCAAGAGTAGCCCAGAACTTTACTCCCTCAATATTTTAGTAAACTATGGTTTAAAACTAAAAAGAGATCCTTCTGAAACACCATTTGTAATCACTGTATTGAATCTTAGTTTTCAGTGGATCATTCCTATTGAAGTATCAACCTATTTGGTCCAAATTTATTTAAGATAAATGTTGGAGGCTGAGTACGGAGGCTCATGCCTATAATCCCAGCAGTTTGGGGGGCCGAGGTGGGTGGATCACCTGAGGTCAGGAGTTTTGAGACTAGCCTGGCGAACATGGTGAAACCCTGTCTTTACTAAAATACAAAAATTAGCTGGGCGTGGTGGCAGGCGCCTGTAAACCCAGCTACTTGGGAAGCTGAGGCAGGAGAATCGCCTGAATCTGAGAAGTGGAGATTGCAGTGAGGTGAGATTGCGCCACTGCACTCCAGCCTGGGAGACAGAGCGAGACTCCTGTCTCCAAAAAAAAAAAAAAAAAAAAAAAAAAAAGATAAATGTTGGACTTTGCTACGATAAGTGTTAGAATGAAGTGTCCTAACATAACAAAACTTGGCTTTTTGATATTTGTATTTCTCAGAATAATTAGAAAATAAAGCAATATGTAGCAACTATGAAGGACAACTATTTTTCTTCTCCTCCAAAGGTTTTGTAGGTGCAACAGGAACTTTGGGACAAGTAGATTCTTCAGATGAGGTGAGATTTAAAGTTCAAAACTTTTTAAAAAGTATAATTTTATACTTTTTAAATACTTTTTTATAAATTTACTTTTTTATAGTTCTAAAACTATATAGATTTGTAAGCATTATGTAGTTTAAGTTTTTAATTCTATAGACAAGGACACTGAAGCCGAGAATGGCTTCTGGGAAGCCTAGATCACACAATTACTTAGTAACAGAACAAGGTCTGTAATTAGATTTTTACTTCTTGTTTATAATTCATTTTTCTTTTTCACAGTTTAAAAGTGGGTAAAAAGAGGTAGAGATTTCTCCTCAGAAGCTATCCCCAAATTTACCCATATAGTTTTCATATGTACAATGAAATTATTTTTGAAAATTTTGCTAAGTTTAAAATAATTTATTAAAAGACTATGAAATGAAACTGTTTTTCTAATCTCATAATAAAGTTACATTTTGCTTGTCAAGGATTTTTTTTTAAACTATGTGCTGGGAAAAAGACCATCGATTTGAAATGTCAATTTTTACAGTTTTTATTAATAATATGAATAATAAATCATTATTATATTTCTATATTTTATTACATAATTTATAAGAGAATAATTGCTATTACATATATTTGCTTATAATCTTGTTGCTTATACAATTTAAATTTTATATTTCTAATACATTTAATTATTAAAATCTAAAAAATAAAATTACATTTGAACATATATACCTTTTTTCTTTTGGGAATTCATTTTGAGTTGATAATATAATGTGAACTAAGCCAAATATACTCCTTTTAAAGGGATGGTTTCTGTTATGGAAGTCTTGTAATTGATTTAATACCATAAAATTTAAATTTTACAGTTTTTCCCCTCTAAAGAGGCTTTCACAAAATGTTACATTTTGTGGAGTCTCATTTTGGGTAATTTTCAAGAATTTTCATCAGATTGGAGAGGCAGTTTATTATGCTGTGTAGGAGTTTGACTCTGGAATTAGACTGCCTGGGTTTGAATTGTGGCTCCTTTACCTTTACCTATTAGTAGTGTGACCTTGGGCAAGTGTCTTAACTTCTTCATGTCTAAATTTCCTTCTCTGTGAAATGGAGATAATAATAGTACTTATTTCATGAGAATATTATGAGGATTGAATGAGTTAATATATGTAAGCACTTAGAGCCCTGGTGCCCAGCATATTGTAAACACTAGATGTGTGTTAAAGAAATAAAATAGAGTCATTAAAAAAACTTATGTAAATGGTTAGCTTATAAATTTTGCTTTTGTTTTGTAACAAAATAACTTTTGAGAATCATATTGTTATATTGACAAATGGGAAAAACTTTCTGATGTTTAAAATAGACTTTCAAAAAACATGTAAACATTATTATTTTAACTAAACTGTAATAATACCATTTTGAAGATAGGGGAGGGGAATGGTGGGAGTAAGAATGCTAATTCTTCGTATGCCAAAGAAGGAAGTAATTGATAATAGACGTGTAGTTTGAAACTGTTTTTCTGCTTTAAGGGCATTTTGTGGGGAGGTGAAATGGCCTTTTATTAAAAGGCGAGTTCTTGGATTAGGAGTTGAATATGAATGGATGAATGAATGGGCACTTCTTTAGCTAAAGCCACCTGGGCAGGAGTCTTATATCTGTAGCCAGTAGGAACTTTAGACAGCTGTTGCGTAATGAAATGGTTTGGTCATTGTTCAGAGCACTTTGTTAAAATAAGCATCTTGACTTGATTTAGAACAACAAAAATCTGTGGTCTTAAGTTTATATTTATGTGGTAGGTTAGAACCGTCGTATTATTGTAGCATGTCTAGCATTACATATCCAACAGGCTTGCCAACAATTTTACTTTATTTTCATGAATTGAATTTTATTTCTGGATATGTAAAAAGCTGATCTTCAACATAGATGCTTTCTCCTCTGTCTAGGAAAGAAGTAACATTCATTTTTATCTTGGCCTAAACTTTCCAGATTAGCATTTGAATTTCCCGTGGAGACTTCCATTGTACACAACTGCATTGCAACAACATTGTATTTTATGGTTGGGTGTTAGAAGGACATCCTTGTGTGTGTGTGTGTGTGTTTGTATGTGCACGTGTGTGTATTGAGGGGCTTTTGAATCTCTTCTAGAAGTAATTTCTAGGATGATATCAGAGAATTTGAAATATTGCCACTTTTTTGTTCATTACTGTTGCTTCTAATCTGTCCTTTTTAGGTCCTCAGTTCTGTTTCCCACCTCCATCCTCAAGCAGGCCCCAGTGGGGTCTGTTGTTTCTCCCTTTGTGTCCATATTTTCGCATCATTTATCTCCCACTTAAAGTGAGAATATATGGTACTTGGTTTTCTGTTCCTACATTAGTTGGCTAAGGATGATGACCTCCTGCTTCATCCATGTTCATTCCTCTTAGATTCTGTTTCAGCAACTTCTGTGTGTAGTATGCTTTATGTAACCATTTGTTCCTTAATTATGATCATATCTCTGTGTGAATATCATGGTAAATACTTTTTGATATTAACAACTTTAAAATACTTTATTTCAACCCCTAGTCTCTCATAATGCATTGTTTTTGTTATAGCTGAGAAGATTTACTTTTAAAGCATGTGATGTATATTTGATACATTTGAGTAGTTTAGACTCTTTGACCTTTATTTATTTGTTTATTTTTTTGAGATAGAGTCTTGCTACGATGCCCAGGCTGGAGTGCAGTGGCGTGATCTTGGCTCACTGCAACCTCTGCCTCCTGGGTTCAAGTGATTCTCCTGCCTCAGCCTCCTGAGTAGCTGGAAATACAGGTGCCCTCCACCACTCCTGGCTAATTGTTTTTTGTATTTTTAGTAGAGATGGGGTTTCACCATGTTGGCCGGGCTGGTCTTGAATGCCTGACCTCAAGTGATCTGCCTGCCTGGGCCTCCCAAAGTGCTGGGATTATAGGTGGGAGCCACCGTGTCCAGCCTCTTTGACTTTTAAATCATACATTTATTAAACTTTCCATTTATTGATTTTTTTTTTTTTTTTTTGAGATGGAGTTTCACTCTTGTCACCCAGGCTGGAGTACAATGGTGTGATCTTGGCTCACTGCGACCTCCACCTCCTGTATTAAGCAATTCTCCTGCCTCAGCCTCCTGAGTAGCTGGGATTACAGGCACCTGCCACCATGTCTGGCTAATTTTTGTATTTTTAGTAGAGACGGGGTTTTGCCATGTTGGTCAGGCTGGTCTTGAACTTCTGACCTCAGGTGATCCACCTGCGTTGGCCTACCAAAGTGCTGGGATTATAGGCATGAGCAACCGTACCTGGCCGTTGATTTAAAAAAAAATTTTTTTTTTCTTTTTCAACTTTTAGGTTCAGAGGTACATGTGCAGCTTTGTTGTATAGGTAAACTTGTGTCACAGGGGTTTGTTGTACAGATTATTTATATTTCATCACCCAGGTACTAAGCCTCGTACCCAACAGTTATTTTTTTCTGATCCTCTCTTTCCTCCCACCTTCATCTTCAAGTAGGCCTCAGTGTCTGTTGTTGCCCTCTTTGTGTCCATATTTTCTCATAGTTTATCTCCCACTTAAAGTGAGAATATGCAGTATTTGGTTTTCTTTTTTTTTGTATTTTTTAGTAGAGACGGGGTTTCACCGTGTTAGCCAGGATGGTCTCGATCTCCTGACCTCGTGATCCGCCCGTCTCGGCCTCCCAAAGTGCTGGGATTACAGGCTTGAGCCACCGCGCCCGGCCCAGTATTTGGTTTTCTGTTCCTGTGTTAGTTTACTAAGGATGATGGCCTCCTGCTCCATCCATGTTCCTGCAGAGACCATGATCTTGTTCTTTTTTATGGCTATGTAGTATTCCATGGTATATATGTACCACATTTTCTTTATCCAGTTTACCATTGATGGACATTTAGGTTGATTATATTTTTTTGTAGTCTAAAAATATTTGGCCAGGCATGGTGGCTCATGCCTGTAATCCCAGCACTTTGGGATGCTGAAGTGGGAGGATTGCTTGACCAGCCTGGGCAAGATGGTGAGACCCTGTCTCTAAATAAATAAATAAATAAATAGAAAAGGAAAGTTTTTTTTTTTTTTGAGACGGAGTTTTGCTCTAGTTGCCTAGGCTGGAGTGCAGTGGTGCAATCTTGGCTCACCACAACCTCTGCCTCCTGGGTTCAAGCGATTCTCCTGCCTCAGCCTCCCGAGTAGCTGGGATTACAGGCGTGCACAACCGCGCCTGGCTAGTTTTGTATTTTTGGTGGAGATGGGGTTTCTCCATGTTGGTCTTGAACTCCTGACCTCAGGTGATCTGCTCACCTCGACCTCCCAAAGTGCTGGGATTACAGGCGTGAGCCACCGTGCACCGCCCCAGAAAGCTAAACTTTTTATAGTTTATATATTGATCACATTTTCCAAAGGGGTAAAAATGGGGTCATTTAGGCATTTGAAAACTTAAGAATTTGAAGTAGAGTTGTTTAGCCAAAGTATCTACTGTATTTTTTCTTTTTTTTTTTTGAGATAGGGTCTTGCTCTGTCTCTCAGGCTAGAGTGCAGTGGTACCATCATGGCTCACTGCAGTGGTGTACCATCGTGGCTCACTGCAGCCTCCACCTCCTGGGCTCAAGCAATCCTTTTACCTCAGCCTCCTGAGTAGCTGGGACTACAGGCGTGCACCACCAAGTCTGGCAAATACACACACACACACACATACACACATATATACATATATGTGTATATATATAAAGGTTTTGCTTTGTGGTTTTAAACTTATTGTCAAGTCTTGAGTTAGAAAAGTTGGCTGGGTGCAGTAATCCCATCTCTACTGAAAATACAAAAATTAGCTGGGCTTGCTGGCACATGCATGTCATCCCAGCTACTCAGGACGCTGAGACAGGATAACCCCTTGAAACCTGGGAGGCAGAGGTTTCAGAGCTGAGATCGCACCACTGCTCTTCAGCCTGGACGACAGAGCGAGACTCCGTCTCAAAAAAAAAAAAAGATAAGTCATGTGATAAAAACGAAATGAAAATTAGTGTCAAGCAATTCAAGGGTTATAAAAATTATGAGTGCTTGAGCTAAAAGGGACCATATAATTCATCTTGTCTTATTTACGGATGAGAAAACTGAATTCCATAGAATTAACTGATTCACTCAGGCTAGTAAATGCCATCTAGTTAGTGGTGGAGTTGAAATTGGGCACTAGTTCTTCCATCTGCTGGTGTAAGTGTTCTTTCTATAAAGTGGATAAACCATGATTGTCATTACTATTGCTATGCAGCAAATTTGCCCAAAGCTTTATGTCTTAAAATTACCATTTTATTTTGCTTACAATTTTATGACATAGGAACGTGAGAATGGCATCTGGGCAGTTCTCACTTAGGTTATCATATGTGGTTGCAGTTAGTTGTTGGCTGCAGCTGTAGTCATCTGAGGGCTTCACAATGAGATGTAGATCTAAGATGGCTCACTCACAGGGCTGATAGTTGATGCTGGCCATCCACTGGGAACTCAGCTGGTTGTTGATCAGTATGATAACATGTGGTTTCTCCAGCATGGTGGTCTCAAGTTGGACATCTTACACAGTGACTGACTTCTCCCAGGCCAACAGCCCAAGAGTAGAAGCTGTAGAGCCTTTTCAGAGCTAGTCTTGGAAGTTACATGGTGTCACTTCATCCTTTTTAGTTATAAAAAAGTTGCTAAAATATGTCCAGATTCAGTGGGAGGTGATATAGATCCCACCTCTTGATGGGAAGAATGTCAAAGAATTTGTAAACATGTTTTAAAACTTCCACAACCAGGATATGACATTAGCCATTCTTTTCCCTGGATTCAGTTGATAATCCAATAGTGGGTAGTGATAATAGCTAAATAATGTACCAATAATTTCTTATAAATTTTCTATCTATTTTAGTGTCACTATCTCTTGCGAAAAACTACAACTGGTAAAGTCATGTCATTTTAGCCAGTAATGGCTATTACAGAGTTTTAATGAAAATCAAAGCTTTCTTTAAGTATAAGAGTTACTATTGTACATCAAGAGAATAAAAGCTTATATTTACATTGTAAGGTATTTTGTTTTATTTTATTTTATTTTAATTTTATTTCGAGACAGAGTCTTACTCTGTCGCCCAGGCTGGAGTGAAGTGGCGTGATCTTGGCTCACTGGACCTCTGCTTCCCGCGTTCGAGCGATTCTCCTGTCTCAGCGTCCCTAGTAGCTGGGACTACAGGTGCATGCCACCACACCCAGATAATTTTTGTATTTTTAGTAGAGATGGGGTTTTGCCATGTTAGCCAGACTGGTCTTGAACTCCTGACCTCAGGTGATTCACCCACCTTGGCCTCCCAAAGTGCTGGGATTAGAGGTGTGAGCCACTGTGCTCAGTCTGTAAGGTATTTTGGAGAGTTGACTTTTTTTGTTTGAGACGGTGTCTTGCGCTGTTGCCCAGGCTGGAGTGCAGTGGCCCGATCTCTTACTACAAGCTCCGCCTCCCAGGTTCAGGCCATTCTCCCGCCTCAGCCTCCTAACTACAGGCGCCCGCCACCATGCCTGGCTAATTTTTTTGTATCATTAGTAGAGACGGGGTTTCACCGTGTTAGCCAGGATGGTCTCGATCTCCTGACCTCATGATCCGCCCTGGCCTCCCAAAGTGCTGGTATTATAGGCGTGAGCCACTGTGCCCGGTTGAGAGTTGACTTTTAACTTTGTAAAGCAAAAGAAAATATACTGAAATTTTACTAGTATTCATTGTAGGTTAAAGAACAAAATATATTTTTGAATTTAATTACTAATGAGGCTATAAAACTACTGTAACTCTTCCGCTAGTCTCTTTTTTGGGTTGTATATCCTGTTTTAATCTGGTTTGTTTTTTATTAATGGAAAACATTATTTTATTAGGACTCATGGCCTACATGGAATAAAAATTCAGCTGATGGCTAGACATCATAAGCAAAAGCAATGTTAATTGAGTTTGTGTGATTTATTTGGAGAGAAAGATAAAAATTCCCATCAACCCCTTTAAAAAATGAATATGATTATTATTAAAATTTGCTTTTACTTTTGTTCTTAAAGTATTTTTACATATATATGAAAATGGTCAAAATACAAGAATTAATATAGAATAGAATAGATTAAGGTGAAAATAGATGAAGGGATAAGATAGATGGAAATAGGATGATAGAGGAAGAGTACTTAGATATAGATGTTCTTGAATAAATAACTATTTTATGCCATTTAAATATTCATTAAGGCTTTTAATGTCATGTTGCGTTTCATTTGGAACTGTAGGCACAAATGACATATTTGCTTTACTATTTATATTTGAAATGTAATGAAGAGCTAGATGTGGCTTCAGGATTACAATTTCTACACATTACCTTATAGGCTCATGGGATTATTAAGTAAGCCCTTTACATAATTTTATTCTTGTAATTTAAGATATTATATATAAAGGAAGATAGCATGAGAATAAGTGGACAATGACATTTTAATTACTACTATAGAGTAGGAATTGTAACAATTAAAAGATGTTTTGGCTGGGCGAGGTAGCTCATGCCTGTAATCCCAGCACTTTGGGAGGCTGAGGTGGGCGGATCACCTGAGGTTGAGAGTTCGAGACCAACCTAACATGGAGAAACCCCATTTCTACTAAGAATATAAAATTAGCCAGGCATGGTGGCGCATGCCTGTAATCCTAGCTACTCGGGAGGCTGAGGCAAGAGAATCACTTGAACCTAGGAGGCGGAGCTTGCAGTAAACTTAACATTGTGCCACTGCACTCCAGCCTAGGTGACAGAAGGAGACCCTGTCTCAAAAAAAATAAGCCAAAAAAACCTGAAAAGAAAACGTTTACATTTAGCCCTCCCATCCAAAGATGATCAGTGTTTATAAATTTTGCTTGTTTACTTTTATCTTTTTTTCCTGCATACTGTTACATAATTGAGAAATAATCACTTTGCAAAATAAAATAAGTTACTGTGTAGATATACTTGGAATATTCTTGTCTTTATTCAAGACACAATCCAAGTGAACGACAGCTTTCCAAAAATAATAGCAAAAGTAGGACAATTGAAATAAAAAATCAGAGATACTTTTCATAAGTGAATAGGTAAAAGAAAAAAGGCTGGGCATGGTGGCTCATGCCTGTAATTCCAGAACTTTGAGAGGCCGAGGCAGGCGGATCACTAGGTCAGGAGTTTGAGATCAGCCTGGCCAATATGGTGAAACCCCGTCTCTACTAAAAATACAAAAATTAGCCCCGTGTGATGGCACGCACTTGTAGTCCCAGCAACTTGGGAGGCTGAGGCAGGAGAATCGCTTGAATCTGGGAGGCGGAGGTTGCAGCGAGCCGAGGTCGGGCCACTGCACTCCAGCCTGGGCGACAGATCAAGACTCTGTCTCAAAAAAATAAAAAATAATAAAAAAGAAAAAAAGTTAATTTTACTTCTGGAGGCATAAGGTTTAAATTTAATTTGGTATCATAAATTACGTTATGGTGAGGGTAGGGCAGGGAATCACATAAACTGTTGGTGGGAAAGGCCTTAGAAATATTTAATGTATTCCTTTTCTAGTGCAGGAATTGATTTTACAACATTCCTCACAGTTGGTAGGCCTCTCCATAAACACTTCCAATCGTAGGGAGCTTACCTAGTTTATGAAGCAACTTATTCGCTTGATAGCTCTAATTATTAAAATCTTCTCAGTATTGTGTTAAATATTGTAACTTTCTCATATTTCTTGTTTTGCCCTCTAGAAAGATTTTTATTTCCATATGACACTGTTTTAAATATTTAATTTTAAATATTCTCTGTTGTGCATAGTTCTTTCTTTTCACTATCTAGTAAATTCATTTTCTTTTAAAATCTATGTCCTGATTCAGTGCCGGTGATGGGACATCTTTTGATATGCATACTATGTCTTCATTAAGGTCCAAAGCTTTTAAAAATTTTTTTTAGCAGCTATCCTAAATTTTTGGCAGGAGCCACAGAGGTCAAACAAAATGCCCAGCATTTCCCCCTGGGCCTCAGCTTACAGCTGACATGTTAGAACTCCTTTCTAGCATTATTCTTGTGAAGCTGATTTAAAGCAGTCTGATTATAGAGGCTTACATAAATCTTCAAGTTTCATCTTATCGTTCTAGTCTTTTAAGATCTTTGGCTTTCATTTTTATAAGGTGACATATTAAATATTCCTTCTAGCCCTGTGTAGTCTGTGTTAATATTCTTTGAGTATTGTTGTAACCAGCTTTGAATTAACCTGGCTTCTTTTTATGAAGCTCACATTTTTTTCATCTGTCTAGAAAATCCATCAAAAAAAGAAAGGTTAATTTAGGTTGAGAAATCATCTGTAGATTTAGCAGATTGGGAGTTTGAATCTGTTTTTCTTGGATTTTCTTGTCTCATGTCTTCTTGTTTCTTTTCCAAAACAATTTGGACCTGTGTCCATATTTTGTGCCTGAAACACATGTAGCAATAGTGCCTACTTCCCTGCTCAGGGACTATTTAAGGTCTGAAAAGTTCCTGAGGGCTGTACAAATGCTGTCTGGTTTGAGATTGTATTTAATTTATTTCCTCTCGTCAGTTGGACCATCATCCTCTCTTAGGGTCCTGTACTGCTTCCTCAGGTACAAATGAACCTCAGCTCCACATCATGAATTTGGAGGAATGGGAAATTGTGTTTATGGTAACTGTTTTGTTTTCATTTTCCTTAATGCCTGAATGCCCCACTGTTGGGGGTTATTTCTGTTTGTTAATAGTATTGTACTTTCTAAAAATAAAAATATAGAACTTATAACTGATAATATAGTAATCTATTACTGTTGGAGCAAGTAGTATTGGAAATCAGACTTGTATTTTAAAAAGATGTTTATTAACTTAAAACTGCAACCCACATTTATTGTTGAATAAATAGAAAATAAATATTAATAAAAAGATATTACCTAAATCTCTATCACTTAGTGGTGACTAACTGTAAACATCTGACATTCTTTATTTTTAAAATTTTTTCTTTTTCTTTCTCTTTTTTTTTTGAGACGGAGTTTCACTCTTGTTGCCCAGGCTGTAGTGCAATGGCACGATCTCAGCTCACTGCAACTTACCTCTCCCGGGTTCAAGCTATTCTCCTGCCTCAGCCTCCCGAGTAGCTGGGATTACAGGCATGTGCCACCACACCCAGCTAATTTTGTGTTTTTAGTAGAGATGGGGTTTCTCCATATTGGTCAGGCTGGTCTCAAACTCCCGACCTCAGGTGATCTGCCCGCCTCAGCCTCCCAAAGTGCTGGGATTACAGGCGTGAGCCACTGCGCACAGTCCTGTATTACGACTTTATAATGTCTGACATTCTAGCAGATTTTATGCATGTTATATTTTAATGGTTTCATGCTGTATATACTCCTGTATTACTTGCTTCTCTCATTAATGACAGTTTTGAACATCTATAAGAAAGAATATACTAACAGATTTTATTTGTGAATATTATCAATACTTAAGTAATTTCATACTGCATATGCTATTTTAAATAGCATGCTTTTCTCATTTATAATAATAGTTTTTGAACATCTGGTCACAATGAATATAGAGCTCCAGCATTGTTTTTCTTTATATGGTACAGGTATGCTTTTATTTATTTACCTAATCATCTTCTATTGGAAACCAAATACCTTTTTTTTTTTTTTGCCATTGTAAATAACATTGTGATGAATAAATATGCATATAGTCCCAATTCACTTGTCTGATTATTTCTTTGGGTTAAATTCTTAGAACTGGAATTTCTGTTCCAAAGATTACCCAATTGCCATTCAGGGAAATTTTACTACTGTATATTCTCCCCATTGGTATATAAGAGTACCCATTTTCCCACCAGCTCAGATGCAGATAATCTCCCTTCCTAGCTGTATTTGATATCTAACATGATGTTAAGGCCAACTCAGTGGTCCATGTTTTCAGACTTTTGTCTTTTGCCTTTGCTTATGCTGTATTCTCTTCTTGGCATGACTTTGCCCTCCTTTGCTTGTCTAATTCTACTTATCCTTTAAGTATGTAAGGTCAGGAAACTTACAAAACTTCATATTGCCATGACTATCACTTGATCAAGAATGCTCTTTTCATAGGAAGTTTATATTTCAAATTACGAAATAATCCTCATCTGGGACATAACATGTTTTTCCAAGTTTGCTTTTTCTCTCATGTCTTAGAGAACAAGTTTCATAAATGGCTATTAGCCGAAATCTTAAATTTCTGAACCCTCTGAGCCCTGTAGTATGCTTTTACATTCCTGTGTCTGTTTTCTGTCTTTTAAGGCTTCATATTTCTTTCTCATTAATTTCTCCAGCAGCAAGCTGAGAGTGGCAGAGGAGGCGGAGATTGTAGTTTGACTGTCAGTTCTGTTGCCAGGTGGATGGCCAGAGAGGCCTGGCAAAGGTAGAGATTAACAGGGAAGACATACTGAAGTGCCCAGTAAATGCTGAATGACTGAGCTAAGTGGTAGCTCTGGAAAACCCCAGAGAATGGCCCTGAGGATTGATGCTGCACTTCACAGAAACCTAAGTTCAGGCTATTACATTTAGGCCAAGGAAGCTGCACCAGTGTATAGAGCTCCAGCATGAAGCTGAGGCTACTTTTCTGCTTTAGGAATTTGATGGATGCTAATTGAGAAAAGTATTTTGGAACTTATAATATAATTCTCACCTGCCACCAACACCATTGTTAGCACAACTGACTATCTGCCAAATACTACCACACCTCTTTATAATATTGGTTGGTTTATATGTGTTTAGAAAACAGGGAAAATATGTCAGTATAATGTGGAAGTTGTTGATTCATATGTAACATCCTTGGTTTAGGAGAGCTGGGATAGTGGGGTAGAATCATAACCTTTAGCTGGAGAGTAAAAAACTCTGAGCTCTGCTGCAAAGACAGCAGGAGCCATTTCAGCACTATACTAAGAAAATTAGAAATGAGCACCTATACCCAGGGCTTCCTTCTCAAGAGGTGCACTGCTACTTTTACCTTGGTTTTACCAGAGGCAGGCTCCCTTTGCTCCTCTTCCCTCTGCATTGTCATAGCTGGCTGGCTTTCTTACTCTGTTGTACAGTGTTAACATGCTCTCATATAGCCTTAAACCACCACAAGATGTTTGCCTGGGCCTGCGAATGATCTTCCCAGGCACCAATTACTGCTTTTGTTACTTCTCTGGTTACAAACTTGAATAGGTTGTGAGTGTCCGCACCTTACCCTTTTTTTTCCCCCCATAAGCCGTGTTATTTTTAGTGTGAGATTTTCCTAGGATATATATATGTATATATCACATTGAGCAGAAATGTCTGTATTTCCTTTTTGGATTTTTTTTTCTAAGCATATTTTAATTTGTTTTTATTATTATTTTGAACTCTCAACTCCAACTTCTAATATGTTGTGTTTATTTTTCAAATTTGATTTCTTGAACTCATTTTTTCTTAGACTCTTGAAAGCCTTTCCTCTATTCATTGTTTTTGTCCTCTTCTCTTCTCTCCTACTTTCCTATAATAATCTCTCTTATTCCACCCTTTAGTTTCTTCGTGCATTTGATGTTAATTTGTAAGGTTAGGAAAATCTTTAATCTTGGCATTTTGGGGTGTTTAAGAGTCTTCCATTAGAAGCAGAGATTACATTTGAGAACTCTTGTGTTTTAATATTAGGGATATTTCACTATATTTTAAAATCAAAATTAACACTAAAATACATATTATAGCAAATACATAGATGTTGATTAGTAGTATGTAAGCATGCATATATTGTGTGTTTAATGTAATTTGTAGCATGTTTATAAAGTGTATCAATTTATGAATGTGACTGTGTGTAATGCTAATTTTATTTTCCTTCAGGATGATCAGGATGGTAGTCAAGGTCTGGGCAAGAGAAAGAGGGTAAAACTAAGCAGTGGCACCAAAGGTATTTTTATTTTTATTTATTTATTTTTTTTCCTTGAATAAAATGCTTCTAAAAAATGCCTAATCACTAAAAATACTTGATGGGCTAACCATATTGACATCAAAGCTGTTTAAAGGGAGACTTATGTTATTAGATTTATCTAATAAGTCTTGGAGAAAGTATTGTTAAGGGATTACTATTGGGTTTTGTTCATTATTTTCATCATAAAATATGCATTATCATATTTGAGTCCCCCCAAAAGGAAGTCTTTTCATTGGTTGATTGATTTGGCGCCATTGTTTTTTGTGTGAATTTGTAGTCTGGCCTAGTTCCTTTTATAATCTGGGGTGTGCAGTTTCTAGAGTGAAAAAAGACAAGGGAGATGACATGGTGAGAGAGAGACAGACAGACAGACACACACACACAATGGGAATGAATAAATAGTACTTAACACGTAATAAAGGCTCAGTAGGGACTCACGTGTTTACTTAAGGGGAGAAAGTATTATAGATATGCTTTGTAGTGAGGGACTAGATTAGTAATAACAATGAGTAATATTTATTGAACCTTTTGTATGTGTTGGACATGTTAGAGATTATGGCTAATGAGAGGTAGATCCTTAATTCATCTCCCAGAGCCTAAGCTTTTAACCACAATGTTTACTTGACTGTCACTAAAAGCTTTTCTAGAATACTTGTAATTAGTTGACAAGTCTGTGCTTTGGATTTTTGCCAGGGATTTCCATATCTTAATGTGTGGTTGGTTTAGAAAGTCTCCAGGCCTGGCGGTGGCTCAAGCCTGTAATCCCAGCACTTTGGGAGGCTGAGACGGGCGGATCACGAGATCAGGAGATCGAGACCATCCTGGCTAACACGGTGAAACCCCGTCTCTACTAAAAAATACAAAAAACTAGCCGGGCGAGGTGGTGGGCGCCTGTAGTCCCAGCTACTCGGGAGGCTGAGGCAGGAGAATGGCCTAAGCCCGGGAGGCGGAGCTTGCAGTGAGCTGAGATCCTGCCACTGCACTCCAGCCTGGGCCAGAGAGCGAGACTCCGCCTCAAAAAAAAAAAAAAAAAAAAAGTCTCCAGCGGCTAAAATGTTATTTTGATGAAAAGAAATTTCTTTTTTTTTTTTTGGAGACGGAGTCTTGCTCTTGTCACCCAGGCTGGAGTGCAGTGGCGCGATCGTGGCTCACTGCAAGCTCCGCCTCCCAGGTTCACGCCATTCTCCTGCCTCAGCCTCCCCAGCAGCTGGGACTACAGGCGCCCGCCGCCACGCCCAGCTAATTTTTTTGTATTTTTAGTAGAGACGGGGTTTCACTGTGTTAGCTAGGATGATCTCGATCTCCTGACCTCGTGATCCTCCTGCCTCGGCCCCCCAAAGTGCTGGAATTACAGGCGTGAGCCACCGCACCCAGCCGATTAAAAGAAATTTCTTACTTCTGCTCTTGATTAAGTGTATCTTGTGAAATATTTAGGACTGCCTAGAAAGGTAGAACATGCAGGCACTTTGAGTTGCAGGTTCCTTTTCTAAGTCTCAGTTACTATGCTGCTGCATTTAACTTGGGAGTTGCTAGGAAAGGGTATGGAATTTGATCTGCAGTCCAGGATGCACACATACACATATGTTCTCCTTTCTTCTGGCTCAGCAGAGAACCTGTATGTCTGAAGGAAATTAGGAACCCATATGGCCATCTGGCTCTTTAACTTATCAGATATTAAACTGAGTCCTTGTGACACATCTGAGCTGGAGATTGTTAAGCACATAGTTGAGTTTAAGCTTTAGGGGTGCCCAGAAAATACCTGCTATGGTGTAAGAAGTCATTGTTTTCCTTCAGCCTGGTCACTCTCTGGCTGAAGATACTTTTTATGCAGACTTAAGTTGACGTGTTTTTTCTTTGTTTTTAAATACCTGAACTTTTTTCACATGTGTGTTTGGATTGAGTGCCTTCTCTTCTTTCCTCTAATGGTAAGACATAGTACAGAGATTTAAGACTTCATCAGTTATCATTTTCAGTGTAAGTAGGTACATGGAAGGAATGGCTTTGTGAATTAGAACGCCAGGTGTTTTCAAAAACTGACCTTATTTTGAAGATATCTGAAGTTTAGGGAATAGCTCAATTTTTGTAAGAATTTTGTTCAACAGCTTGAAAAGTGCACTGAAAAGAAAATATGTAATGGTAAGGAAGAGGCCAGACACTATGCTAACCTTATCACTGCCTGTTCTCTAAACCTGCATTTTAAGGGTGAAGAAACTGAGGCCTTGAGGGTTTTAACTACATGGCCAAGATTCCAAGATTATTAAAACCTTTGCTTTAGTGATGCGTTTACAGTGCATAGTGATTCTTCAAAAATCTCTTTTTACAATTTGACTTAAGGTAGTTTACACATTGTTAAAAGTCATGTCAAGATTTAAAGATAGTCAAACATAACTAATAGAAGCATTTCTAACTACATTTTCATAATATTACACAATGTAACATGTGCTTTAACATCTTGGGAGACTGACATCACCTATTTTAAGAGCAACAAAGAAGACATTGCTGAAGTTTTTTTGGTCTGCAGATAAAAATATTGAATTCTACATAACTGCAACTATTTTCATTTTAGCAGAAGCCACAGCTTTCCTGGTATATTCAGGTTGTTTAATTGATTTAAAACATTGTTAATGTGTATTTTCTTTTAAGTGCTTGACAATAATAATTATGATGGCTTCAGGCTTTTCATTTGCCTAATACAGGCTTGCAGAGTCATAACTATGAATTCTGTGATTAATAGTACTAGTTTTGTTCAGCTTTGTAAATGCTTTTAAGAAGCACTTACCAATGAGAGCTTTTATTTTGGTAGTCTGTGAAATTATCAGTCACATTGTGTTAAGTGAATTGTGAGAATTAAATTAGGTACAGCAGTGTGCGGTGGATTATAATTTATTTTTTCAGGACAGGGTCTTACTGTGTTACCCAGGCTAGAATGATCAATGGCATGATCTTGGTTCGCTGCAACTTCTGCCTCCCGGGCTCAAGCGATCCAATTTTCCTGTCTCAACCTCCGGAGTAGTTGGGACTACAGGTGCATGCCACCCCATCTGGCTGATTTTCATATGTTTTTTAGAGACAGGGTTTTGCCATGTTGCCTAGGCTGGTCTCAGATTCCTGAGCTCAAGCCATCTATCTGCCCACCTCAGCCTCCCAAAGGATTAAGGTGTGGGCCACTGTGCCGAGCCTATATGATAATTTTTAGTTACAAATCTTAAATTCCTGCTACCTGATTCTCTTGAGCCCTGTTTTTATTACTTTTTGTCTTTGAATCTGTCAGTGAGTTCTTTTTTACTGTATTTTACCTCATTTCTTGCAATCTTGGCTTGTTTTTGTTTTTAAATCATTGTCATGCCCTGGAAATGATCTGTTTCAGGAGGAATATATTTTCTGTTTTATAAGTAGAAAATTCTGAGTTTTGAAAATAATTACTTAATTGCTAATAATAAAGCAATGTAGCCTGGACAACGTAGCAAGACCTTGTCTCTTCAAAAAATAAAAAAATAAATTAGCAGGGTGTGGTCTTGTACCCCTATAGTCCTAGCTATTCAGGAGGGTAAGGTGGGAGGATCACTCGAACTGAGAAGTTTGAGGTTTCAGTGAGCTATGATTACACCACTGCACTCTAGCCTCCAGAGTGAGACCCTGACTCTTAAGGAAAAAAAAAAAAAAAAACAGATGTATAGTGTTATAGTGTACTTGTCTTTGTATGTTAACCACTCATATATATCACTTATGACACCACTGAAATGGAATTAGGGAGTTGGAAGACATTTTTGCCTCTCTGTGGTTAAAATCATAATATCTTCAGGATATATAGGATATTTTGGTGCCATTTTTTCTTTAGTTATTAATGAAAAAACTATGTTAAAATTATATCTGATAAGGACTGATTCAAGTCTTAGTAAACACAATGTTTTATAAAGAAAGTGATGACATACTGAGCTTATTGTTACTTGTTTAGACCCACTACCTGGGGAGATGTGGTATAAACACATTATTCAATACTAGAAGAAGTATAAAGCTGGGGTAGTGTTAACTGAAAAAACTCTACAAGGTTATCCTGCAAGACACGTTGAACAGTGATGTAGTTAGGGCTGGACCTGAGGATTTTAATGTGTGTTAGATACTGTTTTTTCCAGTCTCTCATCTAAGTTTAGCCCCTGCTTAAGCAGTGTCACTGGAGCCAGTACATGCATAGTTGACACTTCTTGTATCCTCTTGATGTCTTTGTGGTAGAGCTGATGATCCAGAGCAGTAACTTAAGATCATTTCCTCTGACAAAGATTAATAGTCTTAATTTTCTAGTTCATTTGCAGGGGAAGAAATTAGTGAGAGAAAGAAACAGTGAAAGTATTCAAAATACCTAGTTCCTCATATACCTCTTGAGATCTTCTGTTGAATAAGCTTGGAAGCTTTAGAAGAGACAGACTGGCCCTTGAGAAGTGGCACTTGGCCTTAGACTTTCCAGTAGATAATGCTGTCTTCCATTGAATACTTTTATTTAAAAAGAGCATCCATTTCCCCCATTCATTTTTCCACTTACTGCTTTGTATTAAAATATACGCATTAAATTTTTTCTTATTTATATAGTATGTACATTATAGAAATCTAGCTTGTCAATATTATTGCATTTAAGGATATTTTTAATTTTTAGATACATTCACGTTTTATGGTTTATGGGTTATTAGTTATAGTAAGGTTTAAATGAGATAAGCAACTTCAATCATTAACTGATAAATTTCATTTTTCTTGTGCAGATCAATCCATAATGGATGTTTTGAAACATAAAAGCTTCCTAGAAGAACTATTATTTTGGACTATAAAATATGAATTCCCTCAAAAGATGGTAACTTTCTTACTTAACATGCTTCCCGATCAAGAGTATAAGGTATCTATATATTTTCCTGCTTTTCTGAACTTTGCTTTTCTTTCTTTGCCTTTCATTATTAAATCTTTTTTTGGATATATTTCTCAAGTGAGGGTTGATATAACACTATAAACAAGCATTAGTTTCTTCTCTTGCTAACACAGGTTCTGCACAAAAGGCACAGTGTCTTAGCCTTTTTTTTTTTGACATGGAGTCTCGCTCTGTCGCCTAGGCTCGTGTGCAGTGGCGTGATCTCGGCTCACTGCAAGCTCTGCCTGCTGGGTCCATGCCATTCTTCTGTCTCAGCCTCCAGAGTAGCTGGGACTACAGGCGCCTGCCACCACGCCCGGCTAATTTTTTTTGTATTTTTAGTAGAGACGGGGTTTTACCATGTTAGCCAGGATGGTCTTGATTTCCTGACCTCGTGATCCACCCACCTCGGCCTCCCAAAGTGCTGGGGTTACAGGCGTGAGCCACCGCGTCCAGCCAACAGTGTGTTAACTTTGTGGCAAAGCAGCATTACTCAGCAGAGTTCCAAAAGATTGCTTTTCTGCATGGAACTTGGTCTGGAGGGAATACTGGGAAGCAAACATTGAAACCACAATTTTTATTTTGCAGAAATAAATATATAGTTACAAATTGTTCTAAATCCTCTGAAGAAGAGTAAAAGGTGCTGTGAGAATGTTTAATGGGGGCAATTGAATTTAGATTGTGAGATCAGGCTGGGAAAAGCATGGATTGAATAGTGTCTGGTCACAGCTGATAAACAGAGAACAGTTATTGACTCATATAAAAATGTTGGTAGGTGAAGTTTCTAGACCCAGGGGGTTAGAACGCACCTGTTACCATCATATGGTTATGGCAGAGGGACAAAGCTCAGTTTATGAAAAGAAAATAAAGCGTGCTGTAATTTTTATGTTGTAGGTTAGGAGAGACACTTTCATAGTGTCATTGTTTTATGTGTCTTTATATCTGCTAAAACAAAACAAAACAAAAAACCAGAAAATGTACATGTAAAGGAAATAAGAGTACAAATAAGAGTAAAAATAAATATGGCTGGGCGCAGTGGCTCACGCCTATAATCCCAGCACTTTGGGAGCCTGAGGCGGGCAGATCACCAGAGGTCTGGAGTTTGAGATCAGCCTGGCCAACATGGTGAAACCCCATCTCTACTAAAAATACATAATTAGCTGGGCATGGTGGCATGTGTCTGTAATCCCAGCTACTTGGGAGACTGAGGCAGAATAATGGCTTGAACCTGGAAGGCGGAGGTTGCAGTGAGCCAGGATTGCATCACTGTACTCCAGCCTGGGCAACAGAGTGAGACTTGGTCTCCAAAAAAAAAAAAAAAAAAGTAAAAAGTAAAAATAAATAATCCTGCAGATCGTTTAGTCAGATTAGTGGTCAGCTTTCAGATCAAATAGGAGAAGATATTTGTTTTGAAGTAATCACATTGACTCACTTATTTAGTTATGTTAAATCCTATGCAATAGTTTGTAGCTGAGACTTAGATTTTGTTGTTAAAGTAGGTAGCACAGAACAAAGTTACATACTTTGACCTCAGTAAATTGATACATTTGTGAGCAAAGTATATCTTGTATTCTTTTTTTTTTTTTTTTTTTTTTTGAGACGGAGTCTCGCTCTGTTGCCCAGGCTGGAGTGCAGTGGCCGGATCTCAGCTCACTGCAAGCTCCGCCCCCCGGGTTTACGCCATTCTCCTGCCTCAGCCTCCCAAGTAGCTGGGACTACAGGCGCCCGCCACCTTGCCCGGCTAGTTTTTTGTATTTTTTAGTAGAGACGGGTTTTCACCGTATTAGCCAGGATGGTCTCGATCTCCTGACCTCGTGATGCGCCCGTCTCAGCCTCCCAAAGTGCTGGGATTACAGGCTTGAGCCACCGCGCCCGGCCTATATCTTGTATTCTTAAACCACAGCATTTATTATTGCTTTACAACTTTATTAATTTAAAATGCCTATTAAAATTTTTTTTTAACGGGGCCATACTCACGCCTGTAATCTCAGCACTTTGGGAGGCCGAGGCGGGCGGATCACGAGGCCAAGAGTTTGAGACCATCCTGGCCAACATGGTGAAACCCCGTCTCTACTAAGAATACAAAAATTAACTGGGCATGATGGCGCATGCCTGTAATCCCAGCTACTTGGGAGGCTGAGGCAGGAGAATTGCTTGAACCTGGGAGGTGGAGGTTGCAGTGAGCCGAGATCATGCCACTGCACTCAGGCTTGGGCAACAGAGCAAGACTCCATCTTGGGGAAAAAAAAGTTTTTTTTTCTTTAACCATCAAAATATTTTGCAAATGTTCCCAAAAAGTGAAAGACTACCTCATCGAGATTTTTTTTTTGTTACCTTGGACATTATTATAAATTAGTAAAGATGTAAAATGTTAATATGATATATTAAAAATGATTTTAAATTAAAAAATAAAACTAATGTGTTTTTTCCTTTCTATTAAAATGTTTACAGGTTGCTTTTACAAAAACTTTTGTTCAGCATTATGCTTTCATTATGAAAACACTGAAGAAAAGTCATGAATCAGACACAATGTCTAACAGAATTGTGCATATTAGTGTTCAGTTGTTCAGCAATGAGGAGCTAGCCAGACAGGTAACAGAAGAATGTCAGCTGCTGGATATTATGGTCACTGTGCTATTATACATGATGGAAAGTTGCCTTATTAAAAGTGAGCTACAAGGTAACTCAGAATTATATTCACTAGTTCTATTATTATCAGTATTATTATTCTACTATTAGTGTACTTCGTATAGTTAGTAATATTACTAATTACTAATGATAGTATTAATAATAGTCTAGTATTAGTGAACTTTGTATAACTAGTCTTGAAAAGACCTTATGTTTAAAAATTATAAAATAATACATATTTGTTGCATTTTTGAAAATTAACAGTGAAGTTTCAAGAAAAAGTTAAAAGCACTTGTAGTTTTGTGATTCACAAACACTTGTTGTTAGCACTTTGCTATATTTCTTTTCTTTTTGTGTGATAACTATATTTATAGATACAATAAATACTTTTCAAAAAGTTGCCATAGTGTACATGTCAAAAACATGCATTTTAATAAGTGTAGGTATTAATATCATGGCTATACCATAATTTATTTAGTCATTTCCTTATTAGACATGTTTCTGTTTTTTAATCATAAATTTGATGCTATCAGTC
The DNA here is from genome assembly GCF_002776525.5 of Piliocolobus tephrosceles. Classification (NCBI taxonomy): domain Eukaryota; kingdom Metazoa; phylum Chordata; class Mammalia; order Primates; family Cercopithecidae; genus Piliocolobus; species Piliocolobus tephrosceles. The sequence continues at coordinate 55,798,302 of NC_045444.1, forward strand.
TTAGATATTTTTACATGCTTATATTTTATAAGTTAAAAATTGGGATGAATCTTGCCTTTTTTCTACTCCCTTAGTGAGAACTTTATATTTTTCTTTTGTGCCCACTGTGTGGTTGATACTCTTCAACCTGCCATAATGTTTCTGTATCTCTTCCTGTTCTCATGTCTCTATGGTTATTCATCTTAACTTTACCTCCCTTAAATTATATATACATGCATACACATATATAATATAATATAAATATATATATAATAATTATTATTATTTTTGAGATGGAGTCTTGCTCTGTCCCCTAGGCTGGAGTACAGTGGTGTGATCTTGGCTCACTGCAACCTCCGCCTCCTGGGTTCAGTTCAAGCAGTTCTGCCTTAGCCTCCTGAGTAGCTGGGATTACAAAGGTGCGCGTCACCAAGTCTGGCTAATTTTTGTATTTTTATTAGAGATGGGGTTTTGCCATGGTGCCCAGGCTAGTCTTGAACTCCTGACCTCAGGTGATCCACCTGCCTCAGCCACCCAAAGTGCTGGGATTATAGGTATGAGACACTATGCCTGGCCAATAATATAAGTATTTAAATATTTTCTATGTACCTGGTACTTTGTTGAATGCTATTTATATATTGTTTCAATTAAGTTTCTGAGCAAGTCTCTGAGATTGGCATTATTATTATCCATGCTTTAGAGATGAGTACATTGAGGTTTAGGAAAGTTAAGCAATTTGCCATAGGTTGTACAGCTAGCAAATGACAGTTAAGAAGGATTTCATGGCTCCTAATGTCAGAACTCTTAGTATTCTTAACCTTGACACAGCCAGTCCCACTTTGATAGGATGTGTCTTTACTTGTTGGCACTAGGAGCTAAACTTTAAAAATAACGACAAACAATACTTCAGATTAATTAAATCTTAGGACCTCTCCATTCTCTGAGGAGGAGAAATCTTGTAGTTGAGCCTTGCTTTGTTCCACTCTTGCCTCTTTGTGCATATCAGCACCTGTTTTCTCCTTATACTGAGAATCTGTCTGTTCTCAGGTGTGACACCATGTCCTGAAAATTGATATGAACTCAGTGCAAGGCATAATGCGTTATATATAATAGCTAGCTAATTATGATAGCTACCATCTCTAGAGTACTCAACTATATGCTAGACTCTTTTCTCAGTACTTTATATGCATTATGTCATTTAACCATCAATAATTCTTTGAAGATGCTGTCATCTCCATTTTATAGATGAGGCAGCTGAGGCATAGGGAGTTGAAGTCAATGATCTGTGATCTTACAGCTCTGAGTAGTAAGCCAGGTTGTCTAACTTCAAAGCCTGTACTCTTTCTTACCTACTTTGTGAGTCTGTCTTCCCATTGTAGGTATAGTGGGAGCATAGTACATTATTTACATTAAACAATATACTTCTTTACTTTTTTTTTTTTTTAAAGATGGAGTTTCACTCTTGTTGCCTAGGCTGGAGTGCAATGGTGTGATCTTGGCTCACTGCATCCTCCACCTTCCGGGTTCAAGTGATTCTTCTGCCTCAGCCTCCCAAGTAGCTGAGACTACAGGTGCCTGCCACCACGCCCAGCTAATTTATTGTATTTTTAGTAGAGATGGGGTTTCACCGCGTTGTCCAGGCTGGTCTTGAACTCCTGACCTCAGGTGATCCACCTGCCTCAGCCTCCCAAAGTGCTGGGATTACAGGCCTGAGCCACCATGCCTGGCCTACTTCTTTACTTTTTAAAGGAAAATTTAAAAGCTACTTTATGTTATAGTTTTACTAACTTCATGTTACATGACCTTTTCTTTCCTAGAGATTTATCTACATATATTGCTTTTTCTTTTTTCATTTTTGAAATAGTATCTGCTGTCATTCAGCTGTATGAATGATGTTCTTATATGGAATTATATTTTTAAAGAAAGACTTGTCACAAAAATAGTGTTTTATTTATTTATTTACTTTTTAATTATACTTTAAGTTCTGGGGTACATGTACAGAATGTGCAGGTTCGTTACATAGTGATACATGTGCCATGGTGGTTTGCTGCACCCATCAACCTGTCATCTACATTAGATATTTCTCCTAATGCCGTTCCTCCCCCCGCCCCCTGCCCCCTGTCCTCCAATAGGCCCCGGTGTGTGATGTCCCCCTCCCTGTATCCATGTGTTCTCATTGTTCAACTCCCACTTATGAGTGAGAAGATGCATTGTTTGGTTTTCTGTCCTTGTGATAATTTGCTGAGAATGATAGTTTCCAGCTTCATCCATGTCCCTGCAAAGGACATGAACTCATCCTTTTTTATGACTACATAGTATTCCATGGTGTATGTGTGCCACATTTTCTTTATCCAGTTCATCATTGATGGTCATTTGGGTTGGTTCCAAGTCTTTGCTATTGTGAACAGTGCCACAATAAACATACATGTGCATGTGTCTTTATAGTAGCATGATATATAAACCTTTGGGTATATACGCAGTAATGGGATTGCTGGGTCAAATGGTATTTCTAGTTCTAGATCCTTGAGGAATCGCCACACTGTCTTCCACAATGGTTGAACCAATTTACACTCCCACCAACAGTGTAAAAGCATTCCTATTTCTCCACATCCTCTACAGCGTCTGTTGTTGCTGACTTTTTAATGATTGCCATTCTAACTGGTATGAGATGGTATCTCATTGTGGTTTTGATTTGCATTTCTCTAATGACCAGTGATGATGAGCATTTTTTCATATGTTTGCTGGCTGCATAAATGTCTTCTTTTGAGAAGTGTCTGTTCATCTCCTTTGCCCACTTTTTGATGGGGTTTTTTTTTCTTGTAAATTTGTTTAAGTTTTTTGTGGATTCTACATATTAGCCCTTTGCCAGATGGCTAGATTGCAAAAATTGTCTCCCATTCTGTAGATTGCCTGCTCACTCTGATAATAGTTTCTTTTGCTGTGCAGAAGCTCTTTAGTTTAATTAGATCTCATTTGTCAATTTTGGCTTATGTTGCCATTACTTTTGGTGTTTTAGTCGTGAAGTCTTTGCAGCAAAATGGTGTTTTAAATTCATAATTGAGAAAACAAAATTTAGAAGTACCTGTTCTTTTAAAAGAATCTGGAGTCCATTTTCTTCATCAGGTGATTTAGCTGTGCTTATTACATATGGTTTACATTTGGCCTTTAAGGGAGAATGTTTGGGAACAAGATGAGTCTTAAATCTGCCTCCCTTTTTTTTTTTTTAAATAGTAGCTTTCCTCAGTTTTTATATTCATATCCTTACCTACAAGTCACTCAGTAACCTACCTCATTCTAGTGTTCACTCCCATTGTTCTATTGAAATTGCTGTCTACAAAATTGTCCATGACTCATGTAGCCATAATGTCCTAGTTTTCCGAGAATAGCCTTAAGTTATGCCTGTTAGTCTGATGTAGTTATTAATACAATTTCTTTTACGCTCAAAAGTGTCCCAGTTTATATGATAAATTATGTGGTTTACCTTTTTTGTAAACTACATGTTGAGGAAGCCAGTGGTCATAGTTTAAACTTTACCTTGCTTGATTTTCAGTTGCATTTCACGCTGTTGATTCTCTTTCTGTGGCCCAGCACTCTTCTCTACTTGTCCTATCAATATTGGTGTTTCTTGGCACTTTGTTCTCGTGTCTCTGCTTTTCACACTTTTCCCATATTTTTCTGAAATCATATTATATGGTATCAGTTGCTTTTTACATATGCTTCTAATGCAGTTAGTGTTTTCTAGAAATTCTTATACAAATTAAATTTTCAACAAGCTGAAATAAAGATTTTTAAGATCTTTAAGTATAATTTTTTTTAGCAGTAAATTACATTATTTCCAGCCAAGGTCTAAAACTATCTTTAGAAGCCTTCAAACTTTGCCATACTATTTTTTCCTCTTTCAGTAGTAGCATAAGATATTATGATACATATTTACTGCTTTTCTAAAAGTATCATAAGCTTTTCCCATTTTTACAGTAAGTATTAGAATAAACCTTAACTATACTGAACTATCCATAACTAGCCACAGATACTACAACAAGATCTCTGTACTTTCTTTTTATTTTTTAGCAGCCTCTATCTAGCCTTGGCTTGAATTGTTGTTAGATAATATTTTAAAATTTTATCTATACTTTTAATAAATACAGGAGCTGATACAATGAGAATTTGCTTGGCCACAGCAATAGCTGAAGACTAAAGAGAAACAGCCTTATAGTAGTACGTGATTCCTACCTTATACTTTTACTTTTTTATATTCAATATTATACCATATGCTTTGTGGTTCCAAACATAGCTCATAATTTTTCATGTCCCAGAAATGTTAGAATTTGTCTTTTGAAACAGTCTTTGTAAAGTGGAATCTAAAACCATGTGTTGCATGACATAGGAATGTCTGCAGATGCTCATAATCCCAGATTGCCTTTCCTCCCTGCATATCAAGCTACTTATTGAACTATATTGTTTGGATGTCTATAAACACCCCAAACACACAATGTTCACAGCAAAGACTCATTATTGCTCCATTAATCTGACTTCTTTTAGATTATCCTGTGTGTGTGTGTGTATATACATGAGCACATGAATGTGTATTTTGATTCCAGTGTCTAACCATTCTAAACAGTTGTGCAGCCTAAAAACCTAGGAGTTGTCTTTTACTTCTTTTTACTCCATGCAGATGTAGCAGACGTTACCAACTGTCCTTCAAATCTTTTGAATATCTTTACATAGCCTCTTCATCACTGCATCTTTTTGCCACCACCACAGTTCAAGCCATGGCCATCTCTAAGCCTCTTATCTCTTGTTGTCACTCTCCTTCAGTCACTTTTTATATTACACTTCTTATAATATTCTCTCTCTTAAAACCCCCTAGTGGCTTTCCATTCTCTTCCTGTGAACTCTAAAGTCTGGACGCTGGTTTATAAGACCCTGTAGCCTCATTTGTACCATGCATCCTCTGCATTCTTTCTTTAAGTGATTCTAACCTTTTCTTATGTACTGCTCTTTCTACCTATAGCACCATCTACTCTCCCATCACTAGTTTATCTGGTTAATCCTAATTCCTGCTTTATTTTATAGGCCTCAGTTTAAACTTCACTTCCTCAGGAGAGTCTTTTTTTTTTTTTTTTTTTTTTGAGACGGAGTCTTGCTCTGTCACTTAGGCTGGGGTGCAGTGGCACAATCTCGGTTCACTGCACCCTCCGCCTCCCAGGTTCAAGCGATTCTCCTGTCTCAGCCTCCCGAGTAATTGGGATTACAGGTGCCCGCCACTCTGCCCAGCTAATTTTAGAGGTGGGGGTTTCGCCATGTTGGCCAGGCTGGTCTCGAACTCTGACTTCAGGTGATCCACCCACCTCGGCCTCTCAAAGTGCTGGGATTACAGGTGTGAGCCACTATGCCCAGCCAAGTCTTTTCTTGAATTGTAGTCTAGCTTTATTTGTTCTTATGACTCCCTGTACTTTTCCCGTTACAGCCCTTATCACACTCTGCCTTCTTAGGTGTTAATCTCCATGAAGACAGGGATCATCTAAATCTTGATTTATTTACTACTTTATTCTCAGAGATTAGTTGAAAACCTGACCCTTAGTAGGTGCTCAATAAATATTTGTTGATGAGTGGATTTAATTTAACACTGAATCATTGCTCTTTATATCTGTAATGAGGAAAGTACCAGTTTGAGTAAAAATAGAAGTCCTAATCATTTTATTTCATTAATGATTCCAAGGCGTTTTTCACAAGAACAGTAGTATTTAAGCAATGTCAGGAAAATAGTGAGTTTGATTAATTATATTCTGCTTATTCATCCTCTGGTTTCAATTATATACAACAGTGATTCTCAATTTTTAACTTAAAAAAAATCCCAACATTCCTTAGCACTGTCGCATCAATATCAGTGGCTCACTAGCTCAGAAGTGGAACTGTAGTTGTCAGTCATGGGGGTGCTTTTCAGAATCTCAGGGGTTAGTATAAATAATTTGTAAGAAGCCCCTAATCCTTACTTCCTCATTGAGTTAGACCCTCCCTTGTCCATTGAGGAGTACTGAAAGAGAGTGTACTTAACTTCAGTGGGCCCTGTTCTTAGACATTGTTAAATTTATTTAATATTTGGTAAAATAATTCTGTGGACTGAAACCTAAGTTTAATGTATGGAAATTAAAAAGTGCAGTAGAGGCCCTCCTGACTGATGAGTATGACTGGTAGGTAGGTAGTTGAATAAGTTGGTTAAAGTGAGGACTCATTTAAAAAAATGATATGAGCTGGGTGTGGCGGCACACACCTGTAATCCCAGCTACTGAGAAGGCTGAGGTGGGAGGAATGCTTGAACCCAGGAGTTTGAGTCCAGCATGGGCAACATAGTGAGACCCCCATCTTTGAAAAAAAAAAAATATATATATACCTTAAACATTGTATTTTAACTTAAAACGCGGAACTGTGTGTTCATTCTCCAGGCTTTTAACTTTGGGCAAAGTATTTTCAGGATATGGTTTCCTTGAGTGGAGTTCTCGTTCATCTTTTTTATAAATAGCACATCTATGAAGCATCATCTGTGGATTCTAATTTTAATCTCTTTAAAATAGAGTTAGAATATAAAGCAATCTGAGTGTAAAATATACTTATAGGTTTTATGATTTTTCTGTCCCAAGGTTTTTTAGCTTTTTTTCCTGGCACTTGTTTTTATTTTGTTGTCTCTCAAAAGCATATGATTCAGTTTCTGTAATACCTCTCTGTGCTTTCACATGTCATTAGTTCATATACTTTTGATCTAAATTGTGTAATTATGATAAAAAGAACAATTAGCATAAATGGAAACAAAAATTGACTCTAGGTAACCATACACCCCAGCTTGTGTACAGGGAATGAGCTACGAGCCTTGAGCATTCCATGTATTATGGGTGTTAATATGCTTTACAATGGGAATGGAAACTTCCTAGTCCAGTGAGTCAGTGAAGTTGGAATAGGTTAAAGAGAGCTAATATATATATACTAATAATTTTTAATGATAAATATTTTGTACAAGCCTATCCCCCCACCACCCCCAACGATGTATTTAAACTATTTTTTTTTCACAGCTTAAGAAGTTGGTGTGTGTGTTTTTCTTTTTTTTAAATATGTGTTTTTTCTTTTATCTTTGAAATACTGTTTGCTAAAAATTGTGTTGATGTATTCTTTGAATAGAAGAAAGGAATTAAATGTATGTCTCTTGAAATCATACAGATTTGATTGATAAGATGAAATGAGATCAATCTAGGGGTAAAAATTTTTTATTGATTGGATCAGAAAATATTGCATTATATCATTAGAATCAAGAAAATAAGGTTTTATAAACATACAGCTACTTCAGTATCATGTCATATATTGGACATATGGTAATAATTACTATAATGATATGCTAAGTACTTTTTGTTAATGTTTCATGTAATTATTTTAAGATGGATGTTTTTATTTTCCACTTTATAGATGAGGAAATTGATTCAGAGAGTGTAAATATTGTGCCTAAAGCCATATAGGTATTAAATGGAAGGCTGGGGTTTGAATTTAGGTATATTTGATTCTAAAGTGTATGTATTCTGTATTATTTGTTAAGCTTTTAAAAAAATCTTACGACATTTTTGGGTTTTGTATGTCTTTTTTTAGATGAAGAAAATAGTTTACATGTGGTAGTGAACTGTGGAGAAGCATTACTGAAGAATAACACTTATTGGCCTCTTGTTAGTGATTTTATTAATATTCTTTCTCATCAAAGTGTGGCCAAGAGATTTTTAGAGGATCACGGTTTGTTAGTTACATGGATGAACTTTGTATCTTTCTTTCAAGGTATGAATTTTACTGGTACCTTTGTTAATTTTTTGGTTTACAAAATTCCTAATGCTAAATTATTAAACATCAATTAAAACATAATAGCATATCATTCAGGCTACATATGAAATATCTCATTATTTTAATTGGTATTTGTAAGTACTCTAATAAATTGTTCATAAAACATACCGAGGAATTAGGAAAAATGTCAAATGATTGAAAAAGAAACAGGAGTATAACTTTTTTAAGCATTTAAAAAATTTAACTTAATTTTTTTATTTTTAGTAGAGACAGGGTCTCACTATGTTGCCCAGGCTGGTCTAGAACTCCTGGGCTCAACCAGTCCATTTGCCTCAGCTTCTCAAAGTGCTGGGATTACTAGGATTAGCCACTGTGCCTGGCTTTGAAGCATTTGTAACCATTAATCTAGAAATGTGAAATCTATTCTCTGAGAAAGATTTATAACACATAAAACTTTCAAGTAAGATCAATTAAAATTATTTTCAGTGGCTTATGCCTGTAATCCCAGCACTGGGAGGCTGAGACGGGTGGATCACGAGGTCAGGAGATCGAGACCATCCTGGCTAACACGGTGAAATCCCGTCTCTACTAAAAAACAAAAAAATTAGCCGGGCGTGGTGGCGGGCGCCTGTAGGCCCAGCTACTCGGGAGGCTGAGGCAAGAGAATGGTGTGAACCTGGGAGGTGGAGCTTGCAGTGAGCTGAGATCACGCCACTCCACTCCAGCCTGGGCGACAGAGCGAGACTCCATCTCAAAAAAAAAAAAAAAAAAAAAAAAATTTAATTTTTTTGACTTTCTTGTTTAAAAGATATTCAGTTTGTTACATGAGACAATTCATAACATGTTTCTAAGAAAACCTAGTTTGTAAAAAATTCTGAAAGGACTAGATTGTTTCATTTTTAGTCATTTGCTTCTGTATGTACTGTGTCAGTAATGCCATTTGTGTGCATAAATGTGTTTGGGACTGGGAATTGTTGTACTTGATATTTAATATGAATGTGTGCTTCCACTTGACAAGGTTTATATCTGCTTTAATTTTTGCAAGGTATGAACTTAAACAAGCGAGAACTAAATGAGCATGTGGAATTTGAGTCTCAGACCTACTATGCTGCCTTTGCTGCTGAACTTGAGGCCTGTGCACAGCCAATGTGGGGGCTTTTATCACATTGTAAAGTTAGGGTATGTTGGAAATATTTTTGTTAATTTCTGTGTTTATTTAAGAAAAAGACTTGTGAAAATATTGGTTTGTTCATTTGTATATAATGTGTAGTGTTTAATTTTGTTTCAAATTGAATTCAACTTTATGAAAATTGACCCGAGACGGTAATTTTCATTCTTAGGCAGTTTGGAATTCATTATTATCAGATTTTTCCAGCCTGTTGCTATTGTGAACAATCTTTGGAACTTCATTAGTCTCCACATTCATCTTTATTGTTTCATTTATTATCAGTTGCCTAATGCTTCTTATCTTTCAAGGAGTAGGATAGTCCTCAATGTTACACTTTCAAGATTCCAAGGACAAAACAAGTATAAATTTCACAAACCTTCCAGTGATTGTTATATAATGTATATTATAATATATACTATTATAAGCATTGGTTTGATGGGTCTCCAGAAACTTTGGGCAATCCAGACAAATGGAATCCCTGACCCTATTAAACTAAAGACTTGACTAAAATTTTGATATATGGACACCATGCAGTTCCAGCCTGTTGTCCTGTACCAGTAATCATGCTGGACAAGATTTTGTAGTAGACATATTTTGAAGCCCTGGGTTCTAGTTTTGGCTCTGCCTCTTTTTTACTTGGTTGACTTGGTCAGCTCATTTAAAAATATTTGAATTTCTCAATCTGTTTCCTGACCTTTTAAAAACAAAGTGAAATAGAAATGGACAGTAAATCTTGCTCTTTGTTATTGTGAAGCTCTCTTCCATCTACCACTTAAACGTATGTGTTTCTTTAAGTAGATTTATACTGTATTTTGTTAGTTCAACCATTCTCTAAATGCAGATGACTCACAACCTTGTTACAGTCTTAATAGGTTCAAATTTCTTTCTTTTCTTTTTTTTTTTTTAGAGGGAGTCACTCTCTGTCGCCCAGGCTGGAGTGCAGTGGCGCCAGCTCCGCTTACTGCAACCTCCATCTCCCAGGTTTAAGCAATTCTCCTGCCTGAACCTCCTGAGTAGCTGGGATTACAGGTGTGCACGAGCACACCTGGCTAATTTTTGTATTTTTAGTAGAGACAGGGTTTCACCATGTTGGTCCGGTTCAAATTTCTAACAGGTCTGATTATTAATGTAGATCCCCTTGTAGGTACATGAATTTTCTCAGGTTCTGAATTAACTTTTAAAAACTATCTGTCCATACTATATTTCCTTTTGTGCCCTTTTTGTCATTTAATGGTATCTTAAATTACTTAATTGTCCATTCTGGAAACTTTCTTCCCATGCTGTACTAGCTGTGCTCAACCTGTAATCAGATACTAAGAATCTTTCTTTCATTCCAGAAATATTCCTCTCCTGCCTTTTTCCTTTATTTCTCTGTATTTTAGAAATATGGATTATTAATGTATTTTAAAAATGTGGACTATTAAGGTAACTTCTTAACTGGTTTTCCTATTTCTAGACTCTTTCTACTGTGACCTATCTCAATACCAAACTTACTTTTCTAAGCTCTATAAATCTCCCTCTCCTTTACTTAAAAATCATTCAAGTTCTCATCACTTTACAGGATAACATCTATTTTTTTTCTAGAGACATTTAAAATTCTCCACAAGTTACCCTCAACTTGCCTCTCATAATTCATTATCTTTTATTTTTTATTTTTTGAGATGGAGTCTCACTCACTGTCGCCCAGACTGGAGTGCAGTGGTGCGATCTCAGCTCACTGCAACCTCTGCCTCCTTGGTTCAAGTGATTCTTCTGTCTCAGCCTCCCAAGTAGCTGGGATTACAGGTGTGCACCACCATGCCTGGCTAATTTTTGTATTTTTAGTAAAGACAGGGTTTCACCATGTTGCATAGATGTGTCTCAAACTCCTGACCTCAGGTAAACTGCCCACCTTAGCCTGTAATTCATCTTCTTATACCACCTCTCCCTCCGTACCTTTATTGGATTGATTATTATTCCTCAACGTGCAGTGTCCTTTCTTGATCCCTGTGCTTTTGTTCAAGCTAGTCTCTTTCTTTGGCATGCATTCTTTCATTCTCTTTTGTTGGCTCAGTGTTTTCCTTGCATGAGAAAGTTATCTTGGAAGCTTAAAAAATATGTATGCATGAGCCCCACTGTCAGAGGTTTTGATTCACTAGATATGCAGTGGGACCTAGGTAGTGATTCTAACCAAAATGAAGAACAATTAATATTAACTCTTTGACATTTTAAAGTTTTCTTCAAATATTCTGAAGACTCAGATATATCATCTTCTCATTTATTCCTCCAGTCAGGTTGTTTTCATAATGTACCTTGTTTAATTTCCACTGTAGCATTTATCAAGAAACTGTCATATAGTATGAGGTTTGTTTGTTCATTTATTCAAAAAATATATGCCAGACATTATTTAGATGCTTAAATTTTTAGTACTGAACCAAACAGATGCGGTTCTTGCTCTCATGGGTGAGATAAACCTTAAGTAAGTAAACACATCTGTTTACTACACACACAAGCTTTCGTAAAGTGCTTTTTGGGAAAATAACAGGTTGTTATGAAGGAGAGTAATGAGTATGAGGACTGACGATTTGAGTATCAGAGAATGTCTTTATGAAGAGAGAATATGAAGGGCCCATCTCTGTGAAGGTTAAATTGGGGTTAGTGGTGGTCGTGCTGGAGGTTAGAGATTAGAGGGAATAGCCTACCTTCGGTAGGAAAGTGATTGGTCCCTTTTTTTTTTTTTTTGAGACGGAGTCTCGCTCTGTCTCCCAGGCTGGAGTGCAGTGACACAATCTCGGCTCACTGCAAGCTCCCCCTCCCGGGGATTACGCCCTTCTTCTGCTTCAGCCTCCCGAGTAGCTGGGACTACAGGCGCCCACCACGACGCCTGGCTACTTTTTTGTGTTTTTTTTTTAGTAGAGACGGGGTTTCAGCGTGTTAGCCAGGATGGTCTCGATCTCCTGACCTCATGATCTGCCCGCGTCGGCCTCCCAAAGTGCTGGGATTACAGGCGTGAGCCACTGCGCCCGGCCGTGATTGATCTTTTTAAGGAATTTGTGGCTGGAACCACAGAGTAAACAAGGTGGAGTTGGAGAGAGAGGCAGAGATCAGATTATTATTGCAGGTATTCGCAGATCATGTTAAGGACTCTTGGATTCAATTTTAAGGAGAAGCCACTGAAGATTTTTAAGCAAGGTTTAATGTGATCAGATTTACACTTAAAAGATCGTTCTGTTCCTGGAGAAGACTGGATTTGAGCAGGAGTAGCATGGGTGGGAAGCAGCAAGACCAGGAGTAAATAGACCAATTAAGATGCTTCAGTAAATTGATCTCACTTGTATGTAGAATCTAAAAAAGTTGAACTTATAGCAGTAGAGAGTAGAATGATGATTTCCAGAAGCTGGGGCTGAGGGAGTGGGAAATGGGGAGATTTTGACTAAAGGGTACAAAGTTTTAACTAGAGAGGAGGAATAACTTTTTGAAATCTATTGCACAGCATGGTGACTGTAGTTAATAATAATGTATTTTACATTTCAGAATTGCTAAAGGAATAGGTTTTTAATGCTCTCACTACAAAAAATGATAAGTGTCTGAGGGGATGGATATGTTAATTAGCTTGATATACTTATCCCACAATCCTTGTGTGTGTGTGTGTGTGTATATATATATATATATGTATGTATATACACATATATTTATCTCGAAACATCACATAATACCTCATAAATACATGTAGTTATTATTTGTCAACTAAAAGATGCTATGACAGTAGTCTGAACATGAAATTCAGGTAGCATATATATTTGATATATATATATTCAAAGTGTATTTTGGATATTCAAGATATATTTTTGAGGTAGCATCTACAGGCTTGGTGATGGATTGTACATTATTGATGAGAGAGACTTTTGAGTTACACTGTATGGAAGTGCTATTTACAAAGGTAGTAAAGACTGAGAGAATGTCAAGTTTAGAGAGATCAGAGTTAGCTTTAAATAGGTTAAGTTTGAGATGCCCGTGAAATGTCCACGTAGAAATAGAGAATAGGCAGTTGGATATATGAGTCTCATGCTCAAAAAGTAAGTCTGGACTGAGGTTATGTATTCTAGACCCTTAGACATATAGAATATATTTATCACTAAGGGATGGAATGAGAATAAATAGGGAGAAGAGAGATGTGAACCCCGAAGAAAGAACTGTCATTTAGATATTAAGGATAGGGAGAAGAGAAAAATCAGAAGAATGCCATGTCATGTATGTAAGCCAACGGAAGATACTCGGTAAAGTGGGTTGATATGATACTGATATAAAAAGATCAATATTTTAAGAAGATTATTCTGACTACTGTGTTTAAGATGAATTTGAATTATGAGGCTGAGGTTATGTTTGTCTCTTTGATAATGAAAAATTATTGTTTCTGGGCAATAGTTCATATTTCAGCTTTGAAGGCTAGAATTACAATGCAGTATGGTTCTCCTAATCTATGAAATAAAGAGAACAGAGAGAAAACAGGCTCCTGTTGTCCTAGCAGTATCAGAGAGTAACTTCTCAGTTATAGGAGCATCTGGTTCCTAGATAAGACGTTCTCTTGGTGAACACTTACACTATGTGAGACATTGTTCTATGCACTTTTCTTATATTCTTATCTAACCTTCATTGCATCTCCTATAAAGTACATGGCATCATTCTGTTCTTTCAGAGGTTAAATAACTTGCTTAAGTTCACATACTGTAAGTAGACACTGAATTTGAAAGCAAATTCATCTGATTTAAAAACCAATGCTCTTTATCACTTTGCTATAGTTGTTTTTTAAGCAAGAATATCCAAAGCTTTTTAGCTGCAGTGCTGTCAGGGTTTAGAAGTATAAACTAGAAGAAACACTATTATTTATAGGAAAATAAATGTTATTTCTCTGTTTAAATTTTCTACTGTAAAATATAAAACTTAAGGATTAAGTAATTTAAAAGGAAACTTCACTTGATAAATTACTGTCTTTGTATGATTGCATTGAATGCTATTTGATTCTTGAAAACATTAAGGGCTAGTTAAAAAAAATACTACTACCGAGATAGCTCAGTCAGTACGGCATCATACTTTTAATGCTAGATTAACTAATGACATGAAGATTGGATAAGAGAATGACACGTTTCTAGAATTTTACTGATACTTGCTTTCTAAGGAGAAAATTAAACTGCAAAATCTTCATCCGGTGGCAACTATAGGTTACTACAGACTTGATAGAAGATTAATGTGGTCTTAACTCTTTGGAGCACTTAATTACTTGTCACACATAGTGTTAACCTATGATACAGAGCATTTTATATACGTCATTTCACTTGCCTCTTCAGGACAGTACTGGGAAGTAGGTTGTATTATGCCCATTTTTACATGTGGAGAAACTGAGACTCATAAAATTTAAGTAATTTGTTCAAGGTCATAAAACTACTAAGTTAGCATGCATACTGACTTTTTTGGGGGTTGGGGAGTGGTGGTAGTGGGAAGATAGGAGAGAGACAATCAGAACATGATTATGAAATATGCTGTATTTATGAATGGAATTAACTGGTCACCGTTTTAAGACTCTTAGTACCTACTTGTCAAATTGTTCTCCAGAAGGTGGTACCAGTTTACACTTGGACTAAGAGCCTGTAATGGTACCCATTGCCCAAATGCTTGATGAAATAGGAGAACGTTTGGTTTTAAAAGTTTATTTATCTGTGAATTACCTGCTGCTTTAGTTTGGTTATGACAGATTATTTATGATAACTTGTAAGTGCCATTAATTTGTTTTCAGTGAGAGGTGTGGAATAGAATGTATAAAATAATATTTTATAAATATAAATCTCATATAGCATAGATTAAAACAGGATGAGAATGTTAGTAAGGTGACCAGGTAAGTGATTTTGATCTGTATTGTGGGAATGGAAATAGGCATGAAGCTATATGATAATATCAAGCAAGAATTGACATGACATGGAGATGAGTAAGGTGAAGGAGAAGTCAAGAATGAATGTGAGACTTTCAGCTTTTTAAAAAGGCATGTTTATATCATTTACATAGGTAGCTGATGAGTTTAACCCACGTGGCTTTGATGCTTTCTGCACTTACACATTTTACATTGATACCCCAAAATGTCTTTTTTTAACTTAAATAAAATTCACCATTTAACCATTTTAAAGTATATACTATTCAGTGGTTTACAGCGTATTCACAAAGTTTACCACTACTACCACTATCTAATTCCAGAGTATTTCTATCACCCCCAAAAGAAATTGCATACCTCCCAATTCCAACCTCCCCTCATTTCTTGGAAACACTAATCTACTTTCAGTCTTTATAAATCTGCCTAGTCTGGACATTTCATATAAATGGAATCCTATAATATGTGGCCTTTTGTGTCTGGCTTCTTTCACTTAATGTAATGTTTTCAAGGTTCAGCTGTGTTGTAGCATGTCTCAGTACTGCATTCCTTTTTCTATCAGAGTAATATATCATCATATGGATATACAACATTTCATTTGTCCTTTCATTAGTTGATAGATATTTTGGTTGATTCCACTTTTTGGCTGCTATGAATAATACTTCTGTGAATATTTATGTACATTTTTTTGTGTGAACGTATGTTTTCAATTCTCTGGAAATATACATAGGAGTAGAATTGCTTGGTTGTATGGTAACTCTATATTTAACTTACCAAAAAACTGCCAAACTTTTTTTTTTCTTTTTGAGATAGGGCCTCACTCTGTTGCCCAGGCTGGAGTGCAGTAGCCTGATCATAACTCATTGCTTCCTTAAACTCCTGGGCTCAAGCAGCCCTTCCACCTCAGTCTCCCTCCCAAGTAGATAGGACTATACATGCATGCCACCACTCTTGACTAATTTTTAAATTTTTTTCGCAGAGACAGAGACTTGCTGTGTCCCAGCTAGTCTTGAACCCCTGGCCTCAATTGATGCTTCTGACTTAGCTTCCCACAGTGTTGCCATTATAGACGTAAGACACCATGCCCAGCTGCAAACAATTTATCAAAGCAGCCGTACCATTTTACAGTCTCATCGCAGTATATGAGGATTCCAGTTTCTCTGCATCCTTCCTAACACTTTCTGTTTACATTTTTAAAATTATAGCCTCTCTAGTTGGTGTGAAGTGGTATCTCATTGTGGCTTTGATTTGCATTTTCCTATGATGTTGAGCATCTTTGTATGTGCTTATTAGTCATTTGTGTATTTTCTTGGGAGAAATGTCTTTTTAAATCCTTTGCCTGTTGTTGTTGTTTTTGGTGAGCAAGCCTATCATTATTTCTATTTCTGTTTAGTTTGGAACTCACCTATTTTGGTGGATCTGTTTTACCACAAAACATTGTAGCTGTCTTTTACAGTACTTTTACTTCAAATGGCACACACATCATGTCTTTTCCCTAATTCTGTGGTAAGTCAGGGTATTCACAGGTTACTTACAGTCCGCATATGCTCTGCCCTTTCTTTTTAATTGTGTAAAATATACATAACATTTACCACTAACTATTTTTAGCTGTGAAATTCAGTGACTTGAAGTACATTTACAGTGTTGTACAACTCTCGCTACTATCCATGTCCAATACTTTTTCATCAGCCGCAAAGAAGCTCTGTACCCATTAAACAATGACATTAGGGAATTTATAATAAATTGGTGGGGGAGTCTCTTGAAATGGAGTTTGATTGAAATCTATTTAAAATCTATTTCAGCTTTCATTCATTTTTAGAAACGTATTGTAAAAAAGGAAACATATCGACTTATTTAATTTTCATATTTGTCACTGGTTGTTTATGAAGGGACAATTTCTTGAAATGGCAAATATAATATTGAAAATGTTTACGTTTTGCCATTTTATGTATACACAATGCATATAATGATTATGTATTGCATATAATTTAATGTTGAAAATATATGTTTATATATTACACATTTATTATATATAACTTGCTATTTTAGGAAACTCAAGAATATACCCGAAATGTTGTTAGATATTGCCTTGAAGCTCTTCAAGACTGGTTTGATGCTATTAACTTCGTAGATGAGGTATGTATATTTTTTGATGTATGTAAAGACATTTAAGAAAAGTGTTAGATTTCATTTAATGTTGAAAATAATACCTTTTCATAGGAGAGGGAAGGAAGTAATGAACATATTAGGCTTTGAAAAAGAGAAACCTAAAGGGGAGACTAGTTCTTTAGTTCTTTGACATTTAGGAGATTCTGGAGCACACTAATATGTCTGCTTATTTCCTAGAGAAGAGTGGCATGATTTGTTTTTCCATTATTAAGTATATATGTTTCATTATTTCTTATTGAGTGAAAATTAGTTTCAGTTGAATATATAAAAGTGACAATGCAAGTGTGAATAGGATAGGGGAGATTAATGAAAAGGGTATCACAACTCTATTAATTGGACAGTGTTCTGCTTGTCAGAGTAGGAAAAGATGGGCTTGAACAAAGGTGATTATTGTTAATAATGAGAAGAGCTGGCACAGGACTTGGTATGTATGAATTGAACAAGTCATTGCTTTTATTAGTCAGCCAAGTTTACCATCAGAAGCTCCTTCTATTCCTCTTATGAAGTAGGGTCAGAATGTGCCATATGCAAAATAAAGACCATGTTTCAGACAGCTCACCCCCACTTCATCTAGTTTCTGAACCTTGGGCACACAGAACATTGCTGTGTGTTTGTGTATATGTGGAGGGTAGGCAAATATTATCTCTTGTGTGTATGTGTGTTTTTTTTCCTTTCTGTTTTAAAAATTTTTGACACAATCACAAATCTATTGAAAAGTTGAGTGGACAAAGAACTTTCTATTCTTGAACCATTTGAGAGTTCAATTGTTGACTTGATGCCTCACTACCCCCATGCATTTAAGTGTTTCCTACAAACAAGGATATTTTCTTATATAGCCAGAATGCAACTATAAAAATCATTAATATATTATTAATATTTAATTCTTATAAGTCATTCATGTTTTATCAGTTGTCCCATGATATCTTTTATAGAAAAAGGATCTGGTTCAGAATTGCATTTTGTTATCATGTCTCTAATCTCCTTCTGAGACATTTTCCCAGTCTTTCTTTGCATTTTCGGACAGTGACTTTTTTTTTTTTTTTTTGAGACAGAGTCTCACTCTGTTGCCCAGGCTGGAGTGTGATCTCCGTTCACTGCAACCTCTGCCTCCCAGGTTCAAGCAATTCTCCTGTCTCAGCCTCCTGAGTAGCTGGGATTACAGGTGCGTGCCACCGCACCCAGCTGATTTTTTTGTATTTTTAGTAGGGACAGGGTTTCACCATGTTGGCCAGGCTGGTCTGGAACCCCTGACCTCAGTTGATTCACCCGCCTCAGCCTCCCAAAGTGCTGGGATTACCAGTGAGTCACTGCTCCTGGCCAGGACAGTGACATTTTGAAGAATGCCTCTCAGTTTGGGTTTGTTTCATGATTAGATTCAGATTATGTATCATTTTCAGGAATATTACAGAAGTGATGTTGTAGTCTTTTCATCGCATCCTATCTGGTGGTTTGTGATTTGTGTTCTATTACTGATGATGTTCCCTTTGATCACTTGATTAGGGTGGTACCTGCTAGACTCTTTCATCATAAAATTACCCTTTTTCTCATGTAATTAATAAAGCATTTTGTGATCCAGTTTTTAATTCATTCATTTATTTTTGTCTCTAGAGATTCATAGTTTCTATTTTATTCAATGGGTTATAAGCTATTTCTGTCATTATTTGATGCTCAAATTGCTTCAGATTTGGCCAGTGAGAGCCCCTTTAAGCTTAGTTTCTACTTGTCCCATCATTTTTTGAGAACTTCCATGTTTTCTGGCCCATCAGGATGTTTCAGACTCATAGTTTCCCCATCCATTCCTGGAATCAATCATTTCTTTATGGATCCCTGGTTACTTTTAGTGTGGAACAATATTTAGAAAAATCTAGGTGCTACATGTGCTCATTGCTATTGGCGTATCACTGCTCCCAGGACTTCACAGTGAACAGAGGAGTGTATGTATGTAAGTACATATACATATTTGCATCTGTATTTATTTTTTTGTCTACAGTGAAATCTATGAGTTCAAACTGATATTTTTAATTCAAGTTTAACGCTGTAGGATTTATTCTAGTTTTCTTCAACAGTGGAAAACCTGGCTTCCATTATCTTTAATATGTTTACTTATCTATAAATACATATTTATGTATGACCAATCTCACATATAAATATGAGAAGCGACTCTCGTCTCAGTTGCCTCTCTTTCCCCTGCACGGATGCCTCATTTCCCTGCTTTGACTCTGAGTCCTCATTCTATTCCCCCTTTTCCCACACGTGGACACCCTCCTCATCCTGCCTGGGCTCTGACTCCCCACTTTGGACTGCCCTTCTATGGAGAAGCCCTGTTCACCCTCTTTGTGCTTGAAACTCCCGTACCAGGCTCTTCCTGTTTTTGGATGTCCTCCTCATTCTGCCTTGGCTCTGATGCCTCATGCTGGGCTCTTTGCACATGTGGATAATCTCCTTACCCAGCTTGGATTTTGATTCCCTATTCCAGGCTGGCCTCCTGTATTGTTGCCCTCCTTACCTCAGTCAGGCTGTGATTCCCCATTTGGAGGCCCTCCTCACCTAGATTGGCTCTGATGCTCTACACTGGGCTGCCCTGCTGTGTGGGTCCCCTTTGACTCTGTCCACATCTGATGCCCTATGCTAGGCCACACCCCCTATGCCTGAGCAACCCCTGACATCTCAACCCCTCGATTACCCCCAACAGTTGCCCTCCTCAGTCTGAGCTCTGACTTCGCTCTCAGTTTCCTAACCTTTAGATGCTTATTTTACCGTGCTCCCTCTCTTTACCTTCCAGTGGCTTTAGGAATGGTTTAGGAAGGGAAGAACCCTTTGTTATCTTTAATTCTAATCCCTCCTTTCCTGAATTAATTTTTCTTTACCCCTCATTACCCCTCCCCCCAACATTTGTGTCAGCTCTTAGCCTTCAACCTGGATTTTGTCCATTTGGATTTTGATTCTGCCCTGACCAACTCACCTTGATTCTTTGCTTTGTGTAATTGTTGGTCTTTAGGCTTAAATTCTGTTTACGTAAATGGTAATAAGTCAGTGTTCAGAGAGAACATTCTCCAGCCTTCACGGAGCTCCATCTCACTTCCAGCCTGCTTCCCTCCTTCTTCACCCTGTCCAGGGTCAGTCCCTTAGCTGGAGCTTTAACTGAAGCTTCTCTCAATCCAGCTTTCTTTGGTGTTTGAAACTGCAGGAGTTATTGTTGAAATAGTAGCATCACTAAGGCAGCAGTAAGATTGAACTGGGGGAAGATTATACAAAAGAAAATGATATTTAAATTAATCATGCTTGGAATCAGGAGTATAGTGAAGGACAGTCAGACTCGTGTATGACATACAGAGCAGCTGAACTCTAGGAAGTAGTGTATTTGTTTTTCATACAGAAATATTCTTAGGAAGATATTGAATGTTCTCAAAAACTTAAATGGATTCTTAAAAGAATAGAAATTAAGTATAGAACTTAAGGAATCAAATAATATTTATTTATTTATTTATTTATTTATTTATTTATTTATTTATTTATTTATTTATTTTTGAGATGGAGTTTTTGCTCTTGTTGCCCAGGCTGGGGTGCAGTGGCACACTCTCGGCTCGTTGCTGCCTCCACCTTCTGGGTTCAAGCGATTCTCCTGCCTCAGTCTCCCGAGTAACTGGGACTACAGGCTTGTGTCACCATGCCCAGCTAATTTTTGTATTTTTAGTAGAGATGGGGTTTCACCATGTCGACCAGGCTCGTCTCGAACTTCTGACCTCGGGTGATCCACCTACCTCGACCTCCCAAAGTTTTGGGATGACAGCCGTGAGCCACTGTGCCTGGCCCATGTCGTGTTTTTATATGGTGCTTAAAGGTTTTATTATTCCTTCTTGTTTTTGTCATTGGGAAGTGGAGATGCAGAGATATTAAATGACTTGCTTATTGTTATGTAGCAAATTGTGGTACTTCTGGGTCCACAGTCCACATTTTGGAACTCCTTGTCTGGTAGTGTTTTAACTATGTTGGTTGTTGGCAGTGGAAAGAGCTTTAACGTCAGGCAGATTTGAGTGTAAATTGTGACTCTGCCATAACTAGCTATGTGGCCTTGGATAGATTTTTTTAGGTTTAATTTTTTATATATTTTTACCTTTTTTTTTTTTAACCCTGCTGAGCCCATTTCCTCATCTGTTGAAGTTGATAACATTAACCAGTGAGGATTGACTAAGAGGCACATATTACATGTGTGATAAACATTAGTTCTTCTTCCATCCTTGTGGGTAGATGTCAGAAGTCATTATGGTAATCTAGTACAAATCAAGCAAATAATTTTTTTTTTTGAGACAGGGTCTCGCCAGTGGTCTTGAACACTTGGGCTCAGGTGATTCTCCTGCCTTGGCCTCCCAAAGTGTTGAGATTACAGGTGTGAGCCATTGTGCCTGGACAATAATATGTTTTGAATTGAAGTAAGCCAAATCAATCATATAGAAACAGGGGATGGAGTACATTTTCCTATAAGATAGGCCATTTAAGAGTTCTTAAAAACATGAATATCATGTAGGGCAACAATTGTGAGTTTGTAGCAGGTTGGGTTTGGCTAGAGTCCTCTGGTAAGAGAAAAGTAGAACATGCATTCATATAGCAAATATTTATTGAATGTTTACTATGTTGTAAACATAGGGGATATAGTGGTAAAACAGTCCCTAACTTAAGGTAGTAGAAGACAAGTATATGGTTAATTTGATTCCTGTGCTTTTGTAAAGTTGTGACCAGGTGCTATGTAGGAGGATAAAAGGGAGCACCTGACTTAGCCTGAAGAACCCAAGAAAAGCTTCTTAGTAGAAGTGTCCACCGAGCAGTCTTAAAGATACATTAATCCAGTGGGAGAAGGGATATATAACATTTGGGGCAGAGGGAATAGTGTATATACAAAGGCACAGAAGCTTAGTAAGTTAGGGGCAGTACCTATGGTGCATGAATTTGTGTGACAGAAGATGAGGTTGGAGAGGTAAGCTGTTTCTTCTCAGGAGTTGGAAGGTTATCAGGAGGCTAAAACCATAGGGAGTCATTAAAAGATGGTGAGTGGAAGAAGTTCAAGATTAAATTAATGTTTAAGTAAGACCACCTTCTGACAGCATATAGCGGGTAATAGAAGATATGTTAGTTAAGGTTCTTTTAATGCAAGGGGAAAAATAATGTAAAGCAGCCTGAGTTAAAGAAGCAGTCATTTATTATTAATACATAGGGGTGTCTCAGGGTTAGGGCATCTGGACCTCAGGGACGGACTGGAAATCTGAATAGGAGCTCTTGTCGCTTGCCTTTGCTTTGCCCTGTGTGTATGTGCCTCATTTTTTCTTCCCTTCCCGTACTTTGTCCATGTGGTGAAATACTGCCTTCTTATAGTTGCCTAATGTTACCATTTCAGACATATTCCCAGATTGTCTGTGAACGTCCCTGAATCCCAGTTCCAATTTTTTAAGAGAGAAAGTCATTGCTCAGGCTGGGTCAGATGTCCCCTGCCCTGCCTCCAGTCAGATATGGCTACTGTAAACTTGACTATCAGGCCCCAATCTCTGTGTGTGGTTGAGGTGGCAGAGAGTGGGAAAGGGAGACACATTTTGAGAAGATGGGAAGCTTGTGAGCTAGGCAGACACCACAAAAGGTGTTTTATGGAAGATAAAAGTAGAAGTAGCAGTTATCACTAAAACCTAGGCACTAGGTGTTGAGTGCCTGAGCTAAGGTTAGTTAGGTGCAGTGTAGACAGAAAGAAGAAAGTGGATTTAAGAGATTATTTAAAAAATAAGTAAACATAATTTGATACCTCATCAAATATAGGAGGCTTGTGAGAAGGAGGAAGTCTACATTTCATATTTAAATTACTGGGAATCTGGAGAAGAAATATTGAGGAGGATTGAATTTTATGGCAAAGATACTGAGTTTGGTTTGGACACACTGTATTTGTAGTCCCATGGAATATTAAGTATTGATGTTCAGTAGACACCTGAAAGTGAGATTTGGAGTTCAGGAGTGAGATTTCTGCTGAGATTTGGGAGTCAACTGGGTAGAGTTAGCAGCTGAAGCTGTGAATCTGGATAAATTCACATATAATGAGAAGACTATAGAGTGAAGAATGGAATCCAAGGACTATCAGAATATATAGGAGAAAGAAGCGCTTATCAAGTAGCCAGTCTGTGACATTAGACAAGGAAGGAATATGGACTTTAACATTATGGAGAATGTTGAATATAGGATATGCTAAAGCCCTGAAAGATAAAATAGAGTCCATGGCCTATTAGTTAATAACAATATGTACTGGGTACTGTGCTGTTTTACTTATTTCTCGCAGCTGCCCAACTCTTTATTATAACTACTCTAAGGACCAGACAGCTTAGGCACAGAGAGGCAACTTGCCCAGTTTTACAGGTAGGTGGCAGAGACAGGATTCTGCACTTAGGGGGAGGCACAGTGGCTCACGCCTGTGGTCCCAGCACTTTGGGAGGCTGAGACAGGTGGATCACTTGAGGTCAGGAGTTTGAGACCAGCCTGGGCAACTTGGTGAAACCCCATCTCTACTAAAAATACAAAAATTAGCCGGATGTGGCAGTATACGCCTGTAGTCCCAGCTACTCAGGAGGTTGAGGCAGGAGAATTGCTTGAACCCGGGAGGCAGAGGTTGCAGTGAGCCGAGATTGCGCCACTATACTCCAGCCTGGGGGACAGTGCGAGACTCAAAAAAAGAGTCTGCATTTAGGCTGGGCATGGTGATTCACGTCTATAACAACACTTTGGGAGGCTGAAGTGGGCAGATTGAGTGAGCCCAGAAGTTCGAGAGCAGTCTGGGCAACGTGGCAAAAACCCTGTCTCTACCAAAAAATACACAAATTAACCAGGCATAGTGGTGTGTGTCTGTAGTCCCAGCTACTCAGGAGGCCAAGCAGGGAGGATGACTTGAGCCCTGGAGGTGGAGGTTGCAGCTAGCTGTGATCGTGCCACCATACTCTAGCCTGGGCCACAGAGTAAGACCCTGTCTATAAAAAAAAAAAAAAAAGAGTCTGCACTTATCCAGTCTGCTTAATGCCTCAAAGGAAATAGAGAGAGATTCTGACTTAGCTAGTTGGTGTAGAATATGTTACTAAGATGATTATTGTAATGGAGGGCAAACTTTTTTAAAATTTTATTTTTAATTGTGGCAAAATACGCATAAAACATAAAATTCACTATCTTAATCATTTTTAAGTGTATAGTTCAGTCGTGTTACATGTATTTGTATTGTTGTGCAGCCAGTCTCCATAACTTTTTTGTCTTGTAAAACTGAAACTGTACTCATTAAATATCTACTCCCCATTTCCTCTTCCCCCAGCTTCTAGCAACCACCATTCTACTTTGTATCTCTATGAATTTGGCTGCTCTAAGAACCTCATATAAGTGGAATCATATAGTTACTGTCTTTTTGTGACTGGCTTATTTTACTTAGCATAATATCCCCAAGGTTTATTCATGTTACAGAACATTGTTATAATTTCCTTTCTTTTTATGGAGGGCAAACTTTTATTTATTAGAACACATTTTTATAGCCTTTACATATTGAGGAGGATGTTATTATCTTATTGGTTTTGGAAAAAATAATTATTTCAGGGATGGTGACATATTTAGACTCCTTATAACCTCTATAATGATATCACATTAGCATAATTATCTGAATGTCTGGGATAAAAATTTTTAACAAGAGAATATTTACTAAG
The DNA here is from genome assembly GCF_002776525.5 of Piliocolobus tephrosceles. NCBI lineage: Eukaryota > Metazoa > Chordata > Mammalia > Primates > Cercopithecidae > Piliocolobus > Piliocolobus tephrosceles. Next base: position 55,823,032 of record NC_045444.1, read on the forward strand.
AACTTAAAAAGCATTAAAAGCAAACAATACCTTTTTAGTTTTTAACTCATTTGTTTAAGAAGGACAGCTGTGGTATATTTTTGCCCTGTAGTGATTTTGTGATCCATGGGATTCACAGATTTAAAATACAGTTTTTGTAATATTTAAAGGAATGCATAACGTCATTCACATATTTTTTATGAAGTTTTGTATGGAGGCTGGTGTGTTTGGTACTGATTGGAAGCATCTTATCCAACTGGTGAAGGAATCTAATGATGCACTGCATTTATACTTCTGTTTAGGGATGTGGTCAGAGTCTTCTTACTGTTTTGAATATGATACTGGAGTCCAGATTAGCTCCCCAGTTCACTACTTTTGAATTTTAGGAAGTTACTTAAGTTTTCTAAGTTTGAATTTTGCTACTTGTAGAATGAGAATGTTAGTAGTTCCTACTCCATAGCAGTCTTCTGAGGATTAAATGTGATAATGTGAATAAAGTGCTTAGCATGGTGACTGGCACATAGTAAGTGTTCAATGAATGTTATATGTGACTGCTACTCTTATTACTGTGATGATATTTGGTATACATGCGTTTGAAGAATCCCAAATGGTCTCTGTAGCTGGAAATCCATTCCATCCCTTGTTTTAATAATGATTATTTGCTTTGGCGAAATTGAATTTAGGAAATATTAATCTGTGCTGGATGCTTCAGAGGATTCAAAGTTGAGTAGAATACGATTTCTGCCTTCAAGAAACTTACGCTTAAATGTTTAAAATGGGATAATTTTATCTGTAGTGATTTTAGAATCTGCATCTTCTAAAATGTTAAGTTTTGAATTTAAAGTATAGGAATAAATCCAGGTGAGAGTATGGTTTAAACATTTTACAACCATCTTAAAATTTCTGTAAAATAGTCTTTGACTTACGGATTTTGTTTGTTTATTCCAGCCAGCACCTAACCAAGTCACTTTTCATCTGCCACTACATCGTTACTATGCTATGTTTTTGAGTAAGGTAAGACTGTCATTAAAGAGTTCTGTTCTTTTTTTTAATTTTCAGAAATAAGAATTGAATTAGTAACTTTTTTATTGTAATTTTAGGCTGTGAAATGTCAAGAACTAGATTTGGATTCTGTTTTACCAGATCAGGAAATGTTAATGAAACTAATGATTCACCCACTCCAAATTCAAGTATGTATTCAGGCATTTAAAAAGTTTTGAAGTGGATTCCTTGTTTAAGTGATTCTTCCTTTATTTATTTGCCTTTCATTGTTACTATAGCTGAGATGTTTGAAAACTTTTTTAAAAAAGTTGTTATTGTATTTTTGCCAGATTATGTTTAGGTATTTTTCATTTTATGAGATTTACTTTTTAGTTTTACTTTTTCCAGGAATTCTTTTCATGATACTTACTTACGGGGTGGTATTTAACATACTATATAGCACTGTTTTGGGAATCAAGAGATCCGAAAGATTTTAGCCTTGGTGCTACCACTGTTTTATTTTCCACAAAGTTTAGGGTAATTCACCTCCTTGATTCTTAATTTCCCTATCTGTATAATGTGAGGAGAAAGAAGAGAGAAGAATTAGCTTGTATAAGCACTGTAATTTCTTTTAATACCAACACTATAATTTGGCAGGCCAGCTTTTTGTATACATTAGAGGGACTTGCACTTCAATTTGTTTTTCCTGGCAATTTTAGATTTGTTAATTATAATATTATTGAACCTGAACTCTGGGTGTTAGGAAACAGATACAATTATGACTGCTTGAAGCCGGGAGCGGTGGCTCATGCGTGTAATCCCAGCACTTTGGGAGGCCAAGGCGGGCAGATGACAAGGTCAAGAGATTGAGGCCATCCTGGCCAACATAGTGAAATCTTGTCTCTACTGAATATACAAAAATTAGCTGGGTGTGGTGGCATATGCCTGTAGTCCCAGCTACTCAGGAGGCTGAGGCAGGAGAATTGCTTGAACCTGGGAGACAGAGGTTGCAGTGAGCCGAGATCACGCCACTACACTCCATCTGGTGACAGCGTGAGACTCTGTCTCCAAAAAAAAAAAAAAAAAAAATTATGACTGCTTAGTTTTAGTTGACACTGGACATAAATACATGAAGAATTGAATACTGATATAGTGAGAACATTTATTGTAACCTCCAATATTTGGAAAATTAGTAGTATAGGTTTAAGATTGAGTTAGGGTCAATTAAAGATGTAGAATGTATTCATTGACTTTGAACAATTGGTTTTATTTTATCCTTATTCCAGTGTCTTTCTTTAAACATGTATATCAGGATTGTTGTTGTTACTTAGAGTTTTCTTAAGGGAGAAATAGAGTGAAACATAAGCATTGATTTCTTATGAAAGATGTCAGTGAAAGTCATTATAAATGTATCCAGAGGCCAACATGGAAAACCAACTCATGTTTAAACTCTAAAAAAGTGGCTACGTGAAAACATAATTATTGTTAAAAAAAAGGTAGAAGTGTATATTTCAACTGATTATCTTTAACATTGGACAGAATATCGGGCTCATACTATGATTATATCATTAAATATTTTGAAATGCTTATTTATAATATTTTGTAAAGATTGAGTTTAGATAATTTATTCTTTGTCCAATTTACTTTTATTAGGCAAGTCTTGCTGAAATCCACAGCAATATGTGGGTAAGAAATGGTCTACAAATCAAAGGACAAGCCATGACCTATGTCCAGTCTCATTTCTGTAATTCCATGATTGATCCTGACATTTACCTGTTACAGGTAAGCCAACTAGATAATGCAGATATACTTTAGAAGTGTCTCATTTGTACCCGAGGGATTTTAATTTATAGAGGTGACTGAGTGATGACATGGAGAGGCCAATGCCACTGAAAGAATAATTTATTACTTATATTTCCCAGGAGAAGAGGCATACCACCCAACACAAGACTACAAGGAAAGCACCAGGTTTTGGTCAAGAGGCAGAAAGGAGTGAGGGGAGGGCCTAGGCAAGAGCCTTTATTGGGGTTTCTACGGGAAAAGCAAGCCAAGGCAGGATTGGCTAGTTTGAATAATTCCAGCAGGCTTTGAGGCATAGGGGCTGAACCTGACTCTGCGGTACCTGGCCCTGGGTTGATTTAGAGCAGGGGAAATACTGGGTTGATATATGAGAGTTAGATAAAGACAATGATTGGCTTGCATGATGGGCATGTTCCCAAGTAAGTTGTTTATTATATTTAGGAATTAGCTGGCTCTGGGAGGGAGTATCTGTCTTCATGTCTGTAAGGCCCCTCAAGATGTCAGAATATTATACAGAAAATAAAAATCATGGCCAGGCATGGTGGCTCATGCCTGTAATCCCAGCACTTTGGGAGGCCAAGGCAGGCAGATCACTTGAGGCCAGGAGTTTGAGACCAGCCTTGCCAACAGGTTGAAACCCTGTCTCTACTAAAAATACAAAAATTAGGTGTGGTGGCACATGCCTGTAATCCCAGTTACTCAGGAGACTGAGGGCTGAGAATAGCTTGAGCCTGGGAGGCAGAGGCGGAGGTTGCAGTGAGCTGAGATTGCACCAGCTTGGGCGACAGAGTAAGACTCTCTCAAAAAACAAAACAAAACAAAAAACAAAAAAAAAAGTATAGAAAAACATGATTAATAGAAGAAGGAAAACTGAATATTGAGGAATAAAGCATTTTGTTTTCTTTTAAAGGTTTGTGCTTCTAGACTTGACCCAGATTATTTTATTTCATCTGTCTTTGAAAGGTAAGCATAATTTTATTAAGACAGTTATTAGGAAGTGTCCAGTTAATTTTGTTTTAATTTATAAAAACATGTTTCAAATATTTCTTCTTGTAGATTTAAGGTAGTGGATTTGTTGACAATGGCATCACAACATCAAAATACAGTACTTGATGCAGAGCATGAGAGGTCGATGTTAGAAGGCGCTCTTACATTTCTTGTGATTCTTTTGAGTCTTCGTTTACATTTAGGTAAAACTCACTCATACTAATACTTAGGTATTAACTGTTTTCTTCCCTTTCTCCCCGTCCCTGTGGTAGTAACTGGCTTAGGGAAAAAAGGAAAGGATGTAGATAAATTTAAAGAATGTTTCAAACTCTTGTATGTTGTACTATAGGTATACCTTTTAGAATATCCTTAAAATATCCTTTGCTTAAGGGAACTGCAAACAGCAGTTAAACTGCAGTTATGTTTGAAGCATTGCTTCTTTACTCTTTAATTTGAAACATCCTGTATTTGGTAAAACAGCTTAATAAAAAATGTGGTAATTTTTTTCTTTATAATTTATGTATACTCAGATTTGTTAATTCTGTTTTTAATAATTTTAGGAATGTCTGATGATGAGATTCTCAGGGCGGAGATGGTAGCCCAGCTGTGTATGAATGACAGGACACACAGTTCATTGCTGGACCTCATATCCTTTTAAAATTTTAGTTTCTGTTAGTTGCAGGATCTAAAATAAGTAATTTTTATGATTAACGGTTTATCAATTTTTTGATTGTTTTTCAAAGTTGAAAAATAACATAGAAAAAGAAGAATGCCATTTGTTTGCTCAAGTATGTATTCAGTGCTGGTGACTGTTTTTTTTTTTTATTTTTTTTTTAACCTCCTATTATTACCTCTTGGGGAACTCTTCTTAGACTTTAGGGTAGATTTCAGGACAGATTGATGGCTTTGGCCACCCCAGCATTTAACCTTCTAGGACAGCATTACTGAACGTTTTGTAAAAGGCAGCTAGGTCTATTTTGTCTGTGTAGCCAGGATGCAATTCGTGGTGAACAGTTAAAGGTACACCTTATGATTATTATTACCAGGATTTTAAACATTCTGAGGGTTTTTCTGTAGAATTTGGTCTTAAAGCATTTTTGAGTTTGTAGATGATTATTTACAAACAGGGAACCTGTGGTTCTTTGTATAGGACTGAACATACAATGAGTATCTGATTATCTTTTTAAGTTAATGTTAATAAAAGTTTACACAAAGATTATCAAGTAATTTTGTGATAAAAATTCCGGCTCCATTTAGTATTTGTATATCTTATGACTATGTTTGGAAGAATTGGCTAAAATTTTTGTTTTGTGAAATAAGTCCTATTAGAATGCCTATTTGACAACCTTGATTTTTGTAAGCAGCATCAATTTGATATTGTCTGATTATTTCCTTCAATCATTATAAACTATGTGTCAGTTTATTATAGAGTAAAAACGATCTCTGTATTTTGAATTTTAAAGATTTGTGTAATGTGAGGAGAGAATCTTTTTGGTTAGCCTCTTTGCTTAAATTTGCTTAGCATTTTTTTCTTTGGGGGTGAAATTTTGTGTTTTTTGGAAAAACAATCTTTGCTATAAAAATCTTTGCTAATTTTTCCCAAGTTCTTTCTGTTTTTTAAGGAAAAGTTATTTACAAAGTGATGAAAATCAAGACAGATTTTAGAAGTTTTTCAGTCATTTTCTGAAATTTTTAAATTTATTTCGGGGAAAATATACCTGGGAACTACTACAACATACAATTTATTAGTAGGCTCCTAGATTAAACATATTTTCAAAAATCACAGTTACAAAGTTATTATTGAGCTGTTGTATTATGTAGCCCTCTTGTGGCCAGTTCTGTATGTTACAGCCAATTACTATTTGCCTACTTTAGCAAAATGAGAAACTAGAGTACCTTGGAAAGGCTATAAATCTGGCTTTTTGTTGCTAATATTTTTTCTTGACATATATATCATATTCCAGAAAATCCGAATCCCAAAAGTGGCATTATTCCAGGCAGTTACAGCTTTGAATCAGTTTTATCAGCTGTAGCTGATTTTAAGGCTCCTGTTTTTGAACCTGGAGGTTCTATGCAACAAGGCATGTATACTCCCAAAGGTATGTTTATATACATAAATGAACTCTTTCAAATATCAGTTCTTGAATGGTGAATTCTTCTGTGTATTAAAAGAAAATGTTTACCTTTTGTTCATTCAAGCTTTGGTTTTCTTTTCTCCATTTTGTTATAAATGTATGTCTTTATTGGTAAACAGTGATACTGCTTTCAATTACTTAGAAATCTATAGCTTTATGTTACACTAAGACTTCTTAGATGACTCTAAACTATAAAGGAAATTTATATTTGAACTCTAATTCATTTTTATAAGTGATCATAACCATAAGTGAACCAGAAACTGTAAAACAAAATGTATATTTAAAAATACTTTGAATGTATTTACTCTCCAAATTTGATTTTGAAACAGCAAAACAATCCTCATGACCCGAATTTTAACTTGAAATAGTTCAAACTAAGGTCTGTATAGGCTGGGCGCAGTGGCTTATGCCTGTAATCCCAGCACTTTGGGAGGCCGAGGTGGGTGGATCACCTGAGGTCAGGAGTTCGACACCATCCTGGCCAACATGATGAAACCCATCTCTACTAAAAATACAAAAAAATTAGCCAGCCATGGTGGCAGGCACCTGTAATCCCATCTACTCAGGAGGCTGAAGCAGGAGAATCACTTGAATCCAGGAGATGGAGGTTATAGTGAGCCGCTATTGCGGCTCTAACCTGGTCAACAAGAGTGAAACTCCATCTCAAAAAAAAAGTCCACATAGAATGCTGATAGCACTTACTTACGTTTTAAACCTATGTTAAACGCACAGAACGTTTTCCTTAAGTGGATGATTGGTTTTCTAAGGTTTTTCCCCCCTAGATTTACAGTTGACATGCTTGACGGGAGCCAGAGGTAAGTGAGGTTTTGATTTACACAGTCTTTTTTGTTTGACTTTCAGATTTTCACTTCTCTAAGTTAAAATTTTGAAGGAAGTAACAGTTACGTACTTCTTGACTCCCTTAACACATTGTCTAAATGAAAAACCAATGCCCATTTTGAAGTTGTAAATAATATGTACTGTGCAGTGTGTATTTGGCAAAGCAGAACAGAAAAGCCTTATTTGGGATTTTTCAGGGAGTTCACAAGGAGCAAGAAAATCCAGAGTCTCTGGTTGGAAAGTATTCCATAAAAGAAAAGCATAGTATGTTTCTAGTGCAGAGGATATTTTGTGTGTAAAATTAGATGAATTTGGGAGTGGAGTGGTGCTGTGGTGTAGTGCAGGGCTTATAAAAGTGTGATGTGAGGATTACATCTCTGTCAGACTTACTTGCGCTCCTCATTAAGAATGCCAGTTCCTGTGTCTCATCTCCTGTCTGCTGTCATCAGAATCTCTGTGGGTGAAATCTGGGAATCTGCTTTTTAAAACAAGCTCTTAAGATGATTGTTCTGAACAATGCTGAGATGGAATACTGGGCATTTGGACATTAAAGCTAGCAAACTGAGTGTCATATTTAAATACCGTATGGATTATATTTGCTAGTTGTGTGGTTTAGGAAATCAGTTGTTTTGTTTTTTGTTTCTTTTCCTGGAGACAGAACCTCACTTTGTCACTCAGGCTAGAGTGCAGTGAGCTGTGTTTGTCACTCAGGCTACAGTGCAGTGGCGCCATCCAGCTCACTGCACCCTTGACCTACTGGGCTCAAGCGATCCTGCTACCTCAGCTTCCCCAGTAGCTGGGACCATAGGCACCCACCACCATGCTGGCTAATTTTCGTGTGTTTTGTAGAGACAGGGCCTTGCTGTGTTGCCCAGGCTGGTCTTGACTATTGGGCTTAAGCAGTCCTTCTGCCTCAGCCTCCTAAAGTGCTGGGATTACAGACGTGAACCGCCGTGTCCAGCCAGTTTTTTATCTTTGAGTTTGGCTTCTTATCTGTAAAATAAGTTTTTAAACTTTTAAAAAGTGGTTGAAACAAGCCTCTGGTTTCGGGGACTAACCCTTAAGTGAATTTGTTATATTAATATAAAACCAACAAAAGCTGGCCTACTCCTGTTAAAGTGGGTGTGGGTAGTTGAACCTAGCTTCTCCTCTGTCCTGCTATCCACTTGCTCCTAAAGTGACCCCTGTTATACATCTGTGGTCATTCAGCTCCATGGAACACTGTTTGAAGCCCACTGGACTAATTAATCACTACAGTTTTCTTCCATTGCTAAGATTGTGCAATTCTAATAAAAGCTTTGGCATGTTAATTGTGCAGAATAATAGACTTTAAAGAGAAGGACAATCATGGCCGGGCACAGTGGCTCACGCTTGTAATCCCAGCACTTTGGGAGGCTGAGGTGGGTGGATCACGAGGTCAGGAGATCGAGACCATCCTGGATAACATGGTGAAACCCATTCTCTACTAAAAATACAAAAAATTAGCCGGGTGTGGTGGCGGGCTCCTGTAGTCCCAGCTGCTTGGGAGGCTGAGGCAGGAGAATGGCATGAACCCGGGAGGCAGAGCTTGCAGTGAGCCGAGATCGCGCCACTGTACTCCAACCTGGACGACAGAGTGAGAATCTGTCTCAAAAAAAAAAAAAAAAAAAAAAGGACGATAAATGATTCTAGAAATACTAATAAAGATGTTTGTGAAGGACTGTTTTCAGAATTTTAAGTCATACTTCTGATACTTTAAGATGAATAGCTTGTTACATGAAACTAGGGACAGTGGTTAACAATGGTTAACTGTCTTGTGCTAGAAAGTTGTAATTATAGTGGATGGGTAGGGAGAAGCTTATGCTTCTCACCATGTTTTCAAATGTTAAGAATTTTGCTAGAAAGAATAAAAAAAAAACTTAATCTAGTATGGAGATACTTTTAAGGCAGTGGTTTCTAAAATTACTATCTCAGTCCATCCTTTAGATTTTTGCCACATCTAAATACCCGCTCTACTGAAATATACTTAGTATTTCAGTATTTTTTTAAAATGAGTTAACTTAAAAAAAACCTTGCCTCATCCTAAGCATGATTATTAGTGAGGTGTCATGAATTTTATTTGCAACTTACAATTTTCTAATACACATTTAAAAATAATTACATAATTATTAAAATGAAAAGCTTTATATACTTAATACTTAAAATCATCTTGTGAACCATCAGTTGTCCACATTCCACACACAGGATAGTGGTTCCTAATTATGCTGAAGATAAGGAGACAAGTGATCCGTTTTAGCAAAGGAGCAGAAAATCTTTTATAAACAAAAAAGACTTATAAAGTGGGTCTCTGTTGCCCAGGCTGGTGTGCAGTGGTGTGATCTTGGCTCACTACAACCTTTATCTCCTGGGTTCAAGTGTTTCTCCTGCCTCAGCCACCCAAGTAGCTGAGATTACAGGTGTGTGCCACCACGCCTGGCTAATTTTTGTATTTTTAGTAGAGACGGGGTTTCACCATTATGGCCAGGCTTGTCTCAAACTACTGACCTCAAGTGATCTGCCCACCTCAGACACCCGAAGTGCTGGGATTACAGGCATGAGCCACCGTGTCCAGCCTCATTAATCTTTAAATCTAGTTTTCATGTTTTTGCTTTTAAGTACTTTTTTTTTTTTAATACTTTTTTTGGAAGGGATATGAGGTCTGACTTTGTTGCCTGGACTGGCCTCCAACTCCTGGGTTCAGATGAGCCTCCTGCCTAAGCCTCCCAAGTAGCTGGGACTGCAGATGTGAGGCATCATGCCCTGCTTGCCTTTAAATACACTCAAAGGTCTTAACATGCTGTGTTTCTTTCTAATTGGCACCCTGCAAAAAACAACAACAACAATGAAGTAAACTTTTCTGGTGAGGCATTGTTGTATTACAAAACTTTTGTTCTTTAGTGCTTGCTAAACTCAAGAGAACATTCCTGATGATGAAATTGTGATTTTTGACTTAGAAAAGTAATCATGGCATCAAGCTTCTTAAGGCAAATACTATAATCAGATTAAATTGTTCTGTCTTTCAAATGTAAAATATACTTAACAAATGTAAGAAGTCAATAAATATTGATTTTATTTCTGAGAAGTCAATGTTTCTACTTTCTTTTGAATAATAGCTGAAGTCTGGGATCAAGAGTTTGACCCCGTCATGGTCATTCTTCGAACAGTTTACCGTAGAGATGTGCAGTCTGCAATGGACAGATATACTGCATTGTAAGTCCTTCAAATTGATTAGCATCATAACAGAGTATTTTATATTTATATGGAAAAATTTCAGTCATAACACAGATATGATATGCTCTCATTAAACTATACATTCATTCTTTAGAGATGAAAATAATAATTTAAGGTTTAAATAATAATCTGTCGGAGATTTATGTTAAGATCTTTATCCAAAATTTGATGTTAATGTGATAGATTTAGAACATGATCACTAAATTAAAAAACAGAAACTTATTTAGTTGCTGTTTCATCAGTGGAATTAGAGGCTTGGTTTTGTGTTGTTCTACTTTTGAACCAGTAGAGGAGGCACAAGTTAAGAGAATAGAATTCTCTGACATCAGAGATGGTAATGGGTGTCTGTAATAAGTGAACATATTTCTGTGTTCATGACAACTGGGAAAATAGCCAAAGCAAAATGAATTTTACTTGTAAATATTTAACAAAATAGTTTACAGTATTGATGACTGCAGAAGACAAAAATTTTGAAAGATATCTTTTAAATGCAGAATTCAATTTTGTATGTTATTGTAAATTGTAGACTGTTGTAAATGTATTATTTCCACCTCTTTTAAAACTTTAATAGTTAATATTATATTGCTGAATATCACAGGATATCATCTTTTACTTGTGCTTTCCTACAGCTAAACATTTAAAAAACAAGTTTAAATGATGCACATGTCCTTGATTTTGAGAAAGTATTAATACTTATCCAGATAACTATCAAAGTGAAACTTCTCTTTTGCCAAGACTTTGCAGTAATAGAAATATCTATCACAGGCCGGGCGTGGTGGCTCAAGCCTGTAATCCCAGCACTTTGGGAGGCTGAGACGGGTGCATCACGAGATCAGGAGATCGAGACCATCCTGGCTAACACAGTGAAACCCCGTCTCTACTAAAAAATACAAAAAACTAGCCGAGCGAGGTGGCGGGCGCCTGTAGTCCCAGCTACTCGGGAGGCTGAGGCAGGAGAATGGTGTAAACCCGGGAGGCGGAGCTTGCAGTGAGCTGAGATCCGGCCACTGCACTCCAGCCTGGGCGACAGAGCGAGACTCCGTCTCAAAAAAAAAAAAAAAAAAAAAAAAAAAAAGAAATATCTATCACAGACAAATATCTGAAGAAAGTTTTTAATGTGGAATTTTAATTCACTTCCTCCCACCAAACAAAACCAATCTTTGAATCAACAACGACAACAACAACCCAGTTCAGCCATCAGCATCTCTCTCTCCCTTTCTCTAAACCCTTGGAGAAATTAGACTGAGGTTCTCTTTCTCTGGTTAACTCCCTCTTTTTTTGCTTTTCATGTGGTTTTGTAAAAATTTGCTTGTAGTCTTTTACTAAACTCTTAGCTCCTTGAGGGAAGATATTTTTATCTCTGTATCTCTTCTACATCTTTAATACTTATCTCAATGCTGGCGCTTAGTAGGTATTCATAATATATTTGTTGAATAAATAAATTTGAGTAATTCCTGTTGAAAAATTGAAAAATGAAGAAAATTGGGAAGAAGTATTTGCATGGAAAGCCTAATTGAGACTTCATAAACACCAGTCTTAAATGGCTCTGCCCTTTTTTCAGTGTAGTGGTGACGGTTAGTTGTTTTGAATGTATAAGAATTAAGTAAATTTTATTCTCTTTTACTTTGTAGTTACTAGAAATTTGGACTGAGATTGGGCTGAAACTTTCAAAGCTTTGAGGAATCATTAAATAATGCAATCCGTTTTAAAGGGGAAATTTTATTTAACAGTACACATTTATTGAATGCTTGTTATATGCCAGGTACTCTGTAAGGAAAACATAATTGTTTTATTTTTCACTTAGCAAACTCTTAGCTCTGAGCAGTTTATTTCTTTCATTTAGAACAGTGGTTCTTAAGTAGGGATGATATTTGGCATTGTCTGAAGACTAGTAGGGTTGCCACTGACATCTAGTAAAGGCCAGTTCTACCACCTCTACCAAGAATTCCCTTAATGTCGTTAGTGCCTAGGTTGAGAAACCTGGTTTAGACCCATATTGACACATAGGTATACTTTTTCTGTTTCCAGATATTCTGTGTTTTGGGATCTGTTTTATATTGTTTAGCTCTATATCATATTTTGATTTATAACTATTTCACATAGTCAGATAAAACCATATTCCCAAAGCTGTTTTCATCAGTTTTTTCACTTTCTTATTTTGTTCTCTATTTTCCCTCATTCTGTTGTTTCCTCTATTTGGCTTTTGAGTTCTTGTACAATTTCTTTATAGCTTCTTAGAAATATTTCTGAACAGGCTGGGTGCAGTGACTCACATCTGTAATCCTAGCAAAATTGTTTGCAACAATTTATTAATCTAGGTGCCACACATTTAGTGGTTACTGCTTAAAGCAAAGAAACAAAGTAAAATTAAAAATTGCTTTTTTAATGCTAAATGAAATAGAATAGTTGAAGTATTTCATCATGGCTATTGTGATCATTTTGAAAATTACATTTATATGTTGTCACTGTAGTATTATATACAAACCAATTTTTAAATTTATTTTTTATTTATTTTTATTTTTTTGAGAGAGTTTCACTTTTGTTGCCCAGGCTGGAGTGCAATGGCATGATCTCGGCTCACTGCAACCTCTGCCTCCCAGATTCAAGCAATTCTTCCACCTCAGCCTCTCAAGTAGCTGGGATTACAGGCATGCATCTACCATGCCCGGCTAATTTTGTATTTTTAGTAGAGACGGGGTTTCTCCATGTTGGTCAGGCTGGTCTCAAACTCCTGACCTCAGGTGATCCGCCTGCCTTGGCCTCCCAAAATGCTGGGATTACAGGCATGAGCCACTGCGCCTGGCCCAGAAACCAATTTTTTTAATTGCAAAGTTAATTTTATAGCATCTTCATAATCATAGGTACAGCTTATTTCTCTGATATATTAATGATAGTTTTCTTATTTTTAAGACTTTTTCTTCATTCTGTGTAGTATCTGTTTCCTCTGAGGTACATTTTCTATTGTTCAGTCTCTAGCTTTTGAGTTAGAGGCATTCCCCAGATGTCTGACAATGTTGACTGCTTGTTATTAAGAGCTCTTGAGTGCATTGTTGGAACTTGTAGATTCTGAATTTTAATATAGGGTGATTTGGGTTGGCAGGTTTGTTGAGAAACACTTGTGTTAGATCTTTCTTTTTGGCCTGGTCAGATTCCTCAGGGAAGTATCCTGAGATACTGCCCAGAGGTAATGGTATGGCTGCTATTATTCTGTGAACCGACTGGGAGACAAGGCCTAGGGACTCTGAGTCAAATATGCATATGACGACTTTAACCTTTCTTCTTTGTACCCTCAATTGTACTTGCTATTTTATCCTCCCCAGAGATGAGTTCTGTAGCCAAAATTCTGTTTCAGTGGTGGAAAGGCAGTTTTCATCCAATCCTCCTTATTTTAACCCCCTGCCTTCCCACCTCCAGTTATAAAGGTACCAGGTGCTGCCAATTTTGTTGCTTATTTTTTAATTGCACTTTTTATTATTGAGTTTTAAGACCTCTTTATATTTTCTGAATACTAGACTTATCAGGTATATGATTTGCAAATATTTTCATTTCTTTCTCTTTTTTTTTTTTTTAAGACAATGTCATTCTGTTGCTCAGACAGGTGGCATGATCACAGTTCTCTGCAGCTTTGGGCCTCCCCAGACTCAGGTGATCCTGAGTGGCCTCCCAAGTAGCTGGGACTACAGGCATGTGCCACCACACATGACTAATTTTTGAATTTTTTATAGAGATGGGGTCTCTACATGTGTTGCCCAGGCTGGTTTGATCTCTGCGGCTTAAGTGATCTGCCTGCTCAGCCTCCCAAAGTGTTGGGATTACAGTCATGAGCTATCGCGCCCAGTCTGTGAATGTTTTCTGCCATTCTGTGGATTGTCTTTTTCACTTACTTGAAAGTGTCCTTTGAGTCACAAATGTTTTAAATTTTGATGAATTCCAGTTTTTTTCTTTAATTTTCCTGTTTATTGCCTAAATTAATTTAATTTTCCTGTCTGTTGCCTAAATCAAGGTCACAAATAGCTAAACCTATGTTTTTCTCAAAGAGTTTTATGCTTAAAAATATAAAACTACAGCTGAGGCTTTTACATCAAATTCTCTGATCGATTTTGAGTTAGTGTTTATGTATGCTGTGAGGTGGTGGTCCAACTTCATTCTTATTCATGTGGTGTTTCTTTGAGTTTTAATGGACCTTGCCTGTTCAACAATCTGGGCCTCATACAATCTTTTCTTTTTTTGAGGATAACTTAAAACTACACATTCACTTTCTTTAAAGGTTGTAGGCTTGCTTAGGTTATTTCTTGAAAAAAAATTGCTAAGTTATATTTTTCTAAGAAATCTTTATCTTAAGTTTATACTTAATGATTAAAAAAACTTTCCTGTGTTTTTATTCCTGTTATTTATGTGTGTTTGCTATTTCTTATTTTGAGTTAGGTGTCATAGCAGATGATGATCAGTTTTACTATGTTTTCTAAGAACCAACTTTTGATTGTCTCTCTCCTCCCACCCCCATTTTCTATTTCATTCTTATTCTTTTTTCCTGTATTACTTATTAATCTTTTTTTTTTTTTTTTTGAGTTGGAGTCTCGTCCTGTCGCCCAGGCTGGAGTGCAGTGGTGCGATCTCTGCTCACTGCAGTCTCCACCTCCCAGGTTCACACCATTCTCCTGCCTCAGCCTCCTGAATAGCTGGGACTACAGGCACCTGCCAGCACGCCCAGCTACTTTTTGTATTTTTTTTTTTAGTAGAGACGGGTCTTCACCATGTTAGCCAGGATGGCCTCGATCTCCTGACCTCGTGATCCGCCTTCCTCAGTCTCCCAGAGTGCTGGGATTACAGGTGTGAGCCATTGTGCCAGGCCTTTTTTTCCCCTTTTTTCAGACAGTCTCACTCTGTCTTCCAGACTGGTATATAGTGGTGCAATCTTGGCTCACTGTAGCCTTTAACTCCTGGGCTCAAGCGATCCTCCCACCTCAACTTCCTGAGTAGCTGGGATTACAGGGGTGCATCACCATGCTTGGCTAATTTTTGTATTTTTTGTAGAGACAGAGTTTCACCATGCTGCCCAGGCTGGTCTTGAACTACTGAGCTCAAAGCAATCTGCTTGCCTTGGCTTCCCAGAGTGCTGGGATTACAGGTGTGAGCCACTATGCCAGGCCATTATTGTCTTCTTGCAATTTAGTTTGGATTGTCTTTGTTCCTTTTCTTGGATACTCAGTTGTTGTGTTGTTTTAGTGCATTTGGTTTTCATTTTTAATTACTCCTATTTAATTTTTATTGTTATATGTTTTAAAAATATTTTTAATTGATACATCTTAGCCTTAACATTACCTTTTACACAGTATTTGAAGATACTTCTCTGATAGTTTCATACATGTGTGTAGTGTGTAATGATCAAATCAGGGAAATTGGGATATTCAACATCTCAAACATTTATCTTTTTTTTTTTATGTTGGGAACATTACAGTTCTTCTAGCTATTTTTAAATATACATTATTATTAACTATAATTTGGATGCTTAGTTGTTGATTTTTTCACAAACGTGGATTTTAAGGCTATGTATTTCCTTCTAAGCACTACTTTAGTTGTGGCCCACAACTTTTTCTATATAGCCTAGGCTTTAAATTTTTCTGTTATGATTTTTAACGGCTTCTGAATTTCTAAGAGCATAGTTACCTATAGCCAATGGCTGTCCAAAAATATTAAATGGAAAATTCCAGAAATAAATAACTTATAAATTTTAAATTATATGCCATTGTAAGCAGGGTGATGAATTCTTGTGCCATCCTGCTCTCTCCCACCTGGGATATGAATTGTTCCTTAGTCCAGTGTACCATGCTATATATACTACTTGCTTGTTAGTTATTGACATTGTCTGCTCCTGACATCCAGCCATCACATTGTCATGACCTGATGATTCAGGATCACCTGAAGCAGATGTTCCTCCTTCTGATGACATATTGTCAGAAGGTCATTAGTAGCCTGATGCCGTGTCACAGTGCTTACCATCATTCAATTCACTTCATCTCATCACGTAGGCATTTTATCATCTCACATCATCACAAGAAGAACAAGAGTGAGTATAGTACAATGGTCCCCCTCTTATCCTCGGGACATGTTCCAAGACCCACGGTGGATGCTTGAAATGAGGGATGATATCCAACCCTATATCTACTATGTTTTTCTACTACGATACATACCTATGATAAAGCATAATTTATAAATTAGAGATAGAGATTAACAGTAATAACTAAAGGTAAAATAGAAGAATTATAACAATAATATGAATGGCATACAACTGAAAACGTGTGAATTATTTCTGGAGATTTTCATTTAATATTTTCTGACCATGGTTGACCATGGGTAACTGAAACTGTGGAAAGTGAAACTAGGTATAAGGGGGACTACTATACATAAGGTATTTTGAGAGAGAGAGCATGTACACATTCACCTAACTTTTATTACAGTATATTGTTGTAATTATTCTGTTATCACTTACTGTTGTTAGTCTCTTACTGTGTCTAATTTATAAATTAACCTTTATCATAGGTATGTATGTGTAGGAGAACACAGTATGTAGAGAGTTTGGTACTATCCTTATTTTCAGGCATCTACTGGGGGCTTTGGAACATGTTCCCTGAAGATAAGAGGGGACTACTGTATTTGCATACAAGTTCATAATTATCTTCTTGGGGAACTTGTTGTTCTTACATCCCAGAAGAGACAGACAGGCTAATTCATTCTCCTTGTGAGTTATTCTTTCAATGAGGGTAAAGCCTTTCAAGGGTCTTAGCTTTAGGTGGGATCTCAGTTCTGTCTCTGAGTCTTGTGTGAGCCCGACACACCTTGTGTGCTCAAGGACTTTATAACAACTGGCACAGTGTTAGTGCTTGTCATTAATTCCTTCTTTTTTGTGGTAACTGGAGAGTTCCACTTTTTTTGTGTGAGCTCAAATACGCATTCAAAAGATTATATTTATATTTTATCCAGCTTTTCCAACTGTTGGTAGTGGGAGAATTTTCAGATCATCTATTTTGCTTAATTGTTACAGCTGGAAATTTCTTTGCTGAGTACTTCATCTGTATTCTTTCTGTTCATTTCTCTTTGTTAGCACTTTACAGTTTATGTATTTTTTAATTTTCAGTGTAGCTCTCTTTACCCATTTTTAGCCACTAGGAAAAGAAATAGTAATGTTCATTGTATAGAGAATAGAAACCTCTTTGGCATTTTAAGCAATTTGATTAAAAATAGCACTGCATAAAACATTGTGTCAGAAATTGGTGTCTATAAATTGCATTTAAACCACAGTTTGATTTTGAGGCTATCATCTAATTCTAGTTTTGTTTTATTTTTACAGTTTAAAACAGAGCGGAAAATTTCCTGGAAATCCCTGGCCTCCCTATAAGAAAAGGACATCACTCCATCCTAGCTATAAAGGTCTCATGAGACTTTTGCACTGTAAAACTTTACACATTGTGCTATTCACTCTGCTTTACAAGGTACAGTAGTAATTCGAATAGAAAGACTAAGTTTAGAATTTATTTTCAAATAATAATCCTTTAGGATAATATTTACATTAAAGTACCACTTATAAAGCAAAATGTGTTTATACATTTAAGATGTATGAAGATATGTTATAATCACATGTATTTGAAATCCAAGTTGAACATAACAGAATAGCTACAGCATTCTTTGTGAGAAACTATTTATCTTATCTAGCTACAGATAAAAATATGTATTTATGGCTTCTGCAGAACAATAAGTGAAATACCATGGAACTACAAGAGGTGTGGAATGAGCTACAGGGACCAAACAACCATCAGAACCCACTAAAATGACAAAACTAGAATGGTAGTTATGTGAGCCAGTGAATCTTAGGTTGGGGTGGTTCTTTTTGCTTTTTTCCTCTAATCAGGAAAGTGACGTGGAAGGATTTGAGTGTGATTTCTATGTGGCAAGATCAAAAATTGTTTTTGATAAACATTTTAGGAACTCACAAGATGATGCATTTACTGTCTTGTTATCTAAAATTTGTTTTATTTTGGGATCTTCTCACGTAAAACAGATTTATTTGACTAACATTAATTGTGTACTCAAAAACTTGTGTGAAACATTATATTGTATAATATGTATGTGTGTATATAATAGGGATTTTTATAATCTCATCTGCATGAAAGATGAAAAAAGTCTGGGTGCGGTGGCTTATGCCTGTAATCCCGGCACTTTGGGAGGCTAAGGTGGGCAGATCTCGAGGTCAGGAGTTTGAGACCAGCCTGGCCAACATGGTGAAAGCCCATCTCTACTAAAACTACAAAAATTAGATAGGTGTGGTGGTGGACACCTGTAATCCCAACTTCTCGGAAGGCTGAGGCAGGAGAATTGCTTGAACCTGGGAGGTGGAGGTTACAGTGACCCCAGATCGTGCCACTGCACTCCAGCCTGGGTGACATAGCAGGACTCCATCTAGTGGATGGAGGAAAGAAAGATGAAAGAAAAAAGAAAATAACTGTATAGACATGATAAATGTTATGCAGGTAGATACAAAGAAAACCTCTTGTTCCTCTTCCTAAGTATAATTTGAAAAATTAAAAGTTAAGAGAAATTCAAAGAAAAATAAGAATATTTGTTATACAAATTTCCAATTACTATGTACAATCATTTAACACATTGTTTAAGAAAGTATATATTTAGTTAGGTAGGAGTTTTAGTTTTTTTCTTAATCTTATAATGAAATAATACTTTTAAATTTCTATACTTTTCTTTCAACTCCACTCATGACCAGTTTTTCATTGTACTTGTTTCTAAAGTTTTCCTGTTACTATTTTGGACAGGTGCCTCAAAAAACACCTTGGGTGGTTTATTTTCATTAACTTCCAAGAGGGTTATTCAGTAATTGATTTAAAATGTTCTTTTTCTTTATTAAAAAATGTAGAATATCTTTTTGTACTGAAAAGATATTTGTATTTGTTTTACAAATAATGGACGGTCTTCGAATGTTTACTTAGTGCCGGATTTTGTTTGAAATGCTTTATATATACTTGTAGACATTATTTTGCTTAAGCTAGCAAAAATCCTTATGAGTGAAAGTTCTGTTATTATTCTCCTTTTTCAGATATGAAATCGAGTTTTAGAGGTTAAATAACTAGTTCAGACGGGGAAGCTAAGTACTGTTATAAGTAATAATTAATAAGTGACAAATAAATAATTCATGAAAAATTAAGGAAGCCTTATGGCAAATTATTATGCTCTTTCAAGTTATATGTTTCAGTGTTTTCATATGCTAAATGTACAAATAGTATTTTATGAAAAATAAAAAGACAATGTTTTAGTTGTTACAAGACTGTCATAAATGAATTCTTGAAATCTCAACTTTAAAATAGCTTTCTTGATTTTAGTAATAATAATAATAAAATTCTCCATTGACATTACGTTGGCAAGTCAACTTTCTAAAAATCAATTTTAGTAAACCACCTTTATCCTCTGACATGTTTAATGTCAAAATAGAACTCCCTGGAAACATCATTTTTATTTCTTTTTTTTTTTTTTTTTAAGTACCTAATAGAGGGATTTTTTTCCTCCTTAGCTCTTAAGTTATTCAGTTAAAGCTGTCGTGCCACAAGCTTTGAAGTCAAAATTTAATTTAATTTAGCTGGTAATGTTTTATTTATCAGGAGGAGATAGTATAGTAATGATAGTCAGTGGCCTGGGAGTCTGAGGTCTGCGTTCTAGTGTTGCTTACACTAGCTAGCTGGTTGTGTGGCTGGGCCTTGGTTTTCTCTCCATAACATAGTGGATTAGAAAGGATGACTTCTGTGGTCTCCTAGCCTTCAGTCTCCTCCTGCTGCTGCTTCTGCTCCTCACATCGTTGGCACCACCCACTCACTATTTGTTGAACACACATTGCTAGACACTACACAAAGCAAATGACAGATATTAACCCATGCAATCCTTACAACAATTCTGGGCTTTAATTCCATTTTTATTTTTCTTTCTTTTTGATTTTTATTTTTGGATGGGGATGGGACAAGTGAAAGTGCTAGGAGGGGCTCTATAATTTCAACTTTAGAGATAAGAAAACTAAGACCAGAGTCTGTTGCTGAAGGTCAACTAGGAATAGACAGAAATTTGTTTAAAAATCTGGTTTTTAAAAGGTTTTGAATGCCTATGCTCTTCGCTGTGCCACACAACAGATGAACAGAGAAGCCCTCTGAATAGTCAGAAAAACATGAGAGAGTCAGTGACTTGAAAGTCTATTCTTTAGTTGTGGTAGATTAGGTTTTAAGCAATTAAGACCTCCTTTCCAAGTCCCCTCAGCCGTTTGGGCAGCTTCTGTGAGGCTCAGCTTGTCCTGTCCTCTTTTTTGCTCTCTGCTATCTTGCCCACAATTAAAACTGCCATTCCCTACAGAATTTCTTCCTTTCCTCCTTTCCATCATTTGGCCAGATGACTTTTATAATGAGGACAAGATGATAGCTGCCAGGCCATTTTGTTACTTGTAGTATTTTAGATATCTTCTGGTTAGTGGTCTGTTATATCATAGTGAATGAGTGATTGGTGTAGGTAGCCCAGAAACCCTGTGTAAGATGCATAAGGTTTGCATTGAGTAATCCATAGGTCAGATTTATCAAATTTTCTTCAGAGAAGCCTCTTTACTAACCGCTTGAATTCCTTCTGCCTTTCTCCTACATGTAAATCACACACTGACATACATATGAATATAGCTATTCAGAATACTCAGAGGCTCAGAACTTTAATTTCAGAGACATGTTTTTAAGAATATTAATGCACCATAAACATTTATTGTGCTTCCAGTTATATGCCAGGTGCTGTGCTGAACACATTTGCTTGAATTATCCTATTTAGTAAACTTATTTATCTGATGGCCTTGTCATCAAGAGAAGAGTGTCAGCAAATTAGGATATAAAAATATTCTTACTAAATTATTTTATTAAATACTTATATTCATATGAATTTATTTTAGTGGACTCTCTGACATAACCTTTAGAAAATTTGTGAACTGGTATTTCTAGATATTACTTAAAGTACTTTTCGTCTATAACAGTAAAATATTTTTGGATCTCTAAATGAAATACATTTTGTGGAAAAAAGTAATTATGAGGCATTTTCTTCCCTTTTTAAAGATTCTGATGGATCATCAAAATCTGTCAGAACATGTACTCTGCATGGTTTTGTATCTGATTGAATTAGGACTCGAAAATTCTGCTGAAGAAGAATCAGATGAAGAGGTAAGTAGTTTTTTGTAATTTAAAATTTTTATATAGGCAGCCCCTATCTGGCTCCAACCAATTGTTGCCAAACCAGACATGTTATACTTTTGCTAGTTATAACATGCCTTAGTAAAATGTATTTATGGATTCATCTTGAGGTATATTTATGTTTTCATCAGACTCATAAGATCTTTTAAAGAACTACTAGAAAAGGCCCTTTGGGATCTTCAAATACGTACAGTTTTTTAGGGCCTTCATTGATATTTTAAATTCTATTATGGAATTATTGAATTTGAAATTTGTAATTCCTATCACAAAAATTAAGAAAAGTGTTTAATGCATTTTTGGTGTTATGCTAAGAATATTGATTATTGGCAAACAATTACCAGTAATCAATAAATAATCAGTAAAACTGAAGTTAGGGCTTAGCTCCAAAAATTCTAATAATTTGATTAGGGATTATTTTTGAGTAGCAAATTCTTTCTGTAAAGGTTTTAAGGTAATGGCATGAATATTGTTATATGGGAGAATGTTTAAAGTACTTAAGAGTAAAAGTTGTTAATATGTTTCAGGATTTTAGAAGTATTGTGTCCATAAAAGCAATTGTTACTACAAATTAGTTTCACTAATGTGTAAGATTCTCCTCATCTCTTCCCTCCTAAATGACAAAATATAACACAATATAATAATTGCAAAAAACAAGTTAAAGAAACCACTTTGTAGTTCTTTGTAGTCCAAGCTGAACCAACATATGTTCTTTCAAAGATGTTAAAAGGTTATAAAGATTCCTCTATGATTAGGTCATACCTTTGGTTGATTTTTCAGTTTCCTCCAAATTAGTCCAAATTAGCATTATTTGTATTACTAATGGGTGAGGATGAATATTCTGTAATGTTCAGTATTCTAGATTGAAAAATGTATTTAAAAATGTATTTTAAATCAGACGTTTAGCTGATTCCATCGGACTTACCCATATTGGTATTGAGTAATTTATTACTACATTTTTTGTTTGAATTTGGTTTTATTCAAATTTATTCACTCTATAATTTATGGATGAGACAGTAAAGGATCCAGGATTATGATAGGCAGTGGATGATTTTTGGGGGCTTGTTACATCTCCATTGTACCTTGCACCTGACGTGGCAAGATTTGAGATTCTTTTTTTTTTTTTTTTTTAAGGCATCAGTGGGTGGACCAGAACGTTGTCATGACAGTTGGTTTCCTGGCAGTAACTTAGTGTCAAACATGCGACACTTTATAAACTATGTTAGAGTAAGAGTTCCAGAGACTGCACCTGAAGTGAAGAGAGACTCACCTGCAAGTACTAGCTCTGATAACTTGGGTTCCTTTCAAGTAAGTGTAAATGTAAGAAGGAAAATAAGGAAAAGCTTTATGTTATGTATGTTATGTTGGGATATACTGTTCCTATGATATCTAAAAGAAAAAAAAAGTGGTTGTAGATAACTTTAAATTGTTTTTTATTTCCTCTGATATATCTATGCAACTTCTACCTTATCAGTCTTTTTCCCTTAATCTGCCAGAGTTCACGACGGCCTAAAGTTCTTCAAAGAGAGGTAGATGTGTATGATATTTGCATTAACTAGCAACATGGCTTTAACTGGAAATGGGGAAAAACTGCTTTGAAGTATTTGTGTGTGTATGGGTGTTTAATTAATATGGTTAAATTTAAAAGAAAGTTTCTTGGATTTGTGTGTGGTTTTTTTTTGACAAAGTGATTTAAGCTTAATATTAAAGAAAATTTATATTATTGAGCTTAAAAATAACACTGAGTATTTTTCTTATTAGTGTTCGAAGTATTTTGGACCAATTATAGGTAGCATATTTGAGTGTCTTTACATTTAGCATTGCCACTATATTACTAACTTCTTAAAAATGACTTGGATATTTTCTAAATTAAAATAACTTTAATTGCTAGCAGCATGCTCATTTGCAAATAACTTTTTTTTGCTTCTATGGCAATTAATTAACTTTGATAAAATAAGCCTATAAAGTCTTAAATTCTGTATGTTATGGCTTTGGACTCATTTTGAAAATCAGCGCTCTCATTGCATGTAAGTTAATTTTTAAAAAGCCGTAATGAAAAATCTTGAAATGACATTTTAAGTAACTAAACTTAAGCAGTTTTAGTCTTCCCAACCTAGATTTTTGTCAGTAGAGAACATTGAATCAGACATTTCTTATAGTAGAGTCTATTTGTAGGAGCTTTCTTGGTCTTTGACAATGTGTTTTTGTTGTAAGCAAAAACTGGAACCTCTATAAGAGGCTTTTGTCTCTAATGCTGGTAGAGAGTACTTTAAAAAAACAGCTTGGATGTTAAAAAATAGTGTATACTGTCATTTGACTCACAAAAGCTCATCTGATATTAGAGCATCCTTTCTATGCTTGCTTTTAAAAAATAAATTCATTAAACTGATTCATATCTTAATTAAAAGATGTTTTCTAAGAGCCCTGGTGCAGTTTGATTGCTTTAGCAAAAAAGCTTTTTAGAATTTAAATTAATGAGGAAAATACTTAGTTAAAAAAAAAAAAATTGCTCAGAAAACAAATCATAGTTCTTGACCCACAAACCAAAAACAAATAAAAAACAAATCACAGTTTTAATTTCATATTAAAATTTAGTAAAACAAATTAAATTTCATATTAAAATATGAAACATCAGTTTGATTTTTTCATCCTTATATTTCAGTTTAGTAACTTTAAGCCTTTATGTTAGAATTTTCAAACTTTAAAGTTCCTTAAAAGTAAAATTAATTACTAGTTCAGGTTTATTAGCTTAGAAAATTTTTTAAAAAACTAATTTATAATTTTCTTAACTGGAAACGGTAGCAGTCTTCCAGAAGTTACTAAAGAGTACCCTATTCTTCGTGAATGCTGACCAGAACAGCTTTTCCTCCTTTAAACTAATGAATAATTTAGTTTATGATTATCTTTAATATGGCTGTAGATACTACTTAAGCTTTGTCTATTTTCGGGAGGTTGAAAAGGAGGTGTTACTGCTGATGATCTCCTTATAACTCTTTCCAGATTGAGTGGGATTAAATATATTTGAGAGAGAGAGGTCAAGGGACAGAATTATTTAAAGAGCAAATCTATTGAATAAATCTTTGTATGAAACTGAGCATTCCCTTTGGAAAATGTAGTACTAATATGTTTTTAAAATGATGCTAAATAACTTCTCTTGATTTTTCTTTGTTTCTCTTTTTTAATGGTAGAATTCTGGTACAGCTCAAGTTTTCAGTTTAGTAGCAGAACGTAGAAAGAAATTTCAGGAAATCATCAATCGCAGTAACAGTGAAGCAAATCAGGTGGTTCGTCCCAAAACTTCAAGTAAATGGTCTGCTCCTGGCTCAGCTCCACAGTTAACTACAGCTATTTTGGAAATTAAAGAAAGCATATTGTCTTTGCTAATTAAACTTCACCACAAACTCTCAGGAAAACAAAACTCCTACTATCCTCCTTGGCTTGATGACATAGAAATTTTAATCCAACCAGAAATTCCTAAATACAGTCATGGAGATGGTATAACTGCAGTGGAAAGAATTTTACTAAAAGCTGCATCGCAAAGTAGAATGAACAAACGCATCATTGAAGAGATATGTAGAAAAGTGACCCCTCCTGTACCACCTAAAAAAGTCACTGCAGCAGAGAAGAAAACATTGGACAAAGAAGAAAGGTAATTTTTGTTTTTAATGTTTTAACATGTGCATAGTTGAAAATTTGATATTTTCTTCCTTTTGGTCATTTGAGGATAATCACCTGGATGTTTAACAGCAACAGTCATAGCTGATGTAACATAAATGGAATGGAGCATAGTCAGTGCTTGTACATGTGATATATTGAGTTTATTGATGGACAGATGAGACTTTCTGACCCCACCGTAAAATTACTACCTTAAATCTGTATGTCTTTTTGGAAAAATTGCTACTGCTTTTATTGCTGTAGGGATCTAATAATTCTCTTACTGTTAAAGTTGAACTATTCAGCTTTAAATGAGAATAGAAAAATATTTAAACATTTCTCCAAATAAAAATCCAACTGCTTTAGTTTCTTTTGGTCTTTTCTAATCTTTATTAATATATGATTGCTGATTTTTAAAAAGTGATGTTTTAAAACACATTCTGACTAACTTATGCTTCTAGCTTTTGGGTCTTTAGGTTGCTTATAATTTGTTGTTAAATTATATTTATAAACTTTTTTACATCTTTTGACTTTCTTGGAAAAAAAAAGATTGGGATTTTTTTTTAATCTCAAGATACATACTGTGTTATGTAGGGTTTGTGGGTCAAGGACTATGAGCATAGTATGGTGCTTTTTTTCAGTGGTACGTTGTTTGCCAGAAGAGTTGTGTTACTGTGCATTGTCACCAATTGTTTCCCAAGAGCCTTGTCAACATTGCTGACCCTACTGTCGTAAACCTGACAAGGTGAATCTTGAGAGATTGAAACTCAGTATAATTGTCAAACTCTTGGAAAGGGTTCAGTGTTTATTAAAGAAAAAAAAAAAAAAAGAACATGCCTTCTAATGAGTGTACATAGGCTAAAAGACCCAGGACATTAAAAAAAGGATTTCAGATCAAATTCAAGATAGTCATTGCTCACTTCTCTGAGGTTATAAATAATATTTATTGTTTTAATTTCTTTATTATTTAAGACAAATTTGTCTGCCAAAGCAACAATTATAGGGGAAGGGTACACATTTCCCCTTAGGGAGGGTCCAAAGAGATCACATCAATATTATCTTAATTTAAGAACCTAGGACCTATCGATCTCTTTTATATAGGTAAAAATCATTGTCAACAGAGTTATTTGGACTACTGTTGTGAGCGGTATGACTAATACATCATTTAGCAGTTTGAAGTGTACTTTAGAGGTATTTTCTGGATAATTTCATCTTCTTACTTTTAAAATTAAATATAGGCAATTATGGATTAAATGATCAGTGGAAGCAAGCCTAAGATGGATCTTACTCGATTGATCCATTTCTCACTCATTGGGTGTCAGTCAAGCACTTTTCTAGACATATCTGTGTCTGGTGTTGGACTTCCTGACCTCGAGGAATTGATACTATAATGGAGAGACAGACTGGTAAACAGATAGTTTGTTAGTAGTGTTAACATAGTGTAACAGGTATTATATTGGGTACACAGAGTGTTAATGGGAGTAGCAGGACATAAGGCTAAGAAGGTAACCGCATATCATTAACTGGCACAGGGTATAAATGGTTACAGGGAAACTGGAAGGATTTTAAGTGAGGAATAATATATAAGATAGAACTGGACGCAGTGGCTCACGCCTGTAATCCCAGCACTTTGGGAGGCTGAGGCGGGCGGATCACGACGTCAGGAGATCGAGACCATCCTGGCTAACACAGTGAAACCCCGTCTCTACTAAAAATACAAAAAAATTAGCTGGGCATAGTGGTGGGCACCTGTAGTCCCAGCTACTCTGGAGGCTGAGGCAGGAGAATGGTGTGAACCCGGGAGGCGGAGCTTGCAGTGAGCCGAGATTGCGCCACTGCACTCCAGCCTGGACGACAGAGTGAGACTCTGCCTCAAAAAAAAAAAAAAATATATATATATTATATATATGTGTGTGTGTGTGTGTGTGTGTATGTATGTATATGTGTATATATATAGGATAATTACATGAGGGTGGATTAGAGTGGGGTAAGACTGGAAATTGGGAGAGCAAGCTACTTAGTCATCTAGTGGGGCAGGTGTGGTAAGGGTCTGAACTAAGACAGTGATGATAATAAAGAGAGGAGGAGATGTATATGAGATATTTAGGAGGTACAAGTTGTTAGACTCGGTAACCAGCTTGATGTGAGAAATGAGGGAGATGTCATGAATGGTGGCCTGATTTCTGACTTGGATAATGTTCCTTTTACCAAGATAATGGAGTATAGGAGGGGTCTCAGGCTCAGTAGTAAAACTGATCTGTTCAGTTCTGGATACTACTAAGTTTAAGAGGGATACCCAGGTGAAGATGTCCAGTCAGATATAGGGTTTAAGATTTAGGGGAGAATTCTTAGAGATACAGATATGAGCACATAGGTGATAGTAGAATCCTTGTATATGGGAGAAAGTGTACAGTAAGAAAATGAGAAGACTGAATATAGAACTCAAGAGAAAAACATTAAAGGGAATGACTGAGGAAAGGGTACCTACAAAGGTGACCGATAAATGGATGGCTGAGCAGAGTAAGAGAAAAACTGGGGTGAGTGGCGTTAGAGAAGTCACAAGAGGAAGTTCAGAAGCAAGAAACTTACCAAAATTGTTAAGTGCTATAGGAGTTCAATAAGACTGGCCATCCTGTTTGATTTATTAGTTAGGAGGTCATCCTTTGGTACCTGTATAAGGAGCAATTTTAGTCACATATATTGTTATACTACATCTTTGATGTAATTAAGAGTTTGTTGGGAGGTCGAGGTGGGTGGATCACGAGGTCAGGAGATTAAGAACATCCTGGCCAACATGGTGAAACCCCATCTTTACTAAAAATATAAAAAATAGCTGGGCATGGTGGCGTGTGCCTGTAGTCCCAGCTACTAGGGAGGCTGAGGCAGGAGAATCGCTTGAAGCTGGGAGGCGGAGGTTGCAGTGAGCTGAGATTGCGCCACTGCACTCCTGCCTGGCGACAGAGTGAGACTCCATCTCAAAAAAAAAAGAAGTTTGTTATAAAAAATTTATATTAATATATGCAAAAGACTACGGTAGATTAAGAATTTAGGAGAATTCCTAAATAGGAGTTATAAAGAACTAACAAAAATTTTGTTTCCATGGGAGAAAGGACATTCAGTAACATATAATTTAGATGACCAGTCATTAAGTTTGAATTAGTAATAGCTTAGAATGTAATAAATCTACTGACAAAATTAGAAGGTTGAAAATGAGGTAAGATTGTTATTTTTGTCAATTAGTGGTCTCTCTTAGTGGTCATATCCTTCTTTCTGTTATATAATAGTATATCCTTTTATTTTGAAAGAAGATAAACAGTGAATCAAAATCTGTTTTTTTGGTAATTATTACTAATAATGTGATACTGGAGGACATAGTTTAGATGCTACTTTTACAAAGGCCCTGATGCTACTGTAATAAATAATATTCTAAAAATTTTAAAGGCTTTCTTTGTGATAGATTTTGTTTCCTTTGAACAATGATGGTATTGACAAGTACTTGAAAATAATTTGTAGTGGACAGCTAAGGATTAAGATGACTATTTGGATCTCACCATGCTTCTCACGTTTGTCTTTCCTCTGGATTTGTTTTGGATTTTCATAATAAAGGCAGAACCGTTCGTAAACACTTAATGAGGATCCATTTCCAAGTACCTCACCTTTAGACAAACTCAGTATCACTTTCATAATAGATTAACTTCATAGAAAACAAGATGTAAACAGAAAACATTAGATGATTGTAATAAAATGCAGCTTCAATGTCTGTGCCTCAGGAGTTAATGGAAAATTTTTGAGGTATACTGAATCTGCCAGAACTTGTGTATGTTCTTTGTTAATGGCCTTTGTTTACATTTATGCCCATTTAGAAAAGTAATAATCTCGGGCCGGGCACGGTGGCTCAAGCCTGTAATCCCAGCACTTGGGGAGGCCGAGACGGGTGGATCATGAGGTCAGGAGATCGAGACCATCCTGGCTAACACGGTGAAACCCCGTCTCTACTAAAAACTACAAAAAACTAGCCGGGCGAGGTGGCGGGCGCCTGTAGTCCCAGCTACTCTGGAGGCTGAGGCAGGAGAATGGCGTAAACCCGGGAGGCAGAGTTTGCAGTGAGCTGAGATCTGGCCACTGCACTCCAGCCCGGGTGACAGAGCGAGACTCTGTCTCAAAAAAAAAAAAAATGAAAAGAAAAGTAATAATCTCGATTAAGAAAACATTCACAACAATGACATTCCATTTCTGGTTAGTATAGAAACCTGCTACAGAAATACACTTTAATACTAGTGTCAAGCAGTTACATTTGAGGTTTTCTTATGTTTAATAGATTTTAAAAAGTACACTCTATGGACATACGTATTCTAATTGTAAGTGTACATGTTTAAAGGTGAGCTGTAGAGTGAGTGGCATTAATTAAAGAAGAATGGCAAAACTTACAGATTTGCAAAATAGTGATTCAGAAGACCAAAAATGTAGTCTATCACTGCTGTTGTTGCTCAAAACATTTTTGGCGGTCACTTAGAATGCTTTGAGAATCTAGAGCACATTTTTCTTTGCTTCCATTTCTTCCATTGTGGCAAATATTTGTCCTTTGAGGATGGATTTAATTTTAAAAAGCTTTTTATTTTGAAGGAATCTTAAACTTACATAAATGGTTCAGGAAGTTCTTCGTATCCTCAACTATGAGAATTAGCAAATCAATATGGTATTTGAGTATGATTAAATCTTTAGATCCCAAGTTTTGATAGTTGTCCCAGTAATGTCTTGTCTCGTCTCCCCTCCCCTCCCTTCCCCTTCCCTCGCCTCCCTGCCTCCCCTCCCCTCTCTTCTCGTCTCTTCTCCTTTTTTCTTTTCTTTTTTTTGGAGACAGGGTCGTGCTCTGTCGCTTAGGCTGGAGTGTAGTGGCATGATGACGGCTCACTTCCGCCTTGACCTTCTAGGCTCAAGTGATTCTCCTGCCTCAGCCTCTTGAATAGCTGGTACTACAGGTGTGTGCCACCATGCCTGGCTAATTTTTAAAAATCAGTTGTAGAGATGAAGTCTTGCTATGTTACCCAGGCTGGTCTCAAACTCCTGGGCCCAAGTGATCCTCCCGCCTCAGCTCCACAAAGTGGTGTGATTACAGGCATGAGCCACTTCTCCTAGCCCCCAATAATATTTCTTTTCTTTCTTTGTTTCTTTTTTTTTTCGTTTTTGAGACAGAGTCTTGCTCTGTCACCCAGGCTGGAGAGCAGTGGCGTGATCTCGACTCACTGCAACCTCTGCCTCCCAGGTTCAAGCAATTCTCTGCCTCAGCCTCCCGAGTAGCTGCGATTACAGGCACCTGCCACTACGCCAGGCTAATTTTTGTATTTTTAGTAGAGACAGGGTTTCACCATGTTGGCCAGGCTGGTCTTGAACTCCTGACCTTGTGATCCACCCGCCTCGGCATCCCAAAGTGCTGGGATTACAGGCATGAGGCACTGTGCCCAGCCACTAATATTTCTTATAGCAGAAAGATCCAGTTCATAATCACTCCTTGCATTTAATTGTCATGCCTCTTTGTTCTCCTTCAATATAGAAGTTTTTATTTTCATGACCTTGGCACTTTTAAAGATTATGAAGCAGTGGTAACATTGTAGAATATCTCTTAATTTGGGATTCTCTGTTTTCCCTTTATATTTTGACTCAGTTTATACAACTTTGGCAGGAATGTCAATGAAGTGTTGCTGTTTTGTTTTCATTGTATCCCATAAGGTGTTATATGATTTCAATTTGTTTCATCACTGGTGATTTACTTTGATCATGTCTGCCAGACTTCTTCACAGTCAAATTACCTTTCCCACCCCACTTTACAATTAATACATAATTTGTGGAGAGATACTTTGAGATATTGTAATATCCCAATCCATGTCAACTTTATATTCATTCATTTTTATCAGTATGGACTCATGGGTTCCTATTTTATGGGTTATAATCTCATATGCTTGTTATTAATTTTGGTGCTCAAATTATTACAGATTTGGCCACTAGGAGTCACATCAAGCTGGTTTCCGGGTCTTGTTGATCTGTCCCCATCATTCTTTGGGCATATTATTTTCTGGGGCAATAAGATGTTCCAGGCTTGGCCAGGTGGTGGCTCACACCTGTAATCCCAGCACTTTGGGAGGCTGAGATGGTCAGATGACGTGAGGTCAGGAGTTCGAGATCAGCCTGGCCAATGTGGTGAAACTCCGTCTCTACTAACAATACAAAAATTAGTCAGGCATAGTGGCTTGTGCCTGTAATCCCATCTACTCAGGAGGCTGAAGCACGAGAATCGCTTGAACCCAGGAGGCAGAGGTTGCAGTGACCCTAGATCACGCCACTGCACTCCAGCCTGGGCAATAGAGTGAGACTCCATCTCAAAAAAAAAAAAAAAAAAAGATGTTGCAGGCTTATCCTGTACTTGGAGTCAGCCATTGCTCCAAGGTGTCCCAATTGCTTTTAGGAGAGAATGGTATTTAGAAACCCCAGTCCATGTGTTTATTCTAATGAAGTATAGCTGTCTCAGGTCCTCTTAGGACAGAGCTGGGGAAAATTGTGTGTGTGTTTGTTTGTAAGTCTGTGTTTGTTTTGGAAGGTAGTGAGAGAGAGGAAGGGAGAAATTTATATTTAGTTTTATGTCTACCTTTATGTAGTGAAAACTGTGAGTTCACTCTGATACTTTCAGTTTCAATCTATCACTCTAGGAGTCATTCTTGTTTTCTCTCTTTCCATATTTGTAACTCTGTAACTCCCTACTTCCACAGTGAGATACCTGACACCTATAACTCTCTCTCTCTCTCTGTATCTGTGTATCTATCTATCTAGATAGATATATTTAACTTTTTAGTTAAAAAATTACACATATTTAACTAAAATTTTACCACACAAATGCCCTCCTGTGTCAGGCTGTCGAGTCCTGACACTCCATACTAGGACATGTTCAGAAAGGGAAGAGAGGGGACGGGTAGATTTAATTTTTTGAAATGGCCATCATCATTGAGAGTTGCCTTTGATGAATAAGGTGAGTGATCAACCTGGATAATAATATTTTGGCTCAAAAACAGTATAAAAGAATTGTTGTTATAAAATAATAAGGCGAGTTTTTTATGTGGATCCTAAATTATCTGTAAATGTTAGAAAAGGAGTGTTAACAATTTTTTGAATATTATTGTCAAAAATATGTAACTTCTCATGGTAAAGTGGACCACAGAACTTGACTTTATAGTTGCTTCTGATTATCCCCACTAATTTGATGGGAGCAAATGTGTGGATAATTTAAAAATTACTATATTTCATTCTTCTGAATTTTATATGTTATATCCTTGAATCAGATCAGATTAATAGAAAAATACTTTTAGGTTTCCCATAACAATGATTGCATAGACTGTCAGTTTAACATAATGCTTTGACTTCTATACTGTATAGACATAATAAATGGTCATTAAAAAAACTGCTGTAGTATACTCTGTCCATTGTGTTCTCATTATTCTTCTGTATTATGGATATGACACAAAGAACATCAGCTCCTCTTTGAGTTTTGTTCAAGTAAATAGTTTATCTCTTCCATGAACTAACATGTAATTTACCTTTTCTAACCTTTCTTTTTTCTTCTTCTTCCTCTCCTTCACTTCTTGTTTAAATTACTAATTTAACCTTTCCTTGCTGGGAGTGAAACTTTATGCTTACTGGTATTGTTAGCATCACATAATCTCAAGAAACCTGTCACCTTTGACTTATTTTCCTATTCCTATGTTATGGTAACATTGTATTGGTGGATTTTTTTTTTTTTTTTTGGCAACCAGTTGCAATTAAAATATTCTTTGGAAGTAGATAAGGCATACATAATAAATATAATATAGTGAATTAATCCAAGGGAATATTTAGGGCTTTGTAATACAGTTTCTGTCTTACGTTATGTTTGAGACTCCTTCACATTCCTTTACTTTATACAAAATAAACCAAACTTGAAATATGTCCTAGTAGAAACTGGGAAACTTACTGGCTTCTGTTCATTCTCTGTTAGGAGAGACCTATTCTTAGGGTAACAGTAAATATGACTGTTCTTATCTTTTAGACTTTGTTTATATCTAAACATCATAGCTTCTTTTAGCAATCAGTTTACTGTTATTTGTGCCTGGGGTTAAATTGTTAGTCTCTTGCTAAAAATGACTTGCTCTTGCTGCCTTCTGACATATACTTAGGAACTTGTGTTGTTAGAAATCCAAATATTCTATCTACCTTAATTATTATTTCACATTTTAAAGTACATCTTGGCTTTTATTTTTATTAAACCAGTGAGTTTGTAACCTTTTAAAATTAGTAGAATCCTTTTAAGGACAATCAAATATTAGAAGAAATTTAATACATAATACAAAAAATAGATTATTCTCAACTGTGTGCCAGGGGTTAACCGGGATATTCCCTTCCTTGACTATTTCTTGCATTCCAGCAAATTTTTTCTTTAATTTTTAGAAAATGTGGAAAGAAAATAAAGTCATGCATTTAGTTAAAATACACGCATATATATGCATTCAAGCATGCATGTACATTTTCATGCATTTTTGTGCACCTAAAGACATACATATATACATTTTCATACATTATATACTCCTGAAATATAGTAGCTAGGTCTTAAGCACATCTGATACTTAAAACTTTATTTCTGTTTAATCTAGGCGACAGAAGGCTAGAGAGAGGCAGCAGAAATTGCTTGCAGAGTTTGCTTCACGACAGAAAAGCTTTATGGAAACTGCAATGGATGTTGGTAAGTCAAAATTATTAGTTTAGAACTCTCATAATTATACTTACTACTTTAGGGATGATGTAGTCCAATCTTTTACTAATTTAAAACATTACAGATTTATTATTTCTAGTGTTTATTTGGTCTTTATTTAAATAATATAGTGATGGAAGATCAGACTTTTATTATAGACAGTCCGTTCTGTTGTTAGTAGCTATAATTGTTAGGAAGTTCTTCCTGATGGTAGCAATATAGTATGCTCCTTTTGTTCTCTTCTGTTAAACGGTCTCTTAGATTTGTGAGATCCATCAATATATATTTACTTATCTTGATCTTTTTCTTTGAAATTATCTTAAAATCCTTCAAATAGTTTCAAATGCTTCTAGTGCCTCTTTCTGGTACCTCTTCATTATTTCTTAAAATCAGGTGAACTTCTCATTTCCATTAAGATTAGCATTAGAATTTATACAGTGAGAGAGGATACCAAGTTTCTCTATGATAGTAGCCTTTTACACACATTGGAGAAATAGATTAAATCTTAGTGTCAGTCTTTAGTTAACCAGGATATTCCCTTCCCTGACTATTTCTTGCATTCCAGCAAATTTTTTCTTTAATTTTTAGAAAATACAGAAAGAAAATAAAGTCATGCATTTAGTTAAAATACACACATATATATGCATTTGAGCATGCATGTACATTTTCATGCATTTTTGTGCACCTAAGTTCAAATTTAGCCTAATGGGTTCTAAACCATCAAGTATAGTTAATGTTCAAGATATAACTTTGACAGAAAGAATACAGATTGAGCACCCCTAATCTGAAAATCTGAAATCTAAAATGTGCCAAAATCCAAAACTTTCCGAGCTTTGACTTTCCACTTGTGGCATGATGCCACATGTGGAAAGTTTTTGACTTAAGATTCATCTTTTGAATGTCTTTTCTGGCAACTTGTTGATTTCCTTTTCATTTGGGTCTGTTACTAGAGAGCTATGAAGTTCAAAATCTCTATTAGGTTTTTCCAGAGGGACAGAAATGGTAGGATATATATATATATGAAAGGGAGTTTACTAGGGAGAATTGGCTTACATAATTACAAACGTGACATCCCACGATCGGCCATCTGCAAGCTGGGGGATGCGAAAAGCTAGTACCATGGTTCATTCCAAGTCTAAAACCCTCAAAACCAGAGAAGCTGAAAGTACAGCACCCGATCTGAGGCTGAAGGCCAAAAACCCCCAGGAGGCCATTGTTACAGATCTGAAAGCCCAAAGGCCAATTTATCCATTTCTTTTAGGTTTTCCAATTGGTTGGCATATAGTTGTGGCATGATGCCACAAGTGGAAAGTTTCACACTTGACCTCTTGTGATGGGTTGCAGTCAAAACTATATTTCATTTACAAAATTATGTAAAATGTTGCATAAGCCTGGGTGCGGTGGCTCATATCTGTAATCCCAGCACTTTGGGAGGCCAAGGTGGGTAGATCACTTGAGGTCAGGAGTTTGAGACCAGCCTGACCAACATGGTGAAACCCATCTCTACTAAAAATACAAAAAAATTAGCTGGGCGTGGTGTTGCACACCTGTAATCCCAGCTACATGGGAGGCTGAGGCAGGAGAATTGCTTGAACCAGGAGACAGGTTTCAGTGAGCTGAGATAGTGCCATTGCACTGCAGCCTGGGTGACGAGCAAAAAAAAAAAAAAAAAAAAGGTTGTGTAAAATCACCATAGCCTGTGTGTATAAAGTGTATATGAAACATAAATGAATTTTGTATTTAGAGTTGGGTCCAATCCCCAAGATATCTCATTATGTCTATGTAAATATTCTGAAATCTGAAAAAAATCTGAAATCTGAAACACTAATGGTCCCAAGCATTTCAGGTAAGGGATACTTAACCTGTACTGAAATTCTGTTTATGGAATTTACTTAGCATCAGTTGACTTTATCATATGAAAGAAGAGGGTTTAGTTTATTGACACTACTTTTCCTTTCTCTCTTCTTTCCAAAAATTGATAATTTTATTTTTGTTTTTTTCATGTTTAATATAATTATAATATTTATGTTTCGTTCTATCTGCAGTAGTCAATATCTTGATACTGCTTCATATAAAATGAACTAATAAGCACCCCATCCTTCCTTTCCTCTTCTACCTCCTGCCTTTTTTCAGATACTTTTAAACTTTTAAATTGTCAAGGTTGCTGACATTTTGTTTTGCAGTCATATTAATGTCTTCCATGTGAAGGTTGACTTCACATGCCCTTGTAGGGAGCATGTAGTTGGGTCCTTTTTTTTTTTTAAATCCATACAGGCAGTGTGTATGTTTTAAGTGGGGAATTTAATTTGTTTACATTCAAGGTTATTAGTAATAGATGAGGACTTTTTTTGTTGTTGTTAATTGTTTTCTGATTGTTTTGTGTATCCTTTGTTCCTTTCTTCTCTCTCACTGTTTATCATTGCGTTTTGGTGATTTTCTGCAGTGATAACATTTGATTTTTTAAAATTTCTGCTGTGTGTATCTGGTCTGCCAGTGAGTTTTATATATTTTCATTTTTTCATGGTGGTGATTATTGCGTTTTTGTTTCCACACGTAGTACTCTCCTGAGCATTTCTTGTAAGTTTGATCTAGTGGTGATGAATTCTCTCAGTTTCTCCTCGTCTAAGAGAGACTTTATTTCTCCATTATTTCTGTAGGATAACTTTGCTGTGTAGTATTTTTGGTTGGCAACCGTTTTCTTTCAAAATTTCAAAACTTTGAAAATAACTATTTTTTACTGGCCTATAAGGTTTTTGCTGAGAAATCTGTTCTTAGTCTAATGGGGATTCCCTTATATGTAACTTGATGCTTTTCTCTTGCTGTTTTTAAAATTGTCTCTTTGTCTTTCGCTTTTTACAATCTGACTGTGTTTGCCTTGGGGAGGACATTTTTGAGTCTAATCTATTTGAGAACTTTTGAGCTTCTTGGATCTAGATGTCCATATTTCTTCCAGACTTGGGAATTTTTCAGGTATTACTAGTTTCTATGCCATTTTTTATCTCTTCTTCTTATTTGTTCACTTACGGCGTTCCATAAATCTTGTAGGCTTTCTTCCCTCTTACGTTCTTTTCCCCCTCAAGTAATTTTAAATGACTTATCTTCATGTTCAGAGATTCCTTTTTCTACTTGATCAAGTCTGCTGTTGAAGCTCTCTATGGTATTTTTGTTTTATTTATTCAGTTGTTTGTTTGGTTCAACTCTTTCGGATTTTTGTTTGGTTCTTTCTCATGATATCTATCTCTTCGTTGAATTTCTTATGCATAAGAAATTTTCCTGATTCTATTGAATTATCTATCTGTATTTTCTTGTATCTAATTGAGTTTCCTTAAGATTCGTCTTTCGAATTTTTTTTCTGGCAATTTGTTGATTTCCTTTTCATTTGGGTCTATTACTAGGGAGAGATGAAATTCAAAATCTATGTTAGGTTTTTCCAGAGAGACAGAAATGGTAGGATATGTATATATGAAAGGGAGTTAACTAGGGAGATTTGGCTTATATAATTATAAAGGTGACACATCCCATGATAGGCCATCTGCAAGCTCGGGGCTGAGAAAAGCTAGTACCATGGTTCCTTCCAAGTCTAAAACCCTCAAAACCAGGGAAGCTGAAAATACAGTACCCGATCTGAGACTGAAGGCCTGAAAACCCCCAAGAGGCCTTTGTTACAGGTCCCAAAGGGTAAAGAACCTGGTGTCGAATGTCCAAGGGCAGGAGGAGAAAAGGTGTTCTGCTCTGGAAGAGGGAGAGAGGGAGAGAGGAAGCCAAGCAAGCTGAATATCACTCTTCTGCCTGCTTTGTTCTAGCTTTACCCACAGTTTATTGGATAGTGCTTGCCCACAATGAGTGAGATGTTTCTCTTTCATTCACTGACTCACATGTCATTCTCCTCTGGAAAACCCTCACAGACATACCCAGAAACGATGTTCCACCAGCTATCTAGGCATCCCTCAATGCAGTCAAACTGACACCTAGTATTAGCCATCAGTTCGTTTTGTCATGTCATATTTCCTTGCTTTTTCATGTTTCTTGTGTCATTGCATTGATATCTATACATCTTGTGGAATTGTGTCTTCTGAACTTCCTACAGTGGCTTTTGTAGAGAATGATTCACTTGCAGTTGAATCTTAGTGTGCTGGCTAGGAAAGATGTTGTGACTCTGTTTCTGGGTGCGTATAGCGGTATAACTTCCATGCAGCTTCTCTGGTGGTGTTCAATATCAGCAATAACTGTGGCCTAGGCTATAGAAATTTGTGGTAGCAGCAGTGGTGACACAGGCTGTTAATGTCCTCAGTGGCAAGGACTTTTGGGCTCCTCCTATTCTCATTTTCTCCACAGTGGGGAGACTTACCCAAGGGGATCCCTCTTGGTGTCATGTCTTTCATGGCCTATGAGTACCAGTAGCAGTGCTGGGTTCCAGGTGCAGGTGCTTGGAGGGGCTGTGGGGCCTGGGTCTCATGAACCTATTATGGCACTTGGGTCTTGGCATGCCATTTTGCTTTCTGTGGTAGGGGTAGATTTAGGTTGCCACAGAGACAGGATCTGTGACTCTGAGGCACCTTCTAGCAGCTTGGATTCAGGGAGTTGGGTTGTTTACCCCTGGGAAACAGGTCATATCTTGCCTCTGGGGAAGAAAGGGTGCTCCTGAGGTTTGAGCCCAGGATGTGGGGTATAGCCACTATTCGGGAGTCTGAGCCAGTAGGGCTTAGTGGCAGCCAGGTCCCTGGGGATGTAGCACTGTATAATGGTGACTCTAGACTGTGATGGTGGGACTTGGCAGTATCCCAGACTCTGTGATCCCAGGTGCAGTGTCATCAAGTATGTCAGAATGGCCAAATACAGATGTCATTTGGGCCCTTGAGGGTTATGGAGCAGCACAGCAGGGAGTCCACTTCCCATAGAGAAGGGTGTCTCAGCAGCTCAGACTCTAGGAGCTAGTCTAATTCCAGGGAAGCAAATTACTAGAGTTGTTTGGCCTGTATGGAGGAGTGTCTAAGCTCAGCCACTGCTCTGTTTTCCTGGGATGAGGGGTGTTGTATCAGCCTAGCCCTAGGCTCTGTAGCTCAGCCAGGGCATCAGTTCCCCAGGAGGTATTGTACTGTTAAGAGAATGAAATGGTGTGCCGCAGACTGAGAGGAGATATTTGCAAAACACATATCTGATGAAAGACTGGTATTCAAAAGATAGAAATAATTCAACAATAAGAAAACAAATAACCTAGCTTTTAAAATGAGCAAAAGATCTGAATAGACACCTTACAAAGAAGATTCTAGAATGGTAAATAAGTGTGTCAAAAGATGCTCAGCATCATTCGTCATGAGGGAAATGCAGAGTAAAACAACAGTGAGATACCACTACATGACTATGGCTAAATTCAGAAATCTGACACTATCACATTTTTTGTGAGAATGCAGAGCAGTGGGAACTCTCATTCATTGCCGGTTGGAATTCAAAATGGTACAGCTGCTTTGGAAAAGTTTGGCATTTTCCTGTGAAGCTAAGCTTAATCTTACCATATGATCCGTCACTTGTGCTCTTAAATATTCATCTAACTGATTAAAAAACTTATGTCCACAGAAAAAGTCTTCATACTTATTTTTCTTTTTTTTTTTTTTTGTTTTTGAGGCGGAGTCTCGCTCTGTCACCCAGGCTGGAGTGCAGTGCTGGATCTCAGCTCACTACAAGCTCCACCTCCCGGGTTCATGGCATTCTCCTGCCTCAGCCTCCCGAGTAGCTGGGACTACAGGCGCCCGCCACCTCACCCGGCTAATTTTTTTTTGTATTTTTAGTAGAGACGGGGTTTCACCGTGTTCACCAAGATGGTCTCGATCTCCTGACCTCGTGATCCGCCCACCTCGGCCTCCCAAAGTGCTGGGATTACAGGCATGAGCCACCTGTAATTACAGGCGTGCCCTGCCTTCATACTTATTTTTCTAGCAGCTTTGTTTATAATTGCTCAGAATTGGAAGCAGCTAAGATGTCCTTCCATAGATGAATGGATAGAGAAACTGTGGCACATCCATATAATGAAATACTGTCCAGCAATAAAAAGGAATGAACTGTTAAGCCACATGAAGACATGGGTGAATCTTAAATACATACCACTTAGTGAAAGTAGCCAATCTGAAAATGTTACATACTGTGTTTCCAGTTATATGACATTCTAAACAATGCAAAACTATAGAGACAGTAAATAGATCACTAGTTGTCAGGGTTGAGGTACAGGTGAATAAATGAAACATGGGAGTTTTTTTAGAGCGTTGAAATTATTCTGTGTGATACAGTAAAGTTGGATACGTAATGCTGTTAAAACCCTTAGAACTTTATAGCAGAAAGAGTGAATCTTTAAAGTATGTATATTTAAAAAAATCGTTTAGGAGATGGGGTGATTCCAGGATGGAATGCAGACTATGACAGGAGAATCTAACTGTATTACAAATGTATGAAACAACCACTCTGAAAAGGGTAGGGGGAAAGGTGCTAGCTACCTAATTTTGGAAATAAATAGCGTCTATAAGACTAAAGGCAAAAGGAACTGTGTATAACCAGTGGAAAAAGTTTCTCCATGGCATCATGAGTTAACAATTCTGAAACCACTGTACATATATACTGAGATTGAACAATTAAGTAAATGAATGGCAGATGATGAGAGCTGGATTTCTCACTGTTGGAGTAAGAAGTTACAGATAAGAGGAGAAGGCTTGAATGATTCATGTGATAATAATGGATTAGAGTTAGAGACATTAGTATGAACTCATGTTTAGACAGCTCTAGATAAAGATGGAATTATATATGTATAAATATAGGCATATGCATATGCATGAGTTAGTGTACAGACATGTAGTCCCTTGTTTTGTCAGCTGAAAGGGCCTAGAAGCAAGGACATTCCAGTAGAAAGTGGGTTGGGGAGTTATATTCCACCTCCTTGTGAGGGTAAAGGCACTACATAAAATATTTGGTATTCTTCTGCTTAGGAAACTTTATCTGTGTTCCTTTGTTTATTTATTCGTTCATTTATATTAGTATGTATTCATAGATATTTCCCAGGTACATACACACCCATTGCCCAGGTCTTGCTTTCTAATACAGTCCCCTCCTCCCTTGCTGAAAAGAGGAACTAGGGTCCTTGGAGAAATGGTTGATTTTTAAGAACTGGGACATGCAGGGTGAATCTGGTGTATCTCATAGGGCCAGAAAGTAGAGGGGTACTCAAAAACAAACAGCCCCCACCCCCTCTAGTGATGATATGGGCTGGGGCTATGTCAAGGTGCACAGGAGCCAACTGAGAGATTCCAGTGGCCAAAGCTGGAACAATTTGAGCAACAAAATAAAGTATAAAGCATTATAACCCTGAGTATAAAAGAAATATCAATCAGTATGTACTAGTATAAATGAATGAATAAATAAATAAGGTCACATAGAGAAGTTTCCTATGCAGAAGAATACCAAGTATTTTATGTAGAGCCTTTACCCTCAAGGAGGTGGAATATAACTCCCCACTCCTTAAGTGTGAGCTGCATGTAATGGCTTCTTTATGTGGAAAGAGGGGAAAGAGTAATTTTACAGTAGAGAACTTGGGAAACATCTTAACAAGGTGATCAAGGTCAGCGTTAGCAGTGGTAATTCATGTTAATATTATGTACCTTGATATGATGTGATGAGAATGATGCTTCTGTGGTCTTCCTCTCTAAAATTGATAACCTTAGACTAATCATGAGAAAAACATCAGACAAATCATAATTGAGGACTATTATGCAAATACCTGGACACTACTCCTCAAAACTGTCAAGGTCATCAAAGCAAGGAAACAAAGAAAGTCTGAGAAACTGTCATGCTAAGAAGAACCTAAGGAAACGTAACAACTAAATGTAATGTGGCATCCTGGGATGGAAAAAGAACATTGGATGAAAATGAAGGAAATCTGAAAAAAATCAAACTTTAGTTAATTTGTCAATATTGTATTAATAAAAATAAATAATATATATTCATTAATTCTAACAGTCATACCATGCTAATGTGAAGTTTAAGGTGAAACTGTGTGTGGGGTACATGGGAATTCTGTGTAGTATCTTCAAAACTCTAGTATCTGCAAGTCTGAAACTATTCTAAAACGGGAAGATTATTTTTTAAAAAAGAATGCGAATACTCTCTCTATACACCAACTACAAAAAGAGGAAAGCAAGAAAGATAATAAGAATGATGACCGACTGAAGGTAATACTGTACATCCTTATCAAAAGTAATGATTTTGTGCAGTGGGAGTTTTGCAATATTGGCACTTATCTGAGGGAAGTCAGACTTCTTAGCAGAAATCAGTGAACTCTAGTAGTGTGCTTAATTTATGAATATTAGCTCACCTGCTAGGTTAGTAGCAAGTACTTCTCAGTTGTTTTTAAAAATTAAATTGTGTTAAAAATTTAAAATTTTGGATTTATGCAATAAAAATTCTCTGTGTCTGCCTCTGGGCTGCAAACCACACCTTACTCTTTGCACTTGTGTTTTGCAGTTGCTTATTCCTCTTTCAAATAAAAACGTATTTCACATGATTTTGAGGGCACCGAATACATCATCCCTATATCATTTACCCATCCTTCCATTCAGC
Organism: Piliocolobus tephrosceles; assembly: GCF_002776525.5. Lineage (NCBI taxonomy): Eukaryota > Metazoa > Chordata > Mammalia > Primates > Cercopithecidae > Piliocolobus > Piliocolobus tephrosceles. Next base: position 55,865,289 of record NC_045444.1, read on the forward strand.
CACAAAACCCCACAAACATGAAAGCAAAACATGAAGCCAGGAGAGTTTTGATTGTTCTATACATACTTATTTTAGTTTAATTTATAAATATAAATGTTAAGAATAAAGGCAAAGGCTATTTTGTAATTAAAGATTAATTTTATATTAAAATAGGCTCTAAGTATTTTTAACAAATATTAGAACAGAAAATTTTAGGTAACAATGTAAACTCTTGAAGTAGAACTGTGGTATTTGTGAATGTGGAGGCTTTTCACTCTGATGATGTTGAAATTAATGGTTGTAAAATAAGTAGATATTAAAGATAAAAATCATTTTGGAAAATGATTTTTTAAATTCCTTAGACTAGAAAATTTTCTGAACGGAAATACCTTTATCACTTTAAATATTAGTTTTCATGATTCATCTTGGTAAGGCAAAGTACTTCAATTCTTTTGAAAGTTTCTATATTATAATTAACATACAGTAGAATTATTAGTTAGCAATTGTTGTGTAACTAGTTGTCCCCCCAAATTTAGTGACTTAAAACAAATACCGCTAGTTAGTTTTCATGAGTCAATGAGTAGACTCAGTGGTTCTGTTGTGAACCAAACTTTTCTGGAGAAGGCTTAGCTGATCTCATCACCCACAGACCCGTGGGCTGAGTTGTGGGTCTGTGATCTGCTGATTAGTTAACAGGGGTCTGCCATGAGCTGGTGAGACAACTTATCTGTGTTCCATTTGGTCTCTCCTCCTCTGGCAAGGTAGCCCACCTGGACTTACTCTCATGGAGGTAGTGGAGTTGAGAGAGTAAGAACAAGAGAGAGAAACTATGCAAGATGGAGTTGAGAGAGAGTGAGAGCAAGAGCAAGAGCAAGAGAGACAAACTATGCAAGATCACCTGGGGCCTAGTCTTGGAAGGCATATTGTTGTTTTTGCCACATTCTCTCTCCTTTTTTTTTTTTTTGAGATGAAGTCTCACTCATTCTGTCACCCAGGCTGTAGTATGGTGGCATGATCTTGGCTCACTGCAGCCTCTGCCTCCCAAGTTCAAGCGATTCTCCTGCCTCAGCCTCCTGACTAGCTGGGATTACAGGCGTGCGTCACCACACCCAGCTAATTTTTGTATTTTTAGTAGAGATGGGGTTTCGCCATGTTGTCCAGGCTGGTCTTGAGCTCCTGGCCCGCTGGCAATCCACCTGCCTCGGCCTCCCAAAAGTGCTGGGATTATAGGTGTGAGCCACCGTGCCCATCCTCCACATTCTCTTCGTTAAAACAAGTCAAGACCAGCTGATATTCAAGGAGTGGGGAAATAAACTCTGTCTTGATGGGAGGAATTAAAATATCACATTGTCAAGAGCATGGATACAGGGAGGAGTGGAGAATTGGGGCCATCTTGTGGTCATTTGGCTAAGTGAAATAGCATTCAGAAGAATCAACTGCTTAATTCAGATAGATTCTCTTCTGTTCATGTAAAACCAAACAGATGAATTAACTATTGCTTTAGTTATCTTTTTTTGTGTTTATTGTAATAATATCAAGTATGGTAATTTAAGTAGTACTTCTGTTCTAAAAGGGCAAGTGTGAATTTTATACAGAAACCCTTTTGATTTGAATTGAATTGAAAGTGAAAGTAGAACTTAAGAATTCCAGGGTTATTTGGTAGCAAGACTATTTTCATTGTTAGTCTCTAATAACACTTGGATTTGTCATTTTTTACTATTACTCTCTCTGTTTTGCATATTTTATTCATTTAGTTTACCTAGATTGTAAATCATTGTAATCTCTTCATTGCATCAATTTGCATGACATATCATTTGGATTTTTTTTTGGTGTGGAAAATACGTGCAGATATTGATGTGTGCATTAAGTACCTTTATTATAATACTTGTTACAGAATATACCTCATTTAGAGTAGGGGTTTTTTAAAAGAAACCTTTTTATTGAAATATACTCATAATGCATGTTTCAGGACTTTAGAGCTCTTTGAGTTTTAACAAACAGTTTGTAACTGTATAACCGAATCCCGACTGAGAAACCAGCATCCAAATTGAGAAGTAAAAATTACTAGCATCCCATAAGCTCCCTTCATAGTTTCTTTCTGTCACTGCTTCTTCCAAGAGTAACCAGTGTCGTTACTCGTGACTCTGTATATTAGTTTTTCATGCTTTTGTTCTTTAACCATTTACACACAATATGTACTTTTTTGGGGCCTGACTTCTTTCAGAATAGGTTCTTTATTTTCTCATATCTCACGGATAAGTGAGAAACAATAATCACATTTAAATACAGCATTTAATTTGGACACAGATCCTTTTTAAATCTTACTAAAAATGTCAAAATTTGGTACTGGAATGATCGAGTCAACCGTATATTACCAATAACATTTTAATTCAACATAGGCTATAAAAAGCTGTGACTTTTCCTCCTCTTTTCAGAAATAAACCGTGATCTTAGTTTCTTGAAGAAAAAAAGGGACATTGGTGTCTGTAATTTTTAAAGTCAGACTTCAAATAAAAAGTACTCTCCGTAAAAATGAGTTCACCTATTTTATTTTCATGCCATTGGTACTGTATCACCATTGAAGATTGTCATTGAAGTTTGTTTTAAAAACTAGAAAAGATGACTTAGCAAAATCTTGGATAGTGTGTGTTGGCATCAGGGTTTCCTGGAGGTTTTCAAGTCGATTGTACCAAGACTTATTAAAAAAAAAAAAAAAAGATCTTTGTGTATGAGGTAGGGTTAATGAAATTGTATTTCTTTGGCATTTAACACGAGACCGAGTTATTTCACTGTACTTTGTCAGGTATCTCTGTGTTCTCCTTTGCACTTAAGAACAGACACATTTCTTTTTTTCTGTATGGTTTTCTCTTCTCTTTTCTCCCTAAAACCCGAAGTAATCTCATATCAACTCTTTTCTTTTTCTTTTCTTTTCTTCTTCCTTTTCTTCCTTTCCTTTCCTTCCCTTTCCCTTTCCTTCCTTTTTTTTTTCTGAGACATAGTTTCACTCTCGTTGCCCAGGCTGGAGTGCAGTGGTGTGATCTCAGCTAACTGCAGCCTCCGCCTCCTAGGTTCAAGTGATTCTCCTGCCTTAGCCTTCCAAGTAGCCAGGATTACAGGTGCCCGCCACCACGCCTGGCTAATTTTTTGTATTTTTAGTAGAGATGGGGTTTCACCATGTTGGTCAGGCTTGGTCTCAAACTCCTGACCTCAGGTGATCCGCCCGCCTCAGCCTCCCAAAGTGCTGGGATTATAGGCATGAGCTACGGTGCCTGGCCTTATATCAATTCTTAATGGCCTCTGGTACTTTTTTCTTTTGAAATCTTCTTTTCATTTTGACCTACTAATGTATTTTCATAGACATTGTGCTTTTTGGTTTGATTCTATTCAGGCACTGTTTTTGTTTTTGTTTTTTGCTAATTTCTTTGGTGGCATCTTTTTATTTCCGTTAATACTAGGCATTACCCAAAGTTCTATTTTAGGTTACTGTCCCTTTTCCTCTCAGTCATTCTTCATAAATATCAGAGGTATGTATAGCTGCATGAATTCTTATTTTAAAATACCTGAACTTGACATTTTTCTTTTCTTATTTCTGACATATGTTTTTACATATTTACTTAGATGTGCCTCCATCTTTTAAACATTTCATAAAGCAACTTCTGCTTCCCAGTTCTTCCCAGTCTCTTCCACCCATTTCTTTGTCACCAGTGGCAGCATCACTTATCTTCATGAATATAAGTGTCTTTATCTGTAAATAATTATTAGCTCAATATTTTATTTTTTGCTATTAATAACATTATATCACCAGAGGATTATTGCTATCTTCAATGAGTTCTGCTTTATTCTTATATAATATGGTCATATCTTTATGATTTCTCTACATAAAAAAATATATTGATAGCTACTATTTCTGAGATACAATCATTAGAATTGAGAGTGAGAAAGAAATAGTTTTTTTCTCTTTTATATTCTAGTAAATACTACCATATTTTCCCAAGAGCTATCATGTTGTTGTGAATATCCCCTTAGGTGCCTCAAGGAAGATTAAAACGAACGTCTCCCTTCTTTCTGTAACATGTTGTTTTAAAATATTTATCTTTTGATACAAATATCTTTGCCTCTGTGTTTTCTGTATCTATTTTATATTTGAATGATACAACATTAGAAGTATATTTAACCATATTTTAGTTTAAATCTTTCATTATTAAAGTCTTTGCATTATTTTATCTGTCTAAATATTTTATTTGAGTAAGGTAATTTTTTCCAGAGTGTTATTACTATATACTTTATTGGTATTGAAGCTAAAAATTGTTTGAACTTGATTTTTCCCTCACACTTTCATTGAAGAGAGATTTTCTTCCTAAGGAATTAAAGAGATGTAACTTTTTTCCCTCAGATTCTCCTGAGAATGATATACCTATGGAGATCACCACGGCAGAACCACAGGTTTCCGAGGCAGTATATGACTGTGTTATTTGTGGACAGAGTGGCCCCTCCTCTGAAGACCGACCTACTGGATTAGTTGTACTGTTACAAGCATCCTCAGGTAAAGTCAAAGTAATTTTTTCATGGGAACATTTTAGAGCCGAAGTATATACAACAGATTCATAAATACCCGTATTAAATGAAAATGATATCTTTGTTTACTTATAACTAGGCAAGGGTCAGTTTAGATCCTTCATAGCAAGGATCGATTTAGATCCGAATAACAAAGATTCTTTATCTGGTTATATCTTACTTTCCTGGACATGAGTGTTAGAAGAAACTCTTTTTTTTTTTTTCTTTTGAGACGGAGTCTCGCTCTGCTGCCCAGGCTGGAGTGCAATGGCCGGATCTCAGCTCACTGCAAGCCCTGCCTCCTGGGTTTAGGCCATTCTCCTGCCTCAGCCTCCCGAGTAGCTGGGACTACAGGCGCCTGCCACGTCGCCCGGCTAGTTTTTTGTATTTTTTAGTAGAGACGGGGTTTCACCGTGTTAGCCAGGATGGTCTCGATCTCCTGACCTCGTGATCCGCCCATCTCGGCCTCCCAAAGTGCTAGGATTACAGGCTTGAGCCACCGCGCCCGGCCAGAAGAAACTCTTAACAAAGATCTTGCTATATGGTTACACAATTTTTTTCTTTAAATGCTAGGTGTCCAATAACTGCATTCAGCTTTCTTGGTAATTATAATTGTTCTGGCCGGGTGTGGTTCCTCACATCTATAATCCCAGCACTTTGGGAGGCTGAAGTGGGCAGATCACCTGAGGTCAGGAGTTCAATACTAGCCTGGCCAACATGGCGAAACCCCGTCTCTACTAAAAAAATATAAAATATTGGCGGGTGTGGTGGCAGGTACCTGTAATCCAAACTACTCGGGAGGCTGAGGCAGGAGAATTGTTGGAACCTGGGAGGTGGAGGTTGCAGTGAGCTGAGATTGTACCACTGCACTCCAGCCTGGGTGACAGAGTGAGACTCTTGTCTCCAAAAAAAAAAAAAAAATTTTTTTTTCTAAGATCTGGAAAACTCCTTAGCCCATAAATATTGTTAGTTTTTAATTACACAAGGCATATTTAGACAGCTCTGCCTTTATTTGTTCAGTCTGTGAAATGGTATGTTTACCAGTCTGTAGTTTTAAACTATGTAATTTTACTATAAATTATAAACATATAATTTTAAAAGTTTGAAGGATTCATCTGAATGGTGTCCATTGTCTTCTGTAATAAAGTATTTTTGAGGGTAGTGATAATTCTTACACAATCTAGTTGCGATGAATTTAATCCTTTTCCAACAGGAGTATGTGTAAAATAAAGAGAAAATAAAATTCTTACATATTTCTCCAGAGGATATTTTCCTAGGTTGTTAACTCTCTGAATTTGTATGGTAAAGTGGAAAGAGTTAGATATTATAAACTCCCCTGAATTCAAATATGGTATTGCTTTACTTACTGTGGCCAAATATCTTATTTTCTTGACTTTAGAAGATTTTTGTGTTGGTTAAGTAATGTAATATAAGCAAAAAGAATCCAATATGGTGCCTAGTAATTTCGTTTATTCTGTTACTCTTCTTGCCTAAAATGAATTGATTTGGGAAACCCTGATTTAGTGGGACATTGAAGTAGAGCTGTCAAAATCAGAAATGCTTACTGAAAGGGAAATGTATGGAAGTATTAACTACTTTTACAGCTTCTTTTCCTTTCTACTACTCTTAGGAAAGCAGTTTATTAGATTATTGCCAATTGACTTTCAACTTTTTGACTAAATACTATATAGATATCAACTTAATGATTTGTTTTATTTATTAATTTATTTCATAGATATTTATTGAGCACCTAGGTGCCAGGCACTGTTCTAGTAAGAAACAAAACAAAATCCCTGCTCCAGGGATTTTTGTTTTAAGCTTTTATTTGTTCATTATTTTATATTTTTAAGTTTATTTGGTCTGTTAGTTTTTAAAGTCTCTTTTAAACAGTTGTATACGTTAGCTAGACAAATATATATTAGACAATTCCACTATACTGTAGCTGCCTTATCCCTTAGAGATAGAAGGAAAAAAAAATAAGAAACTAATATTGCCAGGACACAGTGGTTCACACCTGTAATTCCAGCACTTTGGGAAGCCAAGGCTGGAGGATTGCTTGAGTCTAGGAGTTCAAGACCAGCCTGGGCAACACAGTAAGACCCTGTCTCTACAAAAAGTAAAATTAAACCGGTGTGGTGACGTGCACCTGTGGTCCCAGCTACTCAGGAGGCCAAGGTGGGAGGATTGCCTGAGACCAAGAGGTCGAGGCTGCAGTGAGCTGAGATTGCACCATTGCACTCTAGCCTGGGTGATGGAGTAAGACCCTATCTTAAAAAAAATTAAAAAAAAAAAAAAAAAGAAACTGACATTAAAGAATATTAAATCTCAGGAATGATTGTAGTATACCAGGTGAATTGTGTAGCTGTTTCCTTCTTTACCATCTGAGCCTTATCCACCCACTGATACTTTCTCCCTTTTTTCTCTGGGCTTATTTATTTTGATTCATTTCTTCTCTTTTCTTTTTAGATTTCAATATGGAAAATTTTTAACAGTATGCTAAAGAGATGTGCAAAGTGAACCCACATGTTCCCATTTATCTTCAACAGTGATTAATTTCTGGCTAATCTTATTTCATTTGTTCCCTCCTTATTAGCATTATTTCGAAGCAGATTTCAGACATTGTATAATTTCATCTGTAAAAATTTCAGTGTTTCTGTTAAAAAGAAAGGTCTTGTTTTTTAAACATAACCACAGTCAGTCCTAAATACATTCTCCAATATCATCAAACATCCAGTCAGTGTTTAAAATTTCCCCATTGTCTCTATTTATTTATTTATTTTGCTTAATTTATTTATAGTTGTAGTGTTCCTTTGTGGTCTTTTAATTAATAGATCCACTCTCCCTCTATCTTTACCCCCTCCTCCCATCATTTTACTTTTTTAAAGAAATTGGATCACTGAAAACCAATTTGGATTTTTCTGAATGTTGCTGTGGTGTTTAACATATTCCTCTGTTCCCTCTGTTTTCTCTCTGTGAGATTAGTAGCAAATGATGATTACTGCCTAAATCCATCAGGTGATCAGAGATTACAAATCTCGTTCATGTTTTTTTTTGGTTGTCGTTTATTAGCTGACATATACTTCCATAAAAGAAATTTTACTTCGTCACCTTTTTTTTTGTTACTCTGAGATACAGATTGCGCAGGAAAGGCAGGGTAGACACAGTATTCTTTCCTTTTATTTACAGGTGCTCAAAATATTGAGATAGTGAGGTTTAAAAATCATTTTCTAAAGATAATTAGTACTTTTAGGTATCATTGATGAACTCTGTTTTTAATCATTATGAACTCTGTTCATAACTCTGTAGTTACTTTCTTGTTGATGCTCATGTTCTTCCATCTTTGTTCACTGAGAGCTTATTTGAATTGTCTCCTGAGTTCTTTTGACACAAGCCTAGAGTAGCCTTGGGTCTTTCTACATTTTTTTGGTGTGGCTAGTTACAATAAATTTATCTTATACATTTCCTGCCCTGCTCAAAGAAGCATTAGTTTCTTTTTAGTGGGAAATGGTATTTAGAGACAAAAGTCTGGATTCTAGGTGTGCTTATTGTTCTGGATCTTTTTAGTGTTCACTGATACTTTATTGCCATGTTCTTCAAACCATGTATTAAAAGTCTCGTGCTTTTATCTCTTTATTTTTATATTTGATTTGTGCTAAATTATAGACTTTTGATTAGAAACCCTTCATAACACTGCTCAAATTAAGGGCCTCTAAGTACATTTATCTACATGGAAATATATTAATTTATGTGCTGTCTCACTATTGCTCAGAATGACTGTTGTAAGCATTACTGATCTGGGGAGCTTCAGTTCTCCATAGGAGAAGAATACAATATTATATAGTCTTTTCCTTTTACTAAACCCTACATTCTTTGCAAAGATTCAGAAAGTCTAAAGTTGCAAAGATTCAGAAAGTGCAAAGTTAGTCGTGATAGCACTTCAAAAATATGTATAATAAAAAGAAAGCAAATCTGGATAGAACCGCATATCTAGATTTGTAAACCAAATAATAATGTTCTTGTTTGTGGAAGAGTGTAGGCATTGAGATAAAAACATAAAGGGAAGGGGGATGGAGCAGTTTTTGTATACTTCTGAAATAAAGTAGATATTTAAATTTGATTGTTACAAAGTGAAGATGTTAATTCTAATCCCCAAGGTAAACACTATAAAAAAAAGTTACACACACACACACACACACACACACACAAAAGAAAAGAGAAGGGAATCAAAATTTTATACCAGAAAAGTCAATTAATTACAAAAGAAGGCAGTAATCAATTAAAGAAGAAATAGAAAATAGCAAAATGGATTAATTAATTTTTTTTGAAGTTAGTAATTACTTAAAATATAAATGCATTAAACTGCTCAGGTAAGAGGCAGAGGTTGACAGAATGAATTTTTAAAAATGTGATGCTGTAAGAGATTCACTTTAGATCCAGAGACACAATAAGTTGAAAGTGAAAGGATGGGAAGAGATTCCATGCAAATAGTAACCAAAAGAGAGCTGGGGTGGTTATACTATGAGACAAAATAAACTGTAAGTTAAGAATTGTTACAAGAGACAAAGAAGGATATTATATATTGATAAACAGCCAATCCATCATGAAGATACTATAAACATATATGCTCCAAACAACAGAGCCCCCAATGTATGAAGCAAAAATGGACAGAACTGAAGGGAGAAATAGATACTTCTAAAATAATAGTTGGAGACTTTAATTGATAGAACAACTAGACAGAAGATCAGAAAGGAAACTGAATACTTGAGCAACACTATAAAACAACTAGACCTAACAGACTTACATAGAACACTCCACCCAAGAACAGTGGAAAAGATATTTTTCTCAATGGTATATGGAACATTATCCTAGGTAGACCATATGTTAGGCCACAAAACAAGCCTCAATAACATTTTAAAAGATTGAAATTATTCAAAAAATTGTCTGTGGTCATAATGGAATGAAACTAGCTATGAATAACAAAAGGAAACCTGGGAAATTCACAAGTATGTGGAAGTTAAACAACATACTCTTTATTTTATTTTTTTTTTGAGATGGACTCTCGCTCTGTTACCCAGGCTGGAGTGCAATGGCATGGTCTCGGCTCACTGCAAGCTCTGCCTCCCGGGTTCACACCATTCTTCTGTCTCAGCCTCCCCAGTAGCTGGGACTACAGGCGCCTGCCACCATGCCTGGCTAATTTTTTGTATTTTTAGTAGAGATGGTGTTTCACCGTGTTAGCCAGGATGATCTCGATCTCCTGACTTTGTGTTCCGGCCGCCTTGACCTCCCAAAGTGCTGGGATTACAGGCATGAGCCACCGCACCCAACCTAAAACAACATACTCTTAAACAACCAATGGGCCAAAGAAGAAATTACAAATGAAATTAGAAAACACTTTGAAGTGAAGGAAAATGAAAATACAACATACCCAAACCTTTAGAATGCAGTGAAAATGGAGAAATTTACAGCTGTAAATGCATACATTAAAAAAGATTCAAATAACTAAAATTGGAAATGAAATTGTTGACTTTACTACAGACCTCATGGAAATAAAAAGGATTATAGGAGAATACTATGACCAATTTATGCCAAAAAATTATATGACATGGATTAAATAAATGATTTCCTAGAAATATACAAACTACCAAATGGACCCAAGAAGTAATAAAAAATTTGAACATATTTATAACACATAAAAAGATTGATTCAGTAATTTAAAAAAATCTGACAATGAAAAGCACAGGACCAGATGGCTTCGCTGGTGAATTATATCAGTCATTTAAAGAATTAACACCAGTGCTTCTCAAACTTGTCCAAAAAATAAAGAGGAGTGAACACTTCCTAACTCATTCTATGAGGCTAGATTTGATACCAAAGCCAGATAAAGATAACACAGGAATACAGTAGACCAGTATCCCTTACGAATATACATGCAAAAATTCTCAACAAAATTCTAGCAAATTGAATGCAGCAGCATATTAAGAGGATTATGCATCATGGTAATTATGTTTAGCTGGTAGCATCTATCAGCTTTTGTCTGTTATTTCTGTTGCTGTTATAAATCCCTCCAAAACTTAGGGCCCACAGTGATACACCTAATATTATTCCCTTTTTAAAGAGCAGCTCTTCTGATGCACACATCATGGTATTTTATCTGTAAATACTTTAGAATATAACTCCTAAGAACAAGGATACTCTTTTTAAAAATTTTCTTATATATATTTTGAGACAGAGTCCCTTTCTGTTGCTCAGGCTGGAGTGCAGTGGTGCGATCTCGGCTCACTGCAACCCCAGCCTCCCAGGCTCAAGCAATTCTCATGCCTCTGCCTCTCAAGTAGCTGGGATCACAGGCATGCACCACCATACCCAGCTAAATTTTGTATTTTTATTAGAGATGGGGTTTTGTCATGTTGGCCAGGCTGGTCTTGAACTCCTGGCCTCAAGTGATCTGTCCACCTTGGCCTCCCAAAGTGCTGGGTTTACAGGCATGAGCCACCACACGCAGCCCAAGGATATTCTTTTACATAATTATGGTACCATTATCATTCCTAAGAAATGTAACATTAGTAACATCAAATATTGTTTATATTCAGATTCTCTCAGTTGTCCCTGCAATGTTTTTTGTATTTCTTATTTACTTGAGAAATAAAAATTGTATGTATTTATGGGGTACATAAATGTGATATGATATTTTGATATGTATACATTGTGGAATGATTAAGTCAAGCTAATTAACATATATGCCACTTTACCATTAATCAGGCTGATTAACTTATACACATACCCACTTACATTTTTTTTATGGTCAGAGTCAGTAATATTTTTATAGCAGATATTTCTTGATTCACAATCGAATAAAAGATCACGTATTGTTTTTCATTGTCATTTCTTGTTATTCTCCTGTAATTTAGAACAGTTTCTCTAGCCCCTTTTTAAAGTTTCAGAGTCCAGGTTGGTTGTTCCATAGAATATCTCAGAATCTGGATTTGTGTGATTATTCCCTTGTTACTAGATTGAAGTTAAACAGTTTTGTCAAGGGTATTATACAGGTGATGTTCCTTCGAATAGCATTACATCAGGAGGTCCACTGTGTCAATTTGTCCTATTATTGGTGGTGCCAATTAAGTTTGATCACTTAGGTAAGGTAGTAGGTAATCTATAGGATGATACATTAAGACTCTACTCACCCTTTTAGTCTTTTATTTCATTTTCCTTGCCTGGGTCAGTGAACGTATTGTATTATCTATTACTATTATTATTCTTTTTAATACTCAACTTTTCTCAAATTTTACCAGTCAGAACTCCAGGTCCTTATAAATCTGCTCCCTCAGTGTTTGAACACTTACTTGCTCTTTTTAATCACACATCCTTCTGGGGTCACCTTGCACTTTTCCCCAACCCTGGACTCAGCTGTTTCTCCATGGATCTCTTCTTCCTTTTAGTGAGAAGTAGTATATTTAGAAATAAAGTTTGTGAATACTAGAGAATTATATCATCTAGATTTTTTCAGTGGACAGATTTAGGAACCCATCAATCCATCCATCCATCCATTTTGAGTTTATAATCATAGTTCAGTGTTATTTTTTAAAGTAAATATTGGCATATTTGAAGCTTTATTTAGCCTGTAGAAGAAAACTAGAATACCACTTTTTTGAGGAGTCTTTAAAAATTTCTAATAGTGAAAAAATTTGAGTTGCTTGTGGTAAATAACTCAGCTTTTCTTGGAGTTATAGATCTATGGCATTGATTATTTTTGATTAATGAGCTTTTATCTGTTAATGTAGTTTTGGGGCAGTGCCGTGACAATGTTGAGCCAAAAAAGTTGCCAGTCACTGAAGAGGAACAGATTTACCCTTGGGATACCTGTGCAGCCGTTCATGATGTGAGGCTTTCATTATTACAGCGTTATTTTAAGGATGTAAGTACTCTTTATAAAATAGTACTTTTGTCTGCCAAGTTGATGGTTGGTTATTTCCCTCCAGAATTTTATATGTCTTTTACCAAAATGGCATTCTCATGTTAAATTTGAAAGTTTATTAGAAAAAAATTAATATGTGGATAGAAAGAAATGGAAATCTGTTAATAAACATTTCAGGTAATAAATGTGATACCTTTGTTTTAAATGTTGTTTATTGTGTGATACATACATTCAATTAAGTGGAATGATGAGTACAGCAGGTCCTTAAATAATGATGTTTCTTTCAACATTGTTTTGTTATAATGTTGATGAGAAAAAAAAATTCCCTACCGGGGCCAATGTCAGTGTGGAATTTGTGTGTTCTCTCTATGTCTTTATGGGTTTTGTCTGGGTATTCCAGTTCTTCCTACCTCCCAAAGATGTGCTGCACATTAGGTTAATTGGCATGTCTAAATTGTCCTGGTGTGAGTGAGTATGGGTGTGGATGTGAGTGTGTCCTGCCATGGGATGGTATCCTGCCCAGGGTCAGTTCCTACCTTGTGCTCTGAGCTGCGGGATTAGGCTCCAGCCACCTATGACTGTGAACTAGAATGTTGGAAAATGAATGAAATAATGAAAACATGTATATTTTTTTAATTTATAAATTTACAAAGTGTATGATAAAGTAAAAATTTATAAAGCACATGATAATTATACAACTGCATAATAATGATGTGGTATGAAAGGGCTCAGTGAACCTGCATATTTGTTATTGTTTTTAAATTGCATGGTAATAGGAAGTACTCTTTAACAATTTTCACTTTGCAAACACTTATTCCTTAATTTAACCCATCACCACTACTGCTCACAGTACTCATTGTTTTGTTAAAAACTGGGTAAATTGTTATCTTGTTTCTGTTAACCTTTCTCAAATGTATGCATACTCTGCATAAGTGTTTCATATTAGAAATGTTTTGGGTCTTTAGAAGTTATGATGATGTTTTTGTAATCAGAAATACACTGTAGGAATTTAACTCTTGTTTATATCAGTTAGCTTATGGTTAAATTAGTTTTGTTCCACATAATTTGCTTAAAGTCACAGTTTCCAAGAACCTGTTGATAATATTAAGTGAGGACTTAATGTATTAACTCTTTGGAAACTTTTATTGTGGTGGGAATATTGTATGAAGATTTTTGCCTCCCTCTTTTACTTTCATTTAAAGATATGTAATAAAATTTCATTCTGATACTTTTTAAAATGTAAAGTAAGGATGGATTTGATTCATATCTGCTATGACTTCTTATAAACTTGGTAGTTTTTTTCTGTGTTTTGCATTTAGGGACTCTGGAACTCATAAGTATCTGAAGGCTTTCAAGATAAACTTTAGTAGCAGCAGCATTGTTAACGTCTTTTTAAAATTTCTGTATTCCTTTTGATGTTTCCTGAGTGGATTATCAAATGGGGTTTCCTTTCTCCTATTGTAGCTTTTTAAATCTACTGTGTCTTGAATTAAATAAAGATAAGATATAAGCTTAAAATATAAAGTAAAACATTTTTAGTTAGCTATATGAGATGATTATATGGATAGATTTCCAAATAGAACTTCTTTCTTGCCCATAAATCCAGTGAAGTGGAAGAAATTAGTAAGATAAGTGGAAGACAGAATACATAATCAGAATAAATAATAACTGACCTAGTGATGATAAGAGCCAGAGTAGAGTCTGGTTCCTTAATATGCTAGACTGACAAGAAGGTTTCTGGTGGCTTCTACAGGAGCCGATGGACCAACAGGGAGGTATTGTGTAGATCAGAAAGAATCCTAGACCAGAAAAACTGGGGTTTGGTCCTGATTCTGCCATTTCTGAGCAATGTGAGCTTGGCCAAATCCCTTAAGTGGCCTGAGACCCAATTTCCTCATCTGTAAAATAGGGCTGATAATGATCTTTCATGCAGTAATCACCAGGTTAGAGTTCACTCTGCATATAGGTCACTCTGCATATAATACAGGTAAATGTAAAGTGATGTTTTAAATATTCAAGCTATCCCATTTAGGAAGGCTGGGTTAGGCCTGTTAGGCAGTTTGGGTTAGGTAATAAGGGTCATGCATCCATATATTTTCAGAGACTTTAAAATGAAATTATGGTTGTTTTGTAGCAATATGTGTATGTGCATGTGTATAAATACATGTATGTGCACACACACACACATTTTCACACTTTGTTCTTTATTGCTTTGGACTTTTTTTTTTTTTTGAGATGGAGTCTCACTCTGACTCCAGGCTGGAGTGCAGTGGTGTGATCTCAGCTCACTGCAACCTCCCCCTCCCAGGGCCCGTGTTCAAATGATTCCCCTGCCTCAGCCTTCTGAGTAGCTGGGACTACAGGTGCCCACCACCACACCCGGCTAATTTTTTATATTTTTAGTAGAGATGGGGTATCACCATGTTGGCCAGTATGGTCTTGATCTCTTGACCTTGTGATCCGCCCGCTTTGGCCTCCCAAAGTGTTGGGATTACAGGCATGAGCCACTGCACCTGGCTTGCTTTGGATTTTTTTTTACAGGATACATATATTACTTTATTAATCAGAGACCAATAAATATTTTATTTTCAAGGAAAATTGGGAAATGATGCTAAGTTCTGCTTTTGCAGAAATTTACTGCCACCTTATTTAGACTTTTATTTTCTTGTCATAATGACACAGGATTCTTTTGGTGCCACTTCACTAGGTGGCACCTCTGCCTGGGCTTCGCTAGGTCCCACTGGGCTCACTCTACCCAGGCTGGCTGGCGGGCCATGCTAAGCTCGCTCCCTAGTCTGGATCCCTCAACCATTGCAGCTCTAAACTCTGCCTGTGGTGGGGCTAGGTGTGCTGCAAGCAGCTTCTGTGGCTGGGTGCCAGCATTCAAGTGACAGGGATGCAGTGGCACCCAAAAACTCAGAGACATCAGCAACCGCAGAGCCCCAAGGGAGTGTCACAGCTTCTGCTTGGGGAGTGCCGAGGTCTGGGCCCCCAGAAAGGTTGCAGCTCTTCACACCCATAGTCCAGTGAATGGGAGCGTGTCACAACTCTTTTCATTCCCGTTACCCACAGTTCTGTGAGCCGGCCAGGAGTGTCTTACAGCCCTTTTCGCTCCTGCTATTTGGTGGGTAGGTTCTTGTCCCACAACCAAGAAGAATGAAGTACATGGACACCAGAGAGTGAGCAAGGCAGAGAAGAATTTTATCAAGTGACAGGAAAGATCTCAACAACAAGAGAGGGGGCCTGAAAACACGTAGCTGCCTGTGTGACTGAGTCTGTGGTTTTTATGGTCTCAGAATGGGGGAGTGCGTGCTGAATGGTCCATGTGTGGACCTGACAAAAGCAGCACTATTTGATTGGCTAAAAGGCTTCCAGGAAGTTCTCACTCCAGTCATGAACTCTACCTGAAACTGCAGCTGGTTTTCAGGCTTTAAATTGTCTGTGGTTTGAAGGTTGGGTTTCACCAGGGACCTGGCCCTGTCTAACTAGGAATTTGTCTGTCTCCTGCCACTATCAATAATCCTGGTTTTAATTTTTATCATTTTTAATTACTTTAGAGTAAACAGGTAAAGATGAATCCCAACACCAAATAGAAAACTTAAAAAAAAATTCAATCAAAATAAACCTAGACCTAAGAGCATAGTAATTTTGAGGAAAGAGATTATCTAATAAATGGGAGCAAAAAAGGAGGGTATCTCTTTTTTGCAGCCAGATTAATTATTCATTTCTAGAAAAAAATATTTTTTATAAAAAGTCTCCAAGCTGAAATCTGAGTTAGGTTATACTCTGTTGTGTTTCCGTTAGTGATTGTGAGATTTGTATTCCTACATCATTACTTTTGTATGCTTTTATAAGACCTGTTTTATGTATATATGGCATATTCCCTAGACTACATACCTCTGAAGGTCCAGAGCTGTGCCTCATGTTGATTCAGAGGCTAGCACATGCTATGTGTGTTGTAGATGCTTACTGGGTTTCATCCTGAGTTACTCTAAACATAAGAGTACCAGAGTGGTAGCTGGACCAGAGTGTATAGAGCAGAAGCATGACCCTCAGTGGGCACGGATATTGATTATAGGATTAAACTGCAGATTCTACTGTCTTCAGATGAAATGCATGCATTTTACAGAATTGACATGTAGAATATTAGTTATGTAAAACAGTGCATTCACTGTAGAAACTGGAAGTGTAACACGTGGGAAATATGACACAACAGAGAGAAGGAACCTGACCTTTGGAGTTAGACAGACTTGGATTTGAACTGATAACTTAGTGATCTTACTAAAGTTATCATTCCTCTCTTGTAAAAAGGGGTAACTCCAGCTACTGTATTAGGTTTTAGTAATTATTGAGGTTGTGACATGTCAGTGTTAGGCACTTAGCAGAGTGGTGGATACTTGAGGTCTCCCTAAAATACTAGTCTCACATTATTAAATGTTATCCTGCATTTTTTGACTGTCAAACTCAAACATCTAAAAGTTGTATAGACAAATAATTCATTGTTTCCAGTTTTAAAAGCTAACCATTTTTATTAAAAATACAGATTAATTGCCTTTTTGTAGTATAGTGCCAAATAGAGCAGTTGGTTTATTAACTGACTACCAATCATTCTAAATGATCTAACACCAAAATCTGCTTCTATTTCAAGCAGCTCCAAAATGTAAAACAAGGATGAGCAGGGCTCCTGTTGTTTTCCTCATTTGTAACAGAAGCCTGCTAACCAGCTGTATTTGATTTATGCTGCTTCACATCTTTAAATTGGCTGGGAAGTCATTTTGTACTATGTAATACACAGTACTTTCAACTTTAGATACTCATGAAGAGTCTTGATTTAATACTGGAACTTTATCATTTAAAGATCATTGGTCATCTTACATTATAAAAATAAAATCTAAAGATTGACTCAGTTTTTTAGCATGTAAGTACATGCTTGTTTGATGGCTCTCAAATCTTTCATCATATGCTGCCACTCCTGTTAGATCTTGTGCTTTCACATTGCTCTGGCCTGCCCATCTATTTACTGTAGATTGTAGAAAATGAATTCAAGTTTAGACCCAAATGCTATTTGACAGAGGCCAATTGATGAAAATTCTAAGGAAGAGATTTTAGGAGAAAAAGTCTTCAGCCTATTTATAAGTTTAGAGGGAGGAGTTAGCAATGAAAGAGAAGTTGAAGATGTAAAAGAGAAAGGGAAGATGAAAGAAAGAAACCTTTAAAACAAATCTGGAGCCAGGCATGATGGCTCATGCCTATAATCCCAGTACTTTGGGAGGCCGAGGTGGGTGGCTCACTCCCTGAGGTGAGACCAGCCTGATCAACATGGAGAAACCCCATCTCTACTAAAAATACAAAATTAGCCAGGCATGGTGGCGCATGCCTGTAATCCCAGCTACTCGGGAGGCTGAGGCAGGAGAATTACTTGAATCCGGGAGGCGGAGGTTGTGGTGAGCCAAGATTGCGCCATTGCACTCCAGCCGGGGCAACAAGAGTGAAACTCAAATCTCAAAAAAAAAAAAAACCTCAAAAAACAAAAACACAAATTTGGAAAGGATATATAGTTTGCTTATATAGTCTGGGTCCCTTCTTTATTGTATATTATATTAAGACCTTGTAAATATTAAGGCATGTTTTTGGGTTATTCTTGTGACTAGATTTATACTTTATAAAGATGTATGGAGGGTACATCATTGAGAGAACAAATTGGAGTTAAAGAGACGAGTTAAGAAACTGTTTAAGAACCCCTTCTCCCAGTCTGTGGGATATAGACTTGAATATTATGTAGTGGAAAAGAAGAGGAAAGACCAAAATCACGAGTTATTTAGGACACAGAATCCATATGATTTGGGAACTGATACTGTGATATGAAGGTAAGAGTGTGATATAGAATGACTCTTGGCTTTCTGAGTGGTGACTAAATAGATTGTGGAGTTATTGAACCAAGAGGAAGGAAATGATTCATGGAGAAGCTAACAATTTACATTTTTGGCACATTGATTTTATATTTTCTGTGGGACATTAAACTGGAGATTTCTGAGTGGCATGAGTACTTGTATCTAACAGTCAGGCAAGAGATCTAAGCTTGCGGGGTAGTCGGAATTACTGCTTAAATCACTAGGAAAAATAGTTTAATGAGAAGAGAGTAGCACTGAGAATAGAACCTTGAGGAGTAGAGGAATAGACATTGAAGGAGTAGTGAAGAAAAAAAGATCCTTAGAAGGAAGGCTGAGAAAAGCAGTTAAAGAGGCAGGAACAAAACCAAGAGAGAGTAGCATTAAACCAGAGGAAAGTAGGCGTTTCAAGAAGTAAGTTGTTAATGTCAGAAATCAGAGAGAGATTAAGTACCATACTTAATCTCAGCAACAGTATAGTTCATACTGAACTATAGTGTAATATTGAGAGCATATATTTTATGGAGCGGACAAAGGCTAATTCATAATATTTATTCTCTTTCATTATGAGTATAGAAGTTTGGGAGCTGCAACTTCATGGTATTCCAATTTTAAAGATAGTGTCTTAAGACTATCTAGTCAGGCATTAATTGATACCACAAAAATAGAAACTTCACATTAATATAAAAATAGAAAATTATGCAGAGGTTTGTGTGGACATATTAATATTTAAATATGTTTATACTTTAAAATTAATTGTATTTGTCTTCTTTTTATTTTGAAGAGTTCATGTCTCTTGGCAGTATCAATTGGCTGGGAAGGAGGTGTTTATGTACAAACCTGTGGTCACACATTACATATAGATTGTCATAAATCTTACATGGAATCATTACGGGTAAGTTGCAAAAATTTTTTAAAGTTGTATGTATCTTTCCAGGTAGTAAATGTTTTTATAGTATATATCCCAATTCCAGCTCATCTTTTTAGGTGGTTTTGATCATCGTATAAACTATCCAGTCTCACTTTAACACAGACCTGTTCAACTTCAAGGATTTTATTTTTAAATTTCATTTTAGCAGCTGGCTGAATGCAGTGGCTCATGCCTGTAATCCCAGCACTTTGGGAGGCCGAGGTGGGCAGATCACTTGAGGTCAGGAGTTTGAGACCAGCCTGGCCAACGTGGCCACCTGGCCATCCTGGCAAAACCTTGTCTCTACTAAAAATACAAAAATTAGCTGGGCATGGTGGTGTGCACTTGTAATCCCAGCTACTCGGGAGGCTGAGGCAGGAGAATCACTTGACTCTGTGAGGCAGAGGTTGCAGTGAGCGGAGATTGCACCACTGCCCTCCAGTCTGGGCAACAGAGCAAGGCTCCATCTCAAAAAAAAAAAAAAAATTTTTTTTTTCACTTCAGCAACTGACTTCCATGGCTGCACTTTAGACTTTGCTACTCTCTCTGAAATATTAGGCTTTAATATCCTACCATATCATCTTATGATTATCACATAAGTTCTCTTGTCTTCACTCTCATTATTGTGATTTGCCTCTGACATGGAGATCTATAGTCCTTTAACCCTTTGAATTTTTTCCTAGTGTATTAGCTCTTGCTACCCTCTCTTTCTTGTGCTATACCCATTCTGTTCTTGTGAATCTCATTTAATCAGCCTCCTTTGACTTTAGACCCAGTCAGCTATCCCAGCTAGAAAAGTCATAAAACTAAGTGAATGGTTATTATCACAAACTTGTGGCTTCCTATAACAGTGGCTTAGACTAGAGTTACGGGCTGTAAATACTACCTATTAATTCATTTACCTGTCTTTGATCAGTTCCTTCTCCTGTTTTCCTCAGCAGCTGTTCCAAACCTTTGCCTCCCCAAGATTCATTTCCTCTTAACAGATTCTGTCTCTTCCTTTGTCATGAAGAAAACAGTGTCTGTTGTCATATTCTCTTAGATTCCTGTCTTGCTTTTCTATTCCCTGATAAATGAGTCCAACATCCCAACCAGTCTTTTCTTTGCTACTCTTTGAGGTAGTACTAAAGCCCTTCTTCTGTTCAGGAATAACTTTTCTGCCTGAGCTCTGGTAGACCTTTCTCCCCAACACCTCAGGGGCCTTGATTCATCAGTAGGTAACCTCTTTTTCTTCTGTATTTTCAGTTTTTCTGCCTCTTCTGCCCCTTCTCAGCTCATCAGGAGCTGAGTTCAAACCTCTCCCATTCAGAATCCTTCCCTGGACGTTACATTTTCTTATTTTCCTATAGCTGAAGACTTCTCTTTCTCCGTCAGTGTAACTTTATTTTATTTATTTATTTATTTTTGAGATGGGGTTCTCACTCTGTTTCCCAGGATGGAGTGCAGTGGCTAGATCATAGCTCACTGAAGCCTCACACTCCTGAGTACAAGCAGTGCAACTTCTTAAAAGCAACTTCTTAAATACAGGTCTACTGTATTCCCATATTCCTAACTCAGAAGCAGTAGATATCTCTTTTTTCCTTCCTGTTCTTCACAAAATTCTATTGATTCTGCCTTCTAAACCTCACTTGACTATATTTTACCTTCATTAATCCCACTGCTACTTTTTTGTGTATGCCTTCCTCGCTCATCTTGATTATAGGAATTGCTTTCTTATTGATTTCCTTACTCCAGGTGTAATTTATTTACTACATTGAGCTTTCTAAAATTTAAATCGACAATATGTGGTGTTGGCTTAAAATCTCTTGCTGTCTTCCTCCTGATAGGATAAAGTTCACTATTCCCTGAATGGCATTCAGGTACTCCAGGATCTGGACTTGCCTATTGCTTTAGTGTTGTCTTCCATCAATTCAACATTAATAAGCTAATTACTAGTTCCTTAAGCACATTATGCATTTTTCATATCCCTGTATTCAACTATTCTTTCAGCAAATATTTATTCAGTATCTACAGTGTTCCAGATACTATGATAATCATTGTGGATACAATGGTACATAAGGCACAGTTCCTTCCCTCAATGAGTTTAGTATGTATTACGTAAGAGAGACAAGTAAACAGTTACAGTATGCGTGCTAAATGTTAGGTATACACAGAGTCTTACTGGAACATCTGCCAGGTGCCAGAATGTTTTGATGGAGTAAGGCGCTTGAGTGATGAGAGACGAGACAGAATAAGTAATTAAGGTTTACATTGTAAGGGGCCTTCTGGTCCATTTAAAGAATTTGGTCTTTACATAGATTCCTTAGAGAAAGCCATTAAAGACTTAAGCAGAAATATAAAATGTCCAGAAGAGTCATTGCGACAGTTGTGTAGAAAGGAGATTGCAGAAAAGTAAGAAAGAATGTGGTGGGGGCTTGGACTTACTCATGTCTATGAAAATGGAGAAGAGAATATAGATTTGAAATGTATTTAGAAGGATAGTCTTGTGGAGCATGAGGGGGAAGAAGGAATCAAGGTGAGAGGTTATGATGACACTGAAAGATTTTGATTGGAAATAACAAAGTCTCAAATTAGACATTAGACACTAGACGCATTAGGTCATGTAGTGGTATGTTTGGGAGACAACTTAGAGAAATTAGTAAAGGGGACAGAAAGAAGAAAGTAGATGGAAGGATTGATGGGGTTAATTAATTATATATTTGTGATGGGAGATGGGCAGGATATGGAAGGAGTTGCTATGAGACTCTTCTCTCTGAGATATGAGGTGTAACCTTATGCTCCTAGAGTAAAGGGGACAGGGGTGGGGAAGGTGAGTGACTTGGCAGGTGAGGAGGTGGTTTGAAAAACCACTTTGGGGACCAGGTACGGTGGCTCATGCCTGTAATTTCAGCACTTTGGGAGGCTGAGGCTGATGGATAACTTAAGGTCAGGAGTAAGACCAGCCTGGCCAACATGGCGAAACCCCATCTCTACTAAAAATACAAAAATTAGCTGGGCGTGGTGGCGAGCCCCTGTAATCCCAGCTACTCAGGAGGCTGAGGCAGGAGAATTTCTTAAACAGGGAGGTGGAGGTTGCAGTGAACTGAGATTGCGCCATTGCACTCCAGCCTGGGCAACAAAAGCAAAACTCCATCTCAATAAATAAATAAATAAATAAATAAATAAATAAATAAATAAATAAATAAATAAACAAATAAAAAAAAAATAAAAAAACAAAAACAGAAAAACCACTTTGGGATTGGATGACAGAGTGCTTCCTAGGATGTGGAGAAAGAGTGCCAGGCAGTATGCAGGACAGAGTTGAGGTTGGAAACAGTTTGTAGCAAGAAGGCATTTCATTTTTCTCTGACAACACTCAGTTTGAGTGCAGAATTGGAGAAGGCAAACATTGGATTAATTTAGTGTGAAGGCTTTGTTTGGTGTGAATGATGAAAGCATACATGGAGGGCGAGTGGAAGTATTGCCATGAGTTTTTGAAGTGGTAGACAATGGTGTGCAGATGGGATAGGAAAAACCTGATGAACTAGGAGAAAAAGAAGGGAAATAAAGGAGGTGGAAGTTGGTAGTCATAATATAAGATGTTCAAATTTAATATTTTCAAATCACGAGTAATTTTGAGTTATTACAGGACAAGGATATTGTTATGGTAACAGGTGCTGGAGTAGAGTGGAGGCCAAAACTATAGGCGCTGATGAGGTTAAGGAGCTGAAGGACTGAGGTATAAGATTGGTTGTATACATATATAGTGAAACTGCATAGGAAGATGCAGGACTTGGAGTGATGAGGAAAACGTATCAAGGTACCAAAGTCTTCAGTGGTTGCGGGCAGTAGGTGGCAGTGAAAAGGAAGGAAAAGGATAGTATTGCTATATGACATGAGCCACAAATACAAGGGAATGCAAGAGTAATGATCTCGGGCCAGCACCAGAGGGTGCTGAGATGTGAGAGATGTAGGAGGGTGAGTTGAGAGGGTTTCTGGGGGTGCTTCAGTAGAGAACCTAGCTTCAGTTATAGCAAAAAAGAGTATCTAGCATTCTTTAGAATTAAGGCTGCCAAGAAGCTTATCACAGAATGTTCTGTGATCAGGACCATTGCCCCAATTTTTAGCACTCTGTTTTTTGTGTATTTTTAAAACTTAGCTCACAAATCTTCTCTGGGAAGGCTTCTCTGTTGTTGCATTTATCGCACTATAATTTATTTGCCCGATTTTGCTTTTAAATTGTGAGCACCTTAAGAAGGAAAAATGTATCTTAACTCTTTATGTTATCACCTCGCACAGCATGTATCACATAGTAGGAGCTTAGTAAATGTTTTTAGAATTGGATTTAGGAAGATATATTGTTACATTTTTAAGGACTTAAAAAGTTAATGTCAAAAAGTGAAAAATAGAATTCATAGTTCTCATAGTCGAAGTACTTGAGATGCAGATATAATGAAATGAGCACTAACTCAGTTGTCCAATCAGTTGTATTTAGCATTTGGACACTTTAGAAGTTACTTTTTTGAGGCTTATTTGCTCTCAAAAGCTATTTATCCTAGATCAAGGAACATGAGCATTGGGATAATCTTCCCAGTAGTCAGTTAGATTATGAAAACAGGGGTGTGGGGTAAGAGGAGGGTGACCCACTTTAATGTGGCCTGTTTTTTGAATTATTGTTTATCTTAAACCCACATTTCAGATTAATTGCATCATCACTTGAATGTTTCATACTGAGAGAAGAGTAAGATACTTAAACAGTGTGTTGGTGAGGGCAAGTGTTATGTAATTGCTCTGATGTAAGAAGTGATTTGGTGAACTTTAACAGTTAAATGAAGGATTCTGTTTATTTCTTTATGACATATTAGAGATGTCCTTTTTTGTATGGTTTATTAATTTACTATAAAATGGGTGGTATAATTTTTGTTTTCTGTAAATATGTGTATCATGCATCTGTATGTTTATTTCATCTTTTAGAATGATCAGGTTCTTCAGGGCTTCTCAGTGGACAAAGGAGAATTCACGTGTCCCCTCTGTAGGCAGTTTGCTAACAGTGTTCTTCCATGTTATCCTGGAAGCAATGTGGAAAATAACCCTTGGCAACGTCCTAGCAACAAAAGCATACGAGATCTCATAAAGGAAGTGGAGGAGCTACAGGGACGACCGGGAGCTTTCCCAGTAAGCATCAGTGTAAGGCATAAATATCCTGGTTAACTCAGCTCTGATTTTCTGCTTTCATTTTCATTCAGTTTATAAATTACTCTGGACTTTTACATATTTAGTAGAAATTGCTTTTAGAGGTTTTGTTCTCTTCTATTTATATTTAAATAAAAGTAATAGAAATTATTATCAAAGACTATACTTCTCTTTAGGCTAAATTCTTAGTTTTAATATACATCTTCTAGGTCAAAAGCCCCTATAGGTTTAGATATAGTTAGGCTCTTTTAAGATGTTGACGTAGGCCAGGCGCGGTGGCTCACACCAGTAATCCCAGCGCTTTGGGAGGCTGAGGCTGATAGATAACTTAAGGTCAGGAGTTTGAGACCAGCCTGGCCAACATGGCAAAACCCCATCTCTACTAAAAATACAAAAATTAGCCACGCGTGGTGGAGCTGAGGCAGATGGATCACTTAAGGGCAGGAGTTTGAAACCAGCCTGACCAACATGGCAAAACCCCATCTCTACTAGAAATACAAAAATTAGCTGGGTATGGTGGCACACACCTGTAATCCTAGCTACTCAGGAGGCTGAGGCAGGAGAATCGCTTGAACCCGGGAGCCAGAGGTTGCAGTGAGCTGAGATCGTGCCACTGCACTCCAGCCTGGGCAGCAGAGCGAGACTCCCTCTCAAAAAAAAAAAAAAAAAAAAGGTTGAAGTATTTAAAAGCAAACACACAAGCTATATATACTCTGTGTGTGTGTGTGTATCTCGATATAAAGCACAATTTAATCACTTAAAAATACGCCCATTAGGTATATTAGGATTAAGAAAATATATTTACACAGATATGCACATGTATTTACTGTGTGTGTATGTGTATTCGAGAGATAAAATATTGTGTAATTGATTGAACTGTTCATCACAAGTCAGACTACTGTAGTGGGGAACTCATCTTTTATGCCATCCAGTAGGATTTGTTTGGTTTAAATTCTTAAAATATTTCACCTTCATTATAGATTTATTATATGGTCTCTGAGAGAAGTGACAGTTGTGTCTGGTTTATGTAGTAAATTTGTGAAAACTGTGAATATGTCACTTTTGAAACAGAAATGCATACTTTAAACCTAGATAGATTCATCTGTCAATTCCCTTTCTCAAGCGAAGACTAATTTTAGAATTTGTGGTCTTTTTAAAATTTTATAAACCCTAATTCTTGTGTGTTTAAAATATGCTTAAACTTACGGGACATTGATATAATTCTTTGAAAAATGAACTTAAATGAAAGTCAGGTTTTTTATAGACATGGAAACTTTGTTCTAACATATTATTTTAATACCATCATCTCATTGGCTTAGAATAATTTATGTGGTTAATTCATAGTTGGGTTACAGTGTTACCAGTCACAATGTAGAATTAAAGATCACTGTTTAAGAGAGTATTTTTTGATTGGTTTTATCTTTGTACACTAAATATATTTATAATAGATAATGTTCTATCTGTTTTGACTTTTTAATTTTAATTTCCTATGTTTATATAATAAACATTCTAGTTTTAGACCAGTATTAAAGAAAGTGAATATAAACTTGATATATATGTTTGCATTGTTTTATAGTCAGAAACAAATTTAAGTAAAGAAATGGAATCTGTAATGAAAGATATAAAAAATACCACTCAGAAGAAATATAGAGACTATAGCAAGACCCCGGGCTCACCAGACAATGATTTTCTCTTTATGTACTCTGTTGCTAGGTAGGTATATATAGTATATACTCTTTAGTTTACTTATTATTAATAGTTGATTTTATTATTTAATAAATATTTGTTTTATTTATTTAAAGGATGCATATTTTTAATATCAGTTGAAATTATGGCTAGTTTTAGTGCCTCCTAGGATAACTATAAGTACGCAGCTTTCCTTTATTTCCTGAAGAGGTTTTATTTTAATGAAATATTTGCATATATGTTACTAAGCATTAATAGTACATGGGGGAAAAGTATGTTACTAACATTTTGGGACAGATATATACCTTGAAGCATGTATTATATATGAGACCTGTCAAAAAGTGATAACACTGAGAACTAAAACGTTGTAATATGTTAAACCCTTCGAATTATGGAAAAATGAGAACAGTAAGGAGTTAGAAGAACTTTGTTTTAAATAGAAACTGGAAATGTCTAGCGATAGCCTAAAAGACAGGAGTTTAGAAAAATCAGATAAGGGAGAGGAAGCAAGGGATCAGGCATGTTCTGAACCTCAATTTGTAGTGAGTAAGGGGCTCAAGAAAGCTGTTAGAAGTAAATGTTTCTCATCTTTCAGATTAGAAAGGATTAGTCTAATTGTGTGCAATACAGAAGCAGTAGTTCTAAATGGGAATTTTGGAAAACTTGAGTGAAAATGCAGAACCATAAAAGAAGTAAATAGAGGAGAGGCAGACACAACTAAGAACTTGTAAATGCATTCTGCCAAAACTGACTCTGTACATCCTTGAATATCTCTGGAAGCATACTTCATGTTTTATCTAAGTATTGTAATAGGTAAGAGAGATAATGTGACTTGAAGTCATACAGCAAGTTAGTGGCAGAGTAGGATCTCTTGAGTCAAGGTTTAGTGTTTTTTTCAATTTGCTACCTTCCTTTTTCCTTTCCTATGTTTAGCTTTTATAAGTTGTATTATGTATATAGTTAATCATGGCTATTCTCTCTGGCCCACTTCTGGATCAGAGGGTAACGAAAGAGTAAATGAACTATACATAGCCTTTGGAACCCAGGAGAAGTGGAACCAGACTTAGAAAAATTACAGCAAGCAAATTAGAGCTCAAGATAAGGAACATTAGTTAGTCTGAGAATGCAAATACTGGACATGGGTTGATGTAAAAGGATCTAATGGATTGGAAAGTAACTTTGTAGTTTGTATATTCCTAGCCTCTTGTTTATCTAGAATGTTTTTGGGGAAGACATAACAATTTGGTATCTTGTTTCTGGAGAGTTACTAGTTACTACATTCTTGCAATAAAAGATACTTTATGTGAAAACAAAACTGAATATAATTTAACTTTGCCAGGGTGCCAAGGTTTTACAGAACTTCCATATGATACTGTGATTGTAACATTGTAGGCAATTGGGTTGAATATGGATCAACTCAGTTCTGCTATACATATTTATACACATACATGATCACAGACCTACACACATTTATGTTGCTCATGTATTTATGCCTTTATTTTTACTGGAGTTGACCTTTTAAGAAAATCTTTATTGAATGGAAATAATCTATATTTGGAATTTTCCTGTAGTATGATAAATCAAACAATTTGATTTAAATATAATTTAGTGGAAGTTTTAGATCCTCATTTCTTGGTTTAAGTTTATAAGTAACTTAGAGAAAAAAGCTTGCAATGATAATGGGAGACCTTCTGGATCAAGACATTTTGGTTTCTCTATTTTTTAGAGAAGCAGGGACAGGTGTCAAATACTTTACTAAGGTGTAGACAGAGAAACAGAGAAAATATACTTCCCCCATCCTTTTCTGAAACTTAATGATAAGCTCTAAAGCAGCAAAACAATAATTCTGAAAATGAGTGTATATAACACTTTAAAACTTTATTATCCTTTGTTTGGAATTCCCCAAAATATTGCAAAGCTCTTCCAGTGAGGCGACATTCCTTCTCTAAGTTTTACTTAGTCATTACAAAGAAAACAAAGGCTGGGCATGGTGGCTCACACCATAATCTTAGCACTTTAAGAGACCAAGGAGGATTGCTTGAGACCAGGAGTTTGAGACCAGCCTGGACAACATAGTAAAACCCTATCTCTATGAAAAATAATTTAAAAAAAATTAGCTAGGTTTGGTGGCACACATCTGTAGTCCCAGCTACTTGGGAAGCTGAGCTGGGATGATCGCTTGAGCTCCAAGAGATGGGAGGTCAAGGCTATAGTGAGCTGTGATCGAGCCACCGCACTTCAACTTGGGCAACAGAGCAAAACCCTGTCTAAAAAAAATAAAAAATAAGAGAAACAGATTGACTCAGAAATTAACATGTATTGAAGGAAAAAAGTATATTGTATTCTATTTAAATAGGTTGTAATTTTCTCAAAACAGGAAACCAGGCCTTTTATGCGTAACATGTAACTTATTTATGCATAACATATAACATATCACATTTATTCCTAAAAGGTGAACATTAAAATATTTAGCAATATTTAATCATTTAAAATATTTAACAATCAACTTACTTTGAATTAAGTTTTGAAGTGATTTTAAAATGTATAATTCATTAGAACTTGCACGTTTATTTGTATTTAGTATTAGTAATGTGAGTAGAATACAACCCTCATTTCTTAGAGCTGAATTTCTCCCTGCTGAATAATTTTGTTTGCTCTTCAGAGAGTTTGAATTTTGGATATTTAGAAGCAAAGTGTTTCTGGTGAGTTTTAGAGTTTTTTGTTTTTTGGTTTTTTTTGTAAGACAGTACATGTCTTTTGTTTTTAAATTTTATTTGCATGGTGAAGCCTTGGAGAATTTTCTGAGGGTATCAGAGAAGAAACTGTTGGAAAATCCATTCAAATTTAAAATAATTTAAAAATTAGTCAAAATTATTACATTCAAGTTTTAATGTATTTCCAAAATTTTCTTTCTATTGCAAATGTCAGTCATCTAAACAGATAATGGAAAGCTAATTTGGGGGAAGAAAGTTTTCTTTTTTTAATACCAATTCATTATTTTGTTCTTGAAACAATGAATGACATGAATTTCAGTAACTGATTTTTCCAAGGATTTTGGACTCAAATTTCATATAATCAAGAGGTATTGGCGAGTAGCAGGTGGTTTGTGTAGAGAAAAATGGAAAGAAAATGAAACATAAGTAACTGCAATGTAGGTGGAGAGACATCTTTAAATTGTGGTTACTCAATAGAGTCAATGTACCTTCATAGGTTAGTTACTTTGTAAACTAATTATGTTCAAAATAAAAGGGATGCTTGCTAGATACCAAATTATGAATCCTTTTAAAAAACAGAAAATTCTTTCCTAAAACAATCCTTGTTTTGGGGCTTGAACGGGGGTCACTACTGGGTTTAAGGGAATGGAAGAGTTAGGAAAAGAAAGAAAATAAACTGCAGGGGCTAAAGAGAATCTTATAATTGGTTACATATAAAAAAAAAGATGTCATTCCCCCCCCCCCCCCCTTTTTTTTTAAGCATCTTGCCAGGTACCATTGGTGATTTAGAAGCTATATATGAAATAATCCCTGTTCTCCAGGAATTTACAATTTAGGTGGGGAGATGGAACTAATATAACATCAATCTATATAACAGAATATAATTTGTTTTTTAAAATGTCATATAGAGAAAGTACTGTAGAACTTCTGAAGGGAAGATGAGCAAATTGAAATATGAAATATGCGTAAGGCCTTCTTTCCTGTCTCAGAAAAGCTTCCTGGAGAAGTTAAAACTTGAATTGCCTCTTGTATAATGTAGGCTGTGGTATGGATGAAGATACTGTTTTTTTTTTCCCCTGAGAAATTGAGTAACTTGCTCAACTACTAAGTGGTCTACTCAGGCCTTGAACCTAGACCTCTTTCCAGAAGCTTTGCCTTTTTCACCAAACCAACGTGTGTTTGAGAGTGTGGGGTGTGTAGTGTGTATACACACATTTGCTTTTCAAATTATGGTCTAAAATAGAAGTTAGTGTTGAATGGGGGGTTGAGAGGACAGCATACTTCGGTCATGCAAAAAGAAGCTGGAGCATAATTAGAGGGGTTTTTAATACACATATCTAGGTGGCCACTAGGGTAGGCTTTAAACAGTCTTTCTCATCATTATTTCAGATGTGGAGATATTTTCCTTTTTCTTCCAAACTAATTTGAATGTATTTGTGTTAGAAAATATAGAAAAGAGTCTACTTTTCTTTCACAGCAAAAAGCTCAGAAAATTACCACTCCCAGCATATCTTTAGTTTTACATCATTCATTGGGAAGGGAAGAAACATAATACTGCTGTGTGAATTTCAGCAGCTGAGGAAATGTGAACGTGGGACATATGACCCATTTGTGT
This sequence comes from Piliocolobus tephrosceles, assembly GCF_002776525.5. Classification (NCBI taxonomy): domain Eukaryota; kingdom Metazoa; phylum Chordata; class Mammalia; order Primates; family Cercopithecidae; genus Piliocolobus; species Piliocolobus tephrosceles. The sequence continues at coordinate 55,895,725 of NC_045444.1, forward strand.
GTTCTTTAGCATGTCTCAAAGGACCAATTTTCACATAAATGAAATAAAGAAAAGTTGATATTTAGAGCCATATTGATTTTTAAAATCCTAGATATTGCTGGATGCAGTGGTGTGCGCCTATTCCTGGCTACTTGGGAGGCTGAGGCAGGAGGATTGCTTGAGCACAGGAGTTCAAATACACCCTGGGAAACACAGCAAGACCTCATCTCTCAAAAAAAAATGTTAAGAAATGTAAAATCCTAGATATTATTACCCATTAATCCTTTGGATAGGTAGTTTTTTTATTTTTAATTCAGAAAGAATATTGCATAGGAGATCTTCCAGTCATCGTCTGGAATAATTAATTAGATTTTACTAGTTTTTTTTCCAGTATTCTTTGCAATGAAATTCTTAGTAACATGTTTGTCATCCTTTATATTTGGGGATTGAGAAAACAGAATTGTTCTTATATTTAATTTTAATGAATATTTTTGCAAATATGGTGAAATGTTGACATTCTGGTTTTAACATTCATTTGTAAGTATTGTTTGTGTTTCTGGTTAGCTCTCTTAAACGTAGTATCTAGGAAATCTTAGTTTTTATAAGAGAATATAGCCATTAATTTTTTTCTACAGATTAGGCAACAGAAGATTTGTGAAAACAAAATGTATTGATCTCATTTATATTCCCTTGATGAAGGAACACATGCTGGTCTCCGCTCGCTTTCTGTCCACTAGTATGAAATCCCTGTCCCTGCTTCCTTGCTGGTAGGTTTTTAGAAGTTCAGTGAGCAATGCAAATCGCCTGAAGGGTGGAAAATTCCCTTGTCACACAGATGCCCTTATCAGCAGCAACCAGATGGAGCTCTGAGCTGGAACATTATCAGTGTTAAATTGCTTTTTCTCCCACCCTGAGTAGAGAGGATTAAAGCATTCCTTTAGAAATGGGTGGCAAATGTACAGACTTAGGAATATTAATATTTTTAACAATTTGCATTTATAAGTAAATACATGGAAATATAATCTCAAAACATTCTGTGTTAAAAATACAACCAATCCAGTGCAAAATGTTTTGTTTTAAATAAAACAGGATAATAGTCTTTCATGAATTCACTTGCAAAGAGTAAGCTTGAAACTGCTTTTTCTCTTTTTTTTTTTTTTTTTTTTTTTTTTTTAAGTGGGACAGTATCTCACTATTAGGGCTAAATGCATATCTTGGATATAAACTAGTCTATTCAGTTTTGGTTGTAGAAAATAAAGGTATGTCTAAGTGTATTAATACTGTTGAAGAAAAATACAATTTAAATTCTTTCTCAGAGTTGTCATTTATTTTGGCATAATTGGTTATTTTACTGCTACTGTTTTTGAATAAATCCTTAGATTCTGCATTAGTTTGATTTTTGAAATGTTGATTTATTGATTATTGCTATTTTGTAAGCTAATAATTGCTAAATACCTTGCAATTTCAGGTGTATGAACAATATTGATGGTTAGCCATATCAATAGTTACAGTGTATTTTAATGAAACTAGTTTTAGAAGTCCATAAGAGAGACTGCTGTTAAATTATATGTGTTGTTCGTAGCCATTTCAGTATTAGTGATTTTGTTTCTTAATATTGATTTCCAGATACCATCTAACCTCTAATGAATGATAACCATTTCCTGATAGACAAATTGGTATGCCCTTGTGTTTTATATGGCAATAACCACCTACACACTGGCTGATGTTGGAGTAAAAATTCTTTCTTCATATTCTTATGAAGGTTTATGAAATATGTTGCAGGTTTTCTTTTTCTTAAGGCCTAGTTTTTAGTATGTGCCAAGAGTTGGGACTTTGCAACAATTACACCATGATGTGTGCAATTTTTTGCAGGTATAAATATGAACATATAAATAAGGATGGATAAATTGTTCCCTTTTTATTTCTAAATATCAGATAAATACGATTATTATTGATACAACATAAAAACTGCTTTTGCAAAAAAAGTTGAAGAACTTTAATTTTTAGGTTGATTCAGACATGTCAGTAAAGCAAATTGATAAAGAATCTTCAGTTTAGCGACTGAGATATATTATAATGTTTTACTTACAGAACGAATTTAGAACTTGAATTGATTCATCGAGGAGGCAATTTGTGTTCAGGTGGTGCAAGCACAGCTGGCAAAAGGTCTTGTTTAAGTAAGTACTAAATAGTGTTAAATTAAAAAAAATTCTGTCATTTTTGGAAGCATTGACAGGTAAAGTGACATTTTGGTGTATTTCAAATTCTGTCTATGTTATATATGGTCTATATAATAGTGATATATACTTTAAATGGGTAATCTTGTACTTGGAAGAATCATATGAATATTTAGCTCTTTCTAGATTATGATTACCTAGCAGATAAATGTGATGCTAAGTGACGAGGTTTATACTATTTCAAAATTTAAGCACTGTATTATTCTCAGCTATAAAAAATTGTCCTTAAACTTTAATTCTCTTAAAGAATTTTTACATTGAATTAAGAAAATATAAAGACAATATATGTTGCCCACAGATTTATATTATTGCTATTAATGAAGATATTTGTGCTATATTTTGATGTGCATATTAAAATGAATTGAAATTGCAGATGTTTGCTTTTATTTATATATATACTTTGTTATAAAATGAGCATAATTCTGCAATCTTGTTTGTAAAGATATATTTGAGAAAAGTGTAACTTGTAATTTAAGGTAGATTTTTCATGAGCGTGGCTTTAATGCTATCATTTGTTAGTCATTGTTTAGAGAATTAAGGTGAATACTAGGAATAATATTATTGAATGTCACCATATAGCTCTGATTATTGGCCCCAGATCACTGGAATTGAAATATTACCTAATGTGATTGGTGTAGGAAATAAAACTTGTTTAAAACACATAATATAGTCTTTTGAAAAATGAATATTTTTCTTAAAATACTAAAAAAAGTATTAAAAATTATCAATACATGTTGGTGTTTTAACAAAAATATGTTATTTCAAAAAATAATATGTAATTTTGAATTGATTTCAGAGCAGAGGGATGATCAAAAGCACTTTAAAATTTCTAACATAAAAGCAAACGTATGTGAAATTTTAACTTGGTTATCTTTAAAGTCTTATAAATTGCATTAGAATTTGATCTTTTCTTTTGGATTGTCACTTTATTCTTAGAACTTAAGATTTTGGAGGTTATTATTTTTATTTTTTAACCAAGTATTAGTAAAAATTGACCCCTCTATGCATTCATCTAAACCCTATTTCTATTCAGTGCTTTACTAGTATGTTTCAAAGGTAATTGTTGATACATGGGAGTTTTAGTTTCTAATCTGTTTGAATTAATAGATACAATAATCATTTTAGTTATATAAATTATTCCTTCTTGTTAATTTGTTATTAATTGATGTTTGTCATTGGCTGATAATATTCCAGAAACCGTTGTGTTACAAAGTGTTTAGTGAATGATTTTCTGTTTTTAAAAATCTACTTAATTTTTTTTCTCTGAGGCACTTAAACTTATCTAGAGGCTTGTAAATAATGAATTTTTCCAGATTCCTGAAAATTGTAATAAAATTCTGGTAGTAATCACTTCAATTACCAGAGTCAATTTTGTAATTTAAATTGTTAAATTTATAGTTACTTTCAGATTTTTGCTTATTTTTCCCTTTACTAAATAAGAAATTACACTGTGCCAGTATAGACAAAGTCGTGATACAGTTTATCCTAAATATAAGTTAATATGTTTCTTAGTTTTTGTATAATTTATTATTGTTCAATTACTTATTTATCCTAATATTAATAAAAGCAGCCTGTAAGTCATATATATAGAATATGTTGTATATATACAAAATCCCACTATCTTACAAGTGTATGAACTTAGTATTTGTTATTTATTCAAATAAAATTCAAACTTAAATTGTACACCAGGACTTAAATTGATGATGATTCATGGGATCTCAGTGCAAATATCTCATTTTTTTGATCTTCCAGTGCAACTTCAGTGTATTATAAAAAAAAAATTCTTTTTTCTAGGGAAAAATCTTCTTGTATTCATATTTTCCTTTTTCCATTGATTGCTCTTTATTACTTTTTGAAAATCTCATTTTTAATGTTTTTTCTTCCGTAATGTTTTTGAGGAGAGTGAGAAAATGCCTCACTGATTAAGCAAATGATAAGGGAACTTTTTTCATTCTAAGAATATCACACTTTTGAAATACTGTTCTGTTACAACTTCTTGATGAAACTGAAAATTTGTCTAGTCAGGAAAACTTCTAATTTTGTCTAGAAAAGATTGCGTCATGCCTGGTATATAATTATGGACACACACACACACACGTACACTCAGTGGGGGAGAAGAGAAGAAGATTGTTCTTTCTACAACAATGAAAGCAGAAAATATTAATGGCCAAATCTCTAGTGAGAAATAAAATTGAAATGGAACAATGCCATTCAACTACATCTTCAAACATTTTTAAATAGTTGAGGGTAGTAACCAATGTCAATCAGAGCAAAACGTCAGTGCTAAAAATATGTGTGTGGGAAATTTTCCATAGTAAAAAGTTACTCAAATTAGCTCACATAGCAGCATACTATGGTATTTTAATAATATCCTACGTTTGTAGTTTTAAAGTTTGTAAAGTTCTTTCACATAAATTACTTAATCTTTAGAACAACCATGTGAAATAGGTGTTATCTCTTTTTCATAGAAAAGGAGTCCTGAAGTTCAGAGTGATTGCCTTGCCAAGTCACACAGCTGGAAAATGTCAGAGCTTGTACTTGAGCCCAGCTCCTCTGACTCTAAATTCAGTTATATAAGACATATCTCCTGCCCTTAAGTGTCCCAAAGGATACAGAACTTTTAAGACCTTTCACCCATTGGTTTAGTCAAAGACACTCTACTGTACAACGTTGACTTGGGATCTTTCCAGGCCCTTCTGTGCTAACTCTTCTGTTTATCTTGTCTATTTTCTTTTATCAGCCTTTCACCATAAATCCTTTGTTCTGAGCCATCTTTTCAGACATTTTTGCAGGTCCCAGTCCTGAGTCCTTCTGCCCTGGATACCAGTTAGTTCTCCTTTATTCCTTGCCAGTTTGCTGGCTGGTTCCCCATGCTCTTGCTGTGAGCCATGTGCATTAGCTCTCACATACAGCATAGCTGCTGATTCCTACGTCAGAGTTCTAGCCCTTCTCCTTACCCACCAGGGAAGATCAGGCATTTAGGACTTTGTATTCAGCACATGATACTAGTTCTAGAGACTGGTTCTCATCTGCTGGACTTGTATTCAGCAGATGAGATTTGTTCAAATGCCATGTCCACCAAAAACTTCACTGATTCCAGCAGTGAATTTCCTAGAAGTTCTAGGGAATTTAGAGGTTTGGGATCATATCTATCTGCTGGAATCAGTGAAGCTTTTGGTGGACAAGGCATTTGAACAAGACTTTGAAAGGTAAGTGAGGTTTAGAGTTTTTGTTACAAATTGATATATACAGTAAGTACCACCAACTTGGTTATCAACATATGTTGGAAAAAGCAGATGTGAAAATTAAAGGCATAACTTTTTATTAAGAAAAATATTAAGCTTACTGTATTAATTTCTTCATTCAAGTGATTTGAAAGTAAATATGACACTCCATAAATTCTAGTGACGTTCACATGCTTTTGACACTTTTTTGGCATGATATTCTCAGTGTATTTCTCAAGTAGAAATTGTTGAAATCATTGGCAATGCCATTTGATAGATTATTAATATTGGAGCATAATATAAAAATTATTTGTAGGTAAACTTTTTTCCTGTCTTTGGGTCTGTCTGAGAATTTTTCTGCTTATTACTGTCATTTAACTAAGAAACCACAGTTCATGTCTCAAATGGATTCTGTGATTTTATAGAGAGATTAAAAATGAGACGGTAGTCAAGAGAGGATAAGGCAAACTCTTACCTTGACATTTTCATTTGGGAAGTTCTGACTTAATTTTGATGTAATCTATGATCTGATCAAGAAATTATGCATAGTCACTGCAGTAAATAATTTCTACCAGAATTTGCTATTCATAGCAAGCAACCCAGCTTAGATCTGTGCAGGCAACTTAAAATAGTTCTACTTTCTCAAAGAGTGAATTTTTGGTGAATTTAAAATTACAGAAAATTAGCCAGGTGCGATGGCTCACTCCTGTGATCCTAACATTTTGGGAAGCTGAGATGGGGAGGATCACTTGAGTCCGGAAGTTGTTAACAGCCTGGGCAACATAGGGAGAACCTCATCTCTAAAAAGAAAAAAAAAATTAGCTGGGTGTGGTGGCGTGAGCCTGTGGTCCCAGCTACTCAGGAGACGGAGGTGGGAGGATCGCTTAAGCCCAGAAGGTGGAGGCTGCAGTGAGCCATGATTGTGCCATTGCACTACACAGACTGGGCGACAGAGCAAGATGCTGTCTCAAAAAAAAAAATTATAGAAAATTATTTTGACATTAATTTCTCCCTGCAGTTAGGCAGCATAAAGATGTTGTTAAACAAGTAATGAGTTTTAACAAAATTACTCTTTAATTTTGAGCAACAGGGTCTCCCCTTTGTCACTCAGGCTGGAGTGCAGTGGCACAATCATAGTTCACTGCAGCCTCGAACTCCTAGGCTCAAGCAATCCTCCCACCTCAGCCTCCCGAGTAGCTAGGACAGCAGACACACATCTTCATGCCTAACTAATTTTTAAATATATTTCTTTGTAGAGATGGGGTCTCGCCATGTTGATGAGGCTGGTCTCAAGGTTTTGGCCTTAAGCAGTCCTACCACCTTGGCCTCCCAAAATGCTGGGATTATAGGCATGAACCACTGTGCCTGGCCTAAAATTACTTTTAAGTAGCCTGGCCTTATTATTTTACATTTAGTAGTAAAATTTTGACATTGATGGTTGATGAAAGCCTTTTTCAAATGTAAAAATATCAATTTCTGCAAGCAGACTGAATAACAATTTTGTTCAATTTTTGTTACCATAAAAAGGACAGAAATTTGGCCATCAAATTATTATAATGGTCAAAAGGTATAAATTAATACAAAAATGTGTAAATTGTCTGCTGAGACTAGTTATTGATAAAATTTGATGGCTAAAAGCTGATTTTGTGGTATTTGGGAATGTTTTATGTTCTGAAGAGCCAGTTGGTGTGTATTTAGGGCCAACATGAAAGATGCATATGTGGTGGAATAGACAACAGCAAACTAGGAGTCATAGGCATGTGCTTAGGCAAGACATTTTATGTTTTTGGCTTCAGTTTCCTCATCTGTAAAATTAGTGTATTAGACTGGATGATCTGTGTCCTGACAGATGTTCATGGTTGTTAACTCTTACACGCAAAGCTCCAATCTGGAGCTTTTTCCCCGTTAATTAACATCATTGACATTAAACACAAAAGGCAAATAGCTGGACTAGGAGTTATACTCTAGGAACTTTTAGAATTATACTTTATCTATAGTCATACACTATAGAATAAATCAAGGCTTGGAGTTTTTGTTGTTCTTTTCTTTTGATACATCTTACAAATTCAGAAGATTTTGGTATTTTGTTTTATATTTTATTTTGCTCTTCATTTTAAGTAGTGCATAAATAAAAAATAAGAGGCTGTCAATGAAGTCACATGATAAATAGAATCAGAATCTTTGAGCTAAAAGTTACTTAGGAAATCACCTAGTCTAAATGTTATCTAGCTCAGGCATCTTGTACCTACTATTCCAATCATTTGTGCTCTGCTTAAACACTTTCAGAGATAAAGAGTACTTTTTGAGATAGGTGAGGAGTTTGGTAAGCCTTTTAAAGGATGGTGATATTAAAAGGCAGCATAGTGTAAACTAGAGAGTGAGATTCTGTTCCTCATTAATACCCAATCAGAGGATTGTTGTAAGAATTCAATTTTATAATATATATTCTAGTTTCTATAGATTGTAAATCTCAACATTAATATTTCTCCTATTTCAACACTATAATTGTCAAATTAGGGGGTGTGTGGATAAGAAGAAGGGGCAAGATAACAATTTTTAGCTCAATTTTTGTCTTAGTCTATAACAATATACCATAGACTGCGTGGCTTATATACAACAGAAATGTGTTTCTCACAGATCTGGAGGCTGGGAAGTCTAAGATCAAGGCTCCAGCAGATTTGGTGTCTGGTGAGGACCTGCTTGCTTCCTCATACATAGCTGTCTTCTCACTGTAACCTCACGTGGTAGAAGTGGCAAGAGATCTCTCTGGGATCTCTTTTATGAGAGCACTAATCCCATTCATGAGGGCTTCCTCATGACCTAATCATTTCTCAAAGGCCCACCTCCTTATACTAACCTTGGGGTTAGGACTTTAACATATGAATTTTGGTGGGACATAAACATTCAGTCCATTGCAGTTTTTTTTAAGGGACTTGACAAACATTCTTTTGACCTCTTCGGAGATGAGATTAGGAGGACGGAATGAGATTTATCCACATGATAAAGTTGGTCTGTTGAGAACAAAATACATTGTTAATTTGGAGAGGTTTAAGAATGTGGCATGAAAATTTAAGTTAGAGGAGTGGCTTTAACTTTTCTTTAAGGCCTTTCTGAAAGTCCCATGATTTGTGACTTAAGTAGCCAGGCCTTTCTGTATTTATAATTTGGGCATTCTAAGAACTAAGTACCATAGATAGTAGTTTTCACTGTCAGGGCATAGGGGTCTTCAGATCTTACTTGGCTTAGGGCAAGGCAGCTTCTTTCTTCTGCAGTTAGATGGGACAAACCCTACCCCTATTTTAAATGAGGTGCTTAAATAAGACCTGGATTCATGGAATGTGCCTCTTTAGTAAAGGGGAAATTAGGAGTCCTAAGAACTGACCTCTCTCTTCCCCTTCCTAGGGCTACCTATATGCAGAAACAGAATTGTACCTCTCCCTGCCTCTTATCATCCTAAACTCTGTCAGAAAGGGAAAAGGGGAGGCTTCTAGTCACTGAAACCTTAAAGTAGAAGGTGAACAATTTGATGAAGCTAATAATAATACTTGTGGATACTTGAGGTAACCAGAGAATGATGTCATAGTGTGCCTGGGAGTGGAGACATAGGAACTCTGGGAGGCAGGAGAGGAACACAGCATGGAAATTATGAAAGTACTAAAGACAGCCTTTTTCTTCACTGTCTTCCCTTCCTCACATGGCAGAAAAAACCTCTCCAAAGGAAGCAACACTTCCCCACTGTATTCCCAAACTCCCATGTGTCCTTGTTGACTTGCGAAAACATAGCATACAGTGCTGGAAAGAACACCAGGTTGGAGTTTGAAGATGTGGATTCTAGTGTATTTGTTACCTGTTGGACTTCAGGAAACTAACCTAACTTTTTACCTCATTGTGGAAGTGAGGATGATGGTACTTATACTATCTGATATATCCACCAAAGTTAATGTAATGATCAAATAGTATTAGATATATGAGCTAAAGTATCTTACATAATATATTGTTATATATAATAATGATTATTAAACTTGTCTTTTAACCCTTTAAAATTCTACCATAACTGTCTCTGCTCTGCCTTGCCTGGAGTGCTTAGGAATGGGATAGGGAGAGATGAGTCAGCTCCTGTCATCCATAACATCAACCTTCTGTCTCTGGGAACCAGATCTACAGATGTTCCCTTCTTCTTGGACCTGTTCCCAGACCTCATTTAAGGAGCTCTCTCCTGTCTCTTCATGGCTCATTTCTCAGGAACGTACAGAGGAACCAGTGGAAGCTGGCTTTGCTGTGAGAGGTGTATACTCACACCTATTACAATTCACCTTAGGATAAATAGGTCAGAACCATTTCCTCACTTTAATTATTCAGTTGCAGAGAAAGGGAGATTTTTTTTTCCCACCGCTGTGATATTTCAGAGAATCATTTGGCTAGTTGAGTTTTTTTTTTTTTTTTTTTTAAGGGACAGGGTCTTGCTTTTTTTCCCATGCTGGCCTCAAACTCCTGGGCTCAAATAATCCTCCCACCTCAGCCTTCTGAGTAGCTGGGACTACAGGTATGTGTCACCTTGCCTGACTGAGGTTTTTTTCATTGACAGTGATTTAACCGTTGATGACTAGACTGGTAAGACTGAAATCTTGAATGCAGACCCAGTTAAGTTTACCTTAGGTACATTTTAACAGTGGTACAATTTAAGATAGAACCATATTTATCAAAGTCTTTTTTTTTTTTTTTGAGACGGAGTCTCACTCTGTTGCCCAGGCTGGAGTGCAGTGGCACCATGTCGGCTCACAGCACCCTCTGTCTCCTGGGTTCAAGCAATTCTCCTGCCTCAGCCTCTAAAGTAGCTGGGATTATGGGCGCCCACCACCACACTCAGCTAATTTTTGTTTTGTTTTGTTTTGGTTTTGTTTTGTTTTGTTTTTGAGATATCTTGCTCTGTCTCCCAGGCTGGAGTCCAGTGGCGTGGTCTTGGCTCACTGCAACCTCTGTCTCCCAGGTTCAAGTGATTCTCCTGCCTCAGCCTCCTGAGTAGCTGGGATTACAGGCACCTGCAACTACACCTGGCTAATTTTTGTATTTTTAGTAGAGATGGGGTTTGTATTTTTCAGTAGAGATGGGGTTTCACCATGTTGGTCTCGATCTCCTGACCTTGTGATCCACCCCCCTTGGCCTCCCAAAGTGCTGGGATTACAGGTGTGAGCCACCACACCTGGCAGGAAGTCTTCAGGATAACTCTTTAATGTCTTATATCTTAATGATCAGTATGAGTATAGTAAGAAATAACCTACCAGTTTTAGATTTCTTGCATGTTTAGAAATAACTGACAGAGGGCTGGAGGTGGGTAGATCACGAGGTCAGGAGATCGAGACCATCCTGGGTAACACCGTGAAATCCCATCTCTACTAAAAATACAAAAAATTAGCTGGGCATGGTGGCAGGAGCCTGTAATCCCAGCTACTTGGGAGGCTGAGGCAGGAGAATTGCTTGAACCCGGGAGTCGGAGGTTGCAGTGAGCTGAGATTGTGCCATTGTCCTCCATCTTGGGCAACAGTATGAGACTCTATCTCCAAAAAAAAAAAAGAAAATAAATAACTGACAGAGATACACAGTTTCCAGGATGGTACTGGAACATCTGTTTCAAAAGCATTTTTGATAAGATTTAGACATATGATAACTTTGGTTTTAGTTTCTTTAAGTGGATATTCCTGAGGTCATAAAAATTGGCATAATAGTATCTATGTGTGTGTGTTTGTGTGTGTGTGTGGTATTCATACACATCATGTGAAACTCAATTATATAATAAAATTGGAGTTATATTTTATAGAGCTTTTTTTTTTAATAGTCTTACCTTAATGTTGACAAAGGTAAGAAGGATTTCTTAAACCTTACTTTTTGGTTCTAGCTAGGAGTACTTATAATTAAGTCTTAAATTTTCTTAAGAATAAACTGGTCTTTCAGTGTTGTTTTCTCATTTTCAGTAATGATGTGTCTGTCTTGTCATTAATCACATTATAATACTTTAGACTTGTCACAGTTGTAAAGAATTTGATTAGATATTGCAGAAAATAGAATTTATCCCAGGTGAGTTGTCACATGGGAACCAGCATGGGAAGAAGATGGTAGGAGCAAGTAGGTCAAGCACTGCTTTAGTAGTTAGAGTTGAGAGGTCAGTCTCTTTTGGGGAAGTGAAAGTAGGGCTGATTAATTGGCCTGCTTCTTGGTAACTGAACCAATGTGTCATTGTGACAGAGAGGGAAAAGTAGAAAATCATCATGAATTTTATGTTTATATTTATGATTTTTTCATAGAATTGTAAATATATAATGCTCAGCCTACTTTTAAAAATCCTATTATATGTCAAGCACTTGTGCTAGCCTAGGAGGTACAAAAATGTAAAGACACAATTGTCTTCTTCAGGGAGATCTGACCATCTAATGAGAGAGGAAAACATGAAAAATAATTACAAAACTGTGTAAGAGATGCTAAAATTGAAATAGATAGCACAAGGTATGGATAATGCATAAAGTAAGGGGATAATCTGATCTTTCTGAGGTATCAGAACCTTACAGAGCAGCACATGAACTGGCTCTTGAAAGATGAATTGAGTTGGCCTGAAGGACAAAATGATACTTTTCTAGGCTGAGAGAACAGCTTGCAAAGACATGAGACGACATGACACTTTGGGGAATACTTGAAAAGAAAGGAAGGAAGGTTAAGAAATAAACCTGAAAAAGAAAATGGGCTAGCTCATGAAGGGCTTTCTATGCCTGTTCCTTCAGTGGTTCAACAATCAATTATGAGATACTGTGAACAGATTTATTGATTAGACGGTTTGGAAGGGGTGAACCAAAAGGCATACAGCTGAATGAGCATTCTGTTGAGCAATTTAGGTGGAAAACAATGTAGTGGCAGAGTGGGCCAGAATAGGATGGATCACAAGAGGCAGAACCAATAGGATTGGTAATCAATTGGATATGGAGGGCAAGGCTGTGGGAGATGACTCCCAAGTTTTTCCTTGGATGTTTGCATGGGTAGTGGTGTCATTCACTGAAATAGGAATTATAAAAGGAAATTAACATTGGAGCTGGGCTGGGCTGTAAATCAGGTTAGTCTGGATGTATTGATTTTAAGGTGCCTGTTGAACATCTGAAGTACCACAGAGCCTTGTGAATTGTGAACTTAACAGGTAGAAGTGGGCCTGGGTAGTGTGTGCAGAATGAGAGGAAAAGAGGACTAACAAAGGATTCCTTTTCTTTTTTTTTTTTTTTTTATGAGAAATGTCACCTTTTAGGGTTCATTAGCAGAAGAAGGGCACATAAAAGTAACTGAGAAGGAACCGGAGGAAAGCCAGGGGAGAGTGGTATCAAATATTAAGGAAAGAAGAGAGAAGAGAGTTAAGAATATATGTTAATATATGTTTGTAGAATGATGGTTTTATGTGGAGACCTTATGTTTCCAATGTATAATAATCTCTAATTTTAGTTGTAATATCTCATTTTAGTTGTAAAGTTTATAAATATTAAATTTATTTCGTATTTATACGAAACATATATGCATCTACCTGTATGTAAGCCCAACTTACAAACATACTATAGATTTATGCTATGATTGTAACTATTATATTACTATATAATATACCAGAAAGATGATACTATATTTATTTTACAGACCGTAAAACTAAAGTTAGGTAATTTATTTAAGGATACATGGCTAGTACAGACTTGGATTCAATGCAGGACTTCCTGACTCCTCCCAGACAGTGGTGCTTCCTATACATAGATTGAAATCACAGCACACTTATAAATGAATTTAAAGGTATTTGTCTTTTCCAAATCTATTTTTATATGTGGATCAAACTTTAGTATTTTAAAATGTGTTATATTGGGAAAGGAGTTAATGTTTTTTGCTATTATTCAAAATTTTAATATGCTTTCTTGATGTAATTATTTTTCAACTTTTTAAATGTCATGCATGCAGTTGGTAGGTAATACATTTTTTAAAGTTGTTAACTTTTTGATTATGATTATAGATTCTCCTCATCCTGCGTCTTTAATATTTGTCTGGCATAAGAGGCATTGTTGCTGCTAAATGAATATTAGAGTTCTTTCTTATAAGACTAAATTTTGAAAACAAAATAATGAATAAATAACAATAAACAATGAATTTTATTAACAAATTGAAGTTATTAATGGTTATTTGGTCAGTTCTCTGAGAGAGAGAGAGAAAGAATCCTGTACTTTTATTTTAATCATAAAACCCCCAAGAAGTGGAGTGGTAGAAATAACTAAGAAGTGGCAAATCTTGAATCCTATTCTTAGCTTTTAGAAAAACTATTAAGAGTGAGCTGGAAAGGTACTTCCTTTCTCTGGGCCTATTTTCTCATCTATAGAATGAGGAAATGTTGAAAAACTTTTCTTCTAACATTCTGAAATTCTTAAATTAGGATAGGGATTAGGAAAATAGGTGAATGTAACGTTATTTTCTGTGCTGGCTGTGGTTTCAATGCAAAACAGGTTAGTACAATTGCAGCTTCTATGCTTTGGCTTAAATTAGGGAAACTAAAATGATCCACCTTCATCTTGATAAGAGCTATTAAAATGAGCACTTTGATCAAGTTAATACCTATATAAAAAGAATGCAGAACTCCTCACCATGCAACTTGAGATAATCTTAATATTTTTCTGTGAGAAAAATTTAGTTTTTTAAACACTTTTAGGTTTTAGTCATTAAAACACTCATTAAAAGTATAAATTATATGCTTAGTAATCTCTTATATATAATTGAATTGAAACAAAATTTACCAATCTTTAGTCCTCTGCTAAAACTTCCCTTGTTCTCGGTATCGTCTATGAAACCAGGTTACTATAAAAACTGGAAATTTGGGGAACTTACTTGCCCCAAAAGTGGGGGTTAATAGTATTACCCACCTAGAATTTTTGTGAAAATTAATTGAGATTATCAATCAATGTAACATAATGCCTGGCACATAATAAGTAACTAAGTCATTAATAGAATGAAGAAATTTAAGGAAGATTTAGGCTACACATTGACTTATAAATAGGAGATGAAACAGGATATTTAGATTCTTCTGTTTGCTGTAGAGAGATCAGATTGAAACTTACAAAAATATGTTTCCTTTATCCTGCCCCATAGAGTAGAACATTTATTTTACTCAAATTACAGCTCTCATATTTTATAACAGCTTCCCAAAACTACTATACACATACACGCATATACACATAAACACACAGGCACACCCCATACTACACCACTTATATTGATGGATCTTGTGTAAGTTAACATAAAATATAGTTAATTTCTAGGTCTGCTGACTCAGAGCAACAATATCTGGTCTAGTTTTAATTAGAAAATAAGTAACAATAATAGGTTTGTGTCATTCACTGAGCTTTTTTTGTAGATTTAAGAATGAATTTTAATCATATATTAAGAAGTATCATATCTGAAATTCTAAAATATATCATTGTTTATAGACCAATTCAGTGGGCAGAGTTCGGAAATGTTTTTTTAAGGGAAAAATTTTGATTTCCAAATATCTTTGAGTATGTGTGGCAGAATAATTATTGTCATTTGTACCAAATGACGATTTATACCAAATGACAATTCTTGTCATTTATAACAAAAAAAGAAGAGATGCATCAGATACAAAAGCAATACTTAGGGGTTTTTTCCAGAATAATTTTAAACATGATATTTTCTTCTAAATGTCTTGAGCAGAATTTTGTTGAAAGCCAAGATTGGTAGATTATCGTTATAATTCAGATAGAAGAAATTTAAATAGTTGGAATAGTACCAAATAATACTCTATTTCAGTTACTTTCTCTTTATGTAGAATCCAAAGATGATGAATTCACTCTTCAGTCTAAACAAGGTTTAGAGGGACATATTAGGCAAAGAAAGAATTTCACCTAACAGTGAGCTATTAGGATGTTGTGGTTCATATTACCCAGGGTAGAGGATTGAAGATAATAGTAAAGTTTGGTTAGGAGGAGACCACAATGGTGAGAAGTACAAATTGGCAAGGCTGCAGCATAAAGTCAAGGACAAGTATGTCTGTGATAGGAGATGAAGAAAACCATTCCTGTATTGAGCATAAGGACAGTCCAGATTCTGGCACAGATTATTTGGATGTGTATTTCAGAGTTTACTGTAAAAAAGAATGTGAAGTAATTGGGACTTAAACTTGGTGAATTTTAATTGTCAGGATAGGAAACAGATTTCCTTATGAAATAACTAGAAATTTTGTCTGAATTTTGTTCTGGAACAAATGTGTGAACTTTCTAATTACCTTTCCTTCAATTTTTTCAGATCAGCTATTTCATGTATTAGCCTTGCACATGCGCCTTTATAGCATTGACTCTGAGTATAATCCCTGGAGAAAGCTCACCCAGTTAGAAGAGATGAATCCGCAGTAAGTATAATTGAAAGACTAAAATCAATTAAAACTCTTTATGAAAAATAGGTGTTAAATATAAAAATGGAATTGAAATTTCAGTATGTGTGTTTTTTTTCACATTTTCTTTATGAAACACAGAAATATATCATAAGAATTGAAAACAGTTTACCATTATGCTATCTGTAAAAATTGCATACAAATTTTCACCATGTGAAAAAATCTTTTTTTTTTTTTTTTTTTTTAATACTTTAAGTTCTAGGGTACATGTGCACAACGTGCAGGTTTGTTACATATGTATACATGTGCCATGTTGGTGTGCTGCACCCATTAACTCGTCATTTACATTAGGTATATCTCCTAATACTATCCCTTTTCCCCCTCCCCACAATAGCACCCGGTGTGTGATGATTCCCTTCCTGTGTCCAAGTGATCTCATTGTTCAATTCCCACCTATGAGTGAGAACATGTGGTATTTGATTTTCTGTTCTTGTGATAGTTTGCTGAGAATGGTGGTTTCCAGTTGCATCCATGTCCCTACAAAGGACACGAACTCATCCTTTTTTATGGCTGCATGGTATTCCATGGTGTATATGTGCTACATTATCTTAATCCAGTCTGTTATTGATGGACATTTGGGTTGATTCCAGGTCTTTGCTATTGTGAATAGTGCCGCAATAAACATACGTGTGCATGTGTCTTTATAGCAGTATGACTTATAATCCTTTGGGTATATCCCCAGTAATGGGATGGCTGGGTCAAATGGTATTTCTAGTTCTAGATCCTTGAGGAATAGCCACACTGTTTTCCACAATGGTTGAACTAGTATACAGTCCCACCAACAGTGTAAAAGTGTTCCTGTTTCTCCACATCCTCTCCAGCACCTGTGGTTTCCTGATTTTTTAATGATTGCCATTCTAACTGGTGTGAGATGGTATCTCATTGTGGTTTTGATTTGCATTTCTCTGATGGCGAGTGATGATGAGCATTTCTTCATGTGTCTGTTGGCTGTATGAATGTCTTCTTTTGAGAAATGTCTGTTCATATCCTTTGCCCACTTTTTGATGGGGTTGTTTGTTTTTTTCTTGTAAATTTGATTGACTTCTTTATAGGTTCTGGATATTAACCCTTTGTCAGATGAGTAGTTTGCAAAAATTTTCTCCCATTCTGTAGGTTGCCTGTTCACTCTGATGGTAGTTTCTTTTGTTGTGCAGAAGCTCTTTAGTTTAATTAGATGCCATTTGTCAATTTTGGCTTTTGTTGCCGTTGCTTTTGGTGTTTTAGACATGAAGTCCGTGCCCATGCCTATGTCCTGAATGGTATTACCTAGGTTTTCTTCTAGGGTTTTCATGGTTTTAGGTCTAACATTTAAGTGTCTAATCCATCTTGAATTAGTTTTCATATAAGGAGTAAGGAAAGGATCCAGTTTCAGCTTTCTACTTGGGGCTAGCCAATTTTCCCAGCACCATTTATTAAATAGGGAATCCTTTCCCCATTTCTTGCTTTTGTCAGGTTTGTCAAAGATCAGATGGCTGTAGATGTGTGGTATTATTTCTGAGGGCTCTGTTCTGTTCCATTGGTCTATATCTCTGTTTTGGTACCAGTACCATGCTGTTTTGGTTACTGTAGCCTTGTAGTATAGTTTGAAGTCAGGTAGCGTGATGCCTCCAGCTTTGTTCTTTTGGCTTAGGATTGTCTTGGCAATGTGGGGTCTTTTTTGGTTGCATATGAACTTTAAAGCAGTTTTTTCCAATTCTGTGAAGAAAGTCATTGGTAGCTTGATGGGGATGGCATTGAATCTATAAATTACCTTGGGCAGTATGGCCATTTTCACAATATTGATTCTTCCTATCCATGGGCATGGTATGTTCTTCCATTTGTTTGTGTCCTCTTTGATTTCACTGAGCAGTGGTTTGTAGTTCTCCTTGAAGAGGTCCTTTACATCCCTTATAAGTTGGATTCCTAGGTATTTTATTCTCTTTGAAGCTATTGTGAATGGAAGTTCATTCATGATTTGGCTCTTTGTCTGTCTGTTACTGGTGTATAAGAATGCTTGTGATTTTTGCACACTGATTTTATATCCTGAGACATTGCTGAAGTTGCTTATCAGCTTAAGGAGATTTTGGGCTGAGACGATGGGGTTTTCTAAATACACAATCATGTCATCTGCAAACAGGGACAATTTGACTGCTTCTTTTCCTGACTGAATACCCTTTATTTCTTTCTCTTGCCTGATTGCCCTAGCCAGAACTTCCAACACTATGTTGAATAGGAGTGGTGAGAGAGGGCATCCCTGTCTTGTGCCAGTTTTCAAAGGGAATTTTTCCAGTTTTTGCCCATTCAGTATGATATTGGCTGTGGGTTTGTCATAAATAGCTCTTACTATTTTGAGATAAATTCCATCAATACCGAATTTATTGAGCATTTTTAGCATGAAGGGCTGTTGAATTTTGTCAAAGGCCTTTTCTGCATCTATTGAGATAATCATGTGGTTCTTGTCTTTGGTTCTGTTGATATGCTGGATTACGTTTATTGATTTGCGTATGTTGAACCAGCCTTGTACCCCAGGGATGAAGCCCACTTGATCATGGTGAATAAGCTTTTTGATGTGCTGCTGGATTTGGTTTTCCAGTATTTTATTGAGGATTTTTGCATTGATATTCATCAGGGATATTGGTCTAAAATTCTTGTTTTTGTTGTATCTCTGTCAGGCTTTGGTATCAGGATGATGTTGGCCTCATAAAATGAGTTAGGGAGGATTCCCTCTTTTTCTATTGATTGGAATAGTTTCAGAAGGAATGGTACCAACTCCTCCTTGTACCTCTGGTAGAATTCGGCTGTGAATCCGTCTGGTCCTGGACTCTTTTTGGTTGGTAGGCTATTAATTATTGCCTCAATTTCAGAGCCTGCTATTGGTCTATTCAGGGATTCAACTTCTTCCTGGTTTAGTCTTGGGAGAGTGTAAGTGTCCAGGAAATTATCCATTTCTTCTAGGTTTTCTAGTTTATTTGCGTAGAGGTGTTTATAGTATTCTCTGATGGTAGTTTGTATTTCTGTGGGGTCGGTGGTGATATCCCCTTTATGATTTTTTATTGCATCTATTTGATTCTTCTCTCTTTTCTTCTTTACTAGTCTTGCTAGCAGTCTATCAGTTTTGTTGATCTTTTCAAAAAACCAGCTCCTGGATTCATTGATTTTTTTGGAAGGTTTTTTGTGTCTCTGTCTCCCTCAGTTCTGCTCTGATCTTTGTTATTTCTTGCCTTCTGCTCGCTTTTGAATGTGTTTGCTCTTGCTTCTCTAGTTCTTTTAATTGTGATGTTAGGGTGTCAATTTTAGATCTTTCCTGCTTTCTCTTGTGGGCATTTAGTGCTATAAATTTCCCTCTACACACTGCGTTAAATGTATCCCAGAGATTCTGGTATGATGTATCTTTGTTCTCATTGGTTTCAAAGAACATCTTTATTTCTGCCTTCATTTCGTTGTGTACCCAGTAGTCATTCAGGAGCACGTTGTTCAGTTTCCATGTAGTTGAGTGGTTTTGATTCAATTTCTTAGTCCTTAGTCCTAGTTTGATTGCACTGTGGTCTGAGAGACAGTTTGTTATAATTTCTGTTCTTTTACATTTGCCGAGGAGTGCTTTACTTCCAACTATGTGGTTGATTTTGGAATAAGTGTGATGTGGTGCTGAGAAGAATGTATATTCTGTTGATTTGGGGTGGAGAGTTCTGTAGATGTCTATTAGGTCCACTTGGTGCAGAGTTGAGTTCAATTCCTGGATATCCTTGTTAACTTTCTGTCTCGTTGATCTGTCTAATGTTGACAGTGGGGTGGTAAAGTCTCCCATTATTATTGTATGGGAGTTTAAATCTCTTTGTAAGTCTCTAAGGACTTGCTTTATGAATCTGAGTGCTCCTGTATTGGGTGCATATATATTGAGGATAGTTAGCTCTTCCTGATGAATTGATCCCTTTACCATTATGTAATGCCCTTCTTAGTCTCTTTTGATCTTTGATGGTTTAAAGTCTGTTTTATCAGAGACTAGGATTGCAACCCCTGCTTTTTTTTGTTTTCCATTTGCTTGGTAGATCTTCCTCCATCCCTTTATTTTGAGCCTATGTGTGTCTCTGCATGTGAGATGGGTCTCCTGAATACAGCAAACTGATGGGTCTTGACTCTTTATCCAATTTGCCAGTCTGTGTCTTTTAATTGGACCATTTAGTCCATTTACATTTAAGGTTAATATTGTTATGTGTGAACTTGATCCTGTCATTATGATATTGGCTGGTTATGTTGCTCGCTAGTTGATGCACTTTCTTCAAGCGTCGATAGACTTTACATTTTGACATGTTTTTGCAATGACTGGTACCGGTTGTTCCTTTCCATGTTTAGTGCTTCCTTCAGGATCTCTTGTAGGGCAGGCCTGGTGGTGACAAAATCTCTAAGTATTTGCTTGTCTGTAAAGGATTTTATTTCTCCTTCACTTATGAAACTTAGTTTGCCTGGATATGAAATTCTGGGTTGAAAATTCTTTTCTTTAAGAATGTTGAATATTGGCCCCCATTCTCTTCTGGCTTGGAGAGTTTCTGCCGCGAGATCTGCTGTTAGTCTGATGGGCTTCCCTTTGTATGTAACCCGACCTTTCTCTCTGGCTGCCCTTAACATTTTTTCCTTCATTTCAACTTTGGTGATTCTGACAATTATGTGTCTTGGAGTTGCTCTTCTCTGGGAGTATCTTTGTGGTGTTCTCTGTATTTCCTGAATTTGAATGTTGGCCTGTCTTACTAGGTTGGGGAAGTTCTCCTGGATGATATCCTGCAGAGTGTTTTCCAACTTGGTTCCATTTTCCCCGTCACTTTCAGGCACACCAATCAGACATAGGTTTGGTCTTTTCACATAATCCCATATTTCTTGGAGGCTTTGTTCATTTCTTTTTACTCTTTTTTCTCTACACTTCTCTTCTTGCTTCATTTCATTCATTTGATCTTTAGTCACTGATACTCTTTCTTCCAGTTGATCGAGTCGGTTACTGAAGTTAGTGCATTTGTCACGTAGTTATCGTGTCATGGTTTTCATCTCTATGAGTTCTTTTATGGTCTTCTCTGCATTGATTATTCTAGTTATCCATTCATCCATTCTTTTTTCAAGGTTTTTAGTTTCTTTGTGCTGGTTACGTAGTTCCTCCATTAGCTGTGAGAAGTTTGATCGACTGAAGCCTTCTTCTCTCAACTTGTCAAAGTCATTCTCCATCCAGCTTTGTTTCATTGCTGGTGATGAGCTGCGTTCCTTTGAAGGGAGAGATGTGCTCTGATTTTTTGAATTTTCAGCTTTTCTGCACTGCTTTTTCCCCATCTTTGTGGTTTTATCTGCCTTTGGTCTTTGACGATGGTGACGTACTGATGGAGTTTTGGTGTGGGTGTGCTTTCTGTTTGTTAGTTTTCCTTCTAACAGTCAGGACCCTCCACTGTAGGTCTGTTGGAGTTTGCTTGAGTTCCACTCCAGACCCTGTTTGCCTGGGTATCAGCAGCGGAGGCTGCAGAAGATAGAATATTGCTGAACAGCAAGTGTTGCTGTCTGATTCTTGGTCTGGAAGCTTCGTCTCAGGGGTGTACCCTGCTGTGTGAGGTGTGAGGTGTCGGTCTGCACCTAGTGGGGAATGTCCCCCAATTAGGCTACTCAGGAGTCAGGGACCCACTTGAGCAGGCAGTCTGTCCTTTCTTAGATCTCAGCCTCCGTGCTGGGAGATCCACTGCTGTCTTCAAAGCTGTCAGACAGTGGCATTTACCTCTGCCGATGTTTCTGCTGCTTTTTTTTTTAGCTATACCCTGTCCCCAGAGGTGGTCTACAGAGGCGGGTCAGCCTCCTTGAGCTGTGGTGGGCTCCACCCAATTGGAGCTTCCCAGCAGCTTTGTTTACCTACTTAAGCCTTAGCAATGGCGGACGCCCCTCCCCCAGCCTCACTGCAGCCTTGCAGTTAGATCTCAGACTGCTGTGCTAGCAATGAGGGAGGCTCCATGGGTGTGGGACCGGAGCCTCTGGGCCAGGTGTGGGATATAATCTCCTGATGTACCGTTTGCTAAGACCCTTGGTAAAGTGCAGTATTAGGGTGGTAGTTACCCTATTTTCCAGGTGTTTTGTGTCTCAATTTCCTTTGGCTAGGAAAAAGAATTCCCTTCTCCCTTGCGCTTACCAGGTGAGGCGATGCCTCGGCCTGCTTCAGCTCTCGCTGGTTGGGCTGCACCTGTGGACTGGCGCCAACTGTCCAACATGCCCCAGTGAGATGAACCCTGTACCTCTGTGGAAAATGCAGAAATCACCCGTCTTCTGTGTTGCTCACGCTGGGAGCTGGAGGCTGGAGCTGTTCCTATTCGGCCATCTTGGGCGTGCCCTCACCATCCCCCCACTGTGAGAAAATATTTTAAAGAATCCCACCGATGTTTATGCAGATGCAATATTCAAGTGGAGGCACATAATGGCTGATTGTCTCTCTTTTTATGTCACAATTAGTCAGTGGGTTCAGGTAGCTTTAGTCAGATTCCTCCATTGTAAAGTGCCCCATTAGTCTTTCACCTAATGGTTTTAAGGACCCCTGATAATCTTGCTAAAATCCATTATTTCATTAGGTGCTGCAAAATGGTGATTTTAAAAAAATCTTTCTTCTGATTAGATGGAATGTTTTTATAAAGAACTTTACCATATCAACTATTTGTTGACCCTGAAATATAGTTTAGCAGGATGAACACTTGATTCTTTCCTGATTTATAAATTTTCAAAGTAAGGAATGGGTGCCCTATCAACTTCCAATAGTGACCAATAAGTTTGGTTTTTCGTGTGTTTTATGATCTTGTGGATTTTTATATATTTGATGTGTTTCATTCCATTTCAGTCTTTCTTCTTTTTGATACAAATTGATCCCTTTTACTTGAGAATGTTTCCAGACTGACTTTTGTACTTTTGACATGAGCCAAGTAGTCTTTCATCATATCGTTGCATTCTGGTACAAGTTGACCCGGGTTCATTTTTACATTTTCTGTTCTATACTTGGAATCAGCCATTTCTCCATTTAATTCCTTTTAATGGCAGATGGTATTTAGAGACCACAGTCTGGGTGCTAGAGGGTATACATAGCTAATAGCTGCTAGGTTATCATTGTTTATAGGCCATTTCAGTGGGCAGCGTTAGGAAATATTTTTTTAAAGGAAAAAAAGATCCTGAGTTCTTACTGGTATTTCTAATCAACATAAGATGGCACAGTTTTCATTTTATTTCTTAACTTTTTTGTTACTTGTATCTTTTTCTCTTACTCTAAAAGTCTTGATTCCTAACAATATTAACATAATTATTTGTATAAAGTATAACCTCAATTATGTTTTTAAAATGCCAATATTACTACTAACCATAAATTATCTTTGTCATTAGAATATGTACTTCTAGGGATGTACAGTCAAAAACTATGTTTTTAAGTCACATAAAGTAACTTTTCCCATGTGATTATGCCATCAACTTGATTTATAGTTCAGCCCATTTGTTTCAGTTCTTTTTTCCCTCAATATTTAAAGACTGCTTTTCCCCCTTGACTTATATTTTATTGTATAAAATTTATATTTTTCCAAAGTAAAAACTGTATAATAAAATAAATTCATAGACATCAATCTTTAATTCCCATCCATTTGCATTTCTTTTTATGAAGTCTCTAATCTGTTGCTTGTTTCAAAAAATCGGATCATTGGTCTTTTCCTCATTATTATTATTTTTTGTAGAGATGGGATCTCACTTTGCTGCCCAGGCTGGTCTCAAACTCCTGGCTTCAAATGATCTTCCCATCTGGGCCTCCCAAAGTACTGAGGTTATAAGTGTGAGCCACCGTGCCTGGCCTTCCTCTTTATTATTATTTGTTGTTTTAAAGACCAGATCTCCCTGTTTTGCTCAGGCTGGACTCAAACTCCTGAGCTCAAGCAATCCTCCCACCTCAGCCTCTCCCGTGTTGCTAGGATTACAGGTGTGCACCACTGCACCCAGCTTTCTCTTCATTTTTAAGATATTATGTATTATGGGTATTAGCCCTTTTTGTTATAAGTTGCAAATACATTTCACCAGATTGTCAAATGTCTTTTTACTTCATGTATGATTTTTTTTGTCAAGCAACGTTTTTTTAATATAGTCATATTTATTAATCATTTATTCTGAATTTTAAGTCATAAACAAGCCTCCTCTACTCCCTAGTTAAAAAACATTCATCCATGTTTTCTTTTAGTATTTCAGTGGTTTTAATTTTTATGTTTAGATTTCTATTTTTTAAAATAATTTCAACTTTTATTTTAGATTCAGAGGGTACATGTGCAGGTTTGTTACATGATTATATTGCAAGATGCTGAGGTTTGGGGTGTGATTGTTTTTATCACCCAGGTGTAGTGAGCATAGTACCCAATAGTTTTTCAACCCTTGCTCCCCTCCTTCCCTCCTCTAGTAGTCCTCAGTGCCTGTTCCCATCTTTTGTCCGTGAGTACCTGATGTTTAGCTATCACTGGTAAGTGAGAATGCGCAGTATTTAGTTTTCTGTTCCTGCATTAATTTGCTTAGGATCATGGCCTACAGCTGCGTCCATGTTGCAACAAAGGACATAATTTCATTCTCTTTATAGCTGCATAGTAGTCCAAGGTACATAGGTACCCATTTTCTTTATCCAATCCACTGTTGTTGGGTACCTGGGTTTATTCCATGTCTTTGCTGTTGTGATTAGTGCTGTGATGTACATGCAAGTTCATGTGTCTTTTTGGTAGAACAATTTATTTTATTTTGGATAGATACCCAGTAATGGGATGCTGGGTCATAGGATTCAAAAGTTATTTGAAAAGATTTCTGATAAATTCAGAATTTATCATGGTGTATGGTGTAAGGAATGGACCCAGTTTCCCATATAGCTATCAAATATCCTACTGCTTTGCCTTCCCACAATAATAAGTCAAGTCAGACCTTTAAAAAGGAAAAAAAAGGTAAAACTCTTTGTTTACTGATCTGGATAGATCAACAACACCCAGATACAATGTTAAGAAAATATCTAGGAACAGAAAATAATGTACTTTATGCTATCATTTGTGTAAGAAAGGACAGGGTGAAAAAATAAATGTGTATGTGCTTGTTAAAAACAAAAACAGAGTCACACATATCTGGATATTTGGATTTATAGCAGAAATGACACAAAGGAACCCTGGGGGAATCATAGTCTTTATAATAAATGGTGCTGGGTTAATTGGATATTCATATGAGAAATAATTATTAATAGTATTGGTCTCTACCATATGTAGACCCTATTCAGATTTTGCCAGTTGTTGCAGTAAAGTACTTTACAACAATAACAAAAGAAAGATTATGCTTGCATTTAGTTGCCATGTCTCTTTAATTTCCTTTAATCTGAAATTAAGCCTGAGTTTTTCTTTGTACTTGATGACATTCACTTTTTGTTTTGTTTTTTTTTTTTTTCTTAAAGAGTTCAGGCCAGTTATTTTGTAGCATGTCCTTTAATTTGTTTTTGTCCAGTATTTCCTAGTGATTAGATTCATGTTATAACCTTTTGGCAGCAATGCCACAGACTAATGTGTTCCTTTTTAGTGTATAGTTTGAGGAGGCACATGCTGTTGATATATCTTGTTACTTATGATCATAACTCTGATCATTGAGCCAAGGCAGTATGTGCCACGTTTCTGCACTGTAAAGTGATTATTTTACCCTTTGTAATTACTAAGTATCTTATGGGGCGATACTTTGAGACTATGTATATATCTTGCTACTCTTCATAAAAACAACAACAAAAACAAAATTTTATGTGTGTATTTTGTGTTTATAAACAAAATTAGCAAGCTGTGAGTATTTTGCGTGTTATGGCTAAGGAAAGTCATTTTCCTTAGTAGTAACTAGTAATTTTCTTTTCTAGCTAGCATGCTTAAGGACAAAGGTGGTATACAGAGTATTCGAACACACAATCCTCTAAGTATAAAAGGTGTTCAGCAAACAAAAGGTTTCTAAGCCTTGTATTGATTAATTAAAAAACTTAAAGTACAGATACAGACATAGATATTATGCTTTCTGTAATACTGATTGCTGGATTTTGTTCTTTTCAAGACCTAATGGACATTAGGATAGTAGTAAATGCTGTGAACACTTATATAGTACTTCATGCTAGGCATTTTGGTGCTTTGCATATATAATCTCATTTAATTGTCACCAATAACTCTATGTACTAAGTACTGTTTTATCCCAGTTTTTACATACGAGAAACCAAGTTTTAGAAAAGTCTATTAACATGATCTTTAGGCACACATAGCTGTTGAGGAACAGAGCTGAGATTTTAATCCAAATCTCTCTGATTCCAGAGCCTAAGTTTTAACTATCATTGTATGCTTCTTTTTCTAGTACTAGATATGAGGAATTTCTGGAAAATTTGATTGTTTTTTCCACCCCCCCCGATATTTGCTGTCATTTTTATGATTCGTTTATTCATTAAGTTGTAATATGAGTTGATTATGTCATCTATATTTCATATTTATATATTTTTAAAATTGAAATATCTTTCTAGTTCCTCACTTTGACACTCTTCCAATATAAAATTTTATATCTAAGGATGTAGGTTTTTCATATATACTTTTTTCTATAATCCTATAAAAATTATTTTATTTCCTTTTAATTTCATTGTGCTGATAATCATTTTTTATTTTTAAAAATGGAAAAACTATTCCTATCAACTCTTCCACCTATTTCCTCTTATCCATAGAATCAACAATAGCATTAATTTTTATAATCTGGATTTAAAAGACGATCTGAAACTTTAAGAGATAGATAAGAGATAGAAACAATTTTTTTTAAAGACTTTGGATTTTTTTTTTTTTTAGAGCAATATTAGATTCGCAGCAAAATTAAGAGAAAGGCACACAGATTTCTCATATACCCTCCACTGTAACAGATACATAGCCTTTCCCGTTATCAATATCCACCACCAGAGTGGTACATTTGTTACAGCTGATGAGCCTACATTGACATAATCATAATCACCCAAAGTCTGTAGTTACATTAGGGTTCATTCTTGCTGTTGAACATTCTGTAGGTTTAGGCAAATGTACAATGACATTTGGCCATCATTGTAGTGTCACACAGAGTAGTTTCACTGTCCTAAAAAAACCCTCTGTGCTCTACCTATTCACCCCTCTCAGTACAACCCCTAGCAACCACTGATGTTTTTACTCTCTCCATAATTTTACCTTTTCCGGAATGTCATATAGTTGGAATTATACAATATGTAGCTTTTCACATTGGATTCTTTCATTAGGTAATATGTAGTTAAGTTTCCATAATGTCTTTTCATGGCTTTTTGCTCATTTCTATATAATAGAAATAATCCATTGTCTGTACCACAATTTATTCATTCACCTATTGAAGGAGGTTTGGGTGCTTCAAAGTTTTGGCAATTATGAATAAAGCTGCTCTAAACATCTGTTTGCAGATTTTTGTGTATATATTTTCAACTTTTTTGGGTAAATACTAAGGAACATGATTACTGGATTATATAGTAATAGTGTGTTTGGTTTTGTGAGAAACCACCAAACTGTTTTCCAAAGTATCAGTATTATTTTGCATTCCCACCAGCAATGAATGAGAGTTCTTGTTATTCCACATCTTTGTCAGCATTTGGTATTATCAGGTGTTCTAGATTTTGGCCATTCTAATAGGAATGTAGTGGTATCTCATTGTTTTAATTTGCATTTCTCTGATGACATATGGTCTGGAGCGTCTTTTCATATGCTTATTAAGCATCTGTACATCTTCTTTGGTGAGGTATCTGTTAATGCTGTGGTACCATTTTTTAATTGTTTTGTTTTCCCTATTTTAAGAGTTCTTTATATAAGTATTTTACATATCAGTCCTTTATCAGATGTGTCTTTTGAAAATATTTTCCCCAGGACTGTGGCTTGTCTTCTCATTATCTTGACATTGTTGACAAATAGAAGTTTTTAATTTTAATGAAGTTCAGCTTATCAGTTATTTATTTTATGAATTATGCCTTTGGTGTTATATCTAAACAGTCATTGCCATACCCAAGGTTATCTAGGTTTTCTCCTATAAGAGTTTTATTGTTTTATGTTTTACATTTAGGTCTGTAATCCATTTTCAGTTAATTTTTGTGAAGGGCATAGGTCTTTGTCTAAATTCATTTTTTTGCACGTGAATGTCCAGTTGTTTTGGCACCATTTGTTGAGAAGACTGTGTTTTCTCCATTGTATTGCTTTTACTCCTTTGTTAAAGTCAGTTGATTGTAATTATGTGAATCTATTTCTGGGCTCTCTGTTCTGTTCCATTGATTTTATTTGTGTGCTCTTTTGCCAGTACCATATTGTTTTGATTACTGTAGCTTTGTGGTAAGTCTTGAAGTCAGGTAGTGTCAGTCATCTAATTTTGTTCTTCTTCAAAATTGTGTTAGCTATTCCAGCTCTTTTGCCTCTCCATATACATTTTAAAATCAGTTTGTCAATATCTACAAAATAACTTGCTGGGATTTTGATTGAGATTGCATTGAATCTATAGGTCAAGTAGCAAAGAACTGACATCTTGACAATATTGAGTCTTCCTACTCTTGAACATGGACTATCTCTCTCCATTTATATAGTCGTTTGATTCCATTTATCAAAGTTTTGTCTTTTTCCTTAAATAGATCTTTGCATATATATTGCTAGATTTATACCTAAGTATTTTATTTTGGGAGGGGGGTGCTAATTTAAGTGATACTGTGTGTTTATTTTCAAACTCCAATTGTTCCTTGCCAGTATATATGAAGGTGATTGACTTCTATATATTAACCTTGTGTCCTGCAGCCTTGTTATAATCACTTATCGGTTCCAGGAGTTTTTTGGTCAGTTTGTTCAGATTTTCTACGTAGACGACCATGTATTCTGTAAACAAAGAAAGACAGTTTTATTTCTTCTCTCCCAATCTGTATAACTTCTATTTCCTTTTCTTATCTTGCTGCATTAGCTAGTACTTCCAGTATGATGTTGAAAAGAAGTAGGGAGTGGGGACATCTTTGCCTATTTCCTGATCTTAGTGAGAACAATTATGTATTTTAAAATATTAAGCATTTTAAAAGATAGTTATCACAATGATCATATTAAACTACAGGGTTAAATGTAGTTTAATGTGGTCTTTGGTTCTCTTTTCTACAGAGGGGTGCATCAATCCATTCATTCATTCCAATTATGGGTCAGTGATGTGCTAGGAAAGATCTATGTTTCTCTCCATCCTTAGAATGGCTATTTTTATCTTAGCCAATAACTGCCAGGATTTTTTCTGATTATTATTAGGGAAAAAAACTTACCCAAAAAAAGTATTATCACTTAAACATTTTTTGGCTAATATAAATGATTAAAAATGGGATCCTAAAGTAATGGAAATTTATTTGATTTCTAGCAAAGTTAAGTATTTTTATATTTATTAGCTATTTGTATACACTCTTTGTAAATGATATATTTAGGACCTCTGTCCATTTTCTGTTGGCATCTTATTGTTTAAAATTATACGAATGATTCTTCATGGTTTAAAATATTAAATGTTATTTTGTCATAGTTGTTGAAGTGTTTTCCAAAATATGTTTGCCTTCTACTTTTGTAATTACGTTTCTTGACCCATTGAAGTTTTAAATTTTCATGTAGCCAGATCAGTCAGACTTTATATTTCTTATTTTTTCCTATTACTTTCATACTTAGAATGCCCATCTCTTCCAAGAGCTGATGTATACTTTTATAACTAGTATTACAATGTGTAATCCGGTCTTAGAATTTGCAATATCTACCTATATTTTCACTTTAGAGTTTTCTCATGGGATGATTTTTAAAACTGTATGAATATACTTGGAATTCATTTTCACCTGTAGTGTTAGGTGAAGATCTAAAATTTATTTGCAAATAACCAACTAGGTTTTTTTAGTGATTTTATATCCTAGTTATGAAATATTAAGTGTTCCTACATTATAGGCCTGATTAGGAGCTTTCTTCTTTGTTCTGTTGAGCTCCAAGCCTATTTCTCTGATAATACCATGCTGGTTTATTGTTGAGGTGATTTATTATGTCTAATTATCTGGTGGAGTTAGGTTCCTCTCATTTCTTTTCCCCAAACTCTGACTCCCAGTTTTTCTCTGCTGTTCTCATTTATTCTCCAGAAGGTTTTTAGAACCTTTTCTAAGCCCTACCCCTCACTTACAATTTTTTTTTTGAGACAGAGTCTTGCTCTGTTACCCAGGCTGGAATGCAGTGGCGTGATCTTGGCTCACTGCAACCTCCACCTCCCGGGTTCAAGCAGTTCTTCTGACTCAGCCTCCCAAATAGCTGGGACCACAGGCGCACGCTGCCACGGCTGGCTAATTCTTGTATTTTTGGTAGAGAAGGGTTTCACCATATTGGTCAGGCTGGTCTTAAACTCCTGACCTTGGCCTCCCTAAGTGTTGGGGTTACAGGTGTGAGCCACTGCATCTGGCCTCACTTGTAATTTTGATTATAATTATTTTAAACTCATAAATTAATCTGGGAAGGTAGTTATCTTTATAATATGCAGTTTCCTCAACTAGAAATATTTCCCATTCTTTTAATTCATTTTTTGTTTTATTCTGTTGTATGCATATTATGTTGCAGTTTTGAAACATTTGTTAATTATGCATTCTTAGTAGTATATAATTCTTGCATACGGCAGTTCGGACTGATTTTAAATAATGTTGGAAGGTCACATACAATAATAAGCAAATTAATAATAGCATAAAGGAATCCACCTCTAATTTTGAGAAAGATTGCTTGTATTGTAGAAAGCAATTGTTAGCATATAAAATAAAATAAGAGTCTAGAATTCTGTTAAGCACTGTAAGTTTTCCAGTTGTATATACTACCCCTATTAAACTATATTTAATTTTTTTTGTTTGGGAATGCTTTTCTTTTCTGTATCTAAAAGCTCTGCAATTTATTGATCTTTAGGTTATCATGCAAGAAGTTCTCAAGCCTTTTTGATTTTTGTGCAATAAAGTACATCTTTGCATAAGAGTGAAATTGGGCTAGCTTAAATGGATCCATAAACTTTCTTCTAATTTTCAGTGAGAATCTTTTAAACACCTGTTAAATTTAATGTAGCAGTTTGATAATCTAAAATTATATACCACTTGTTTATTTGTTCATTCATCCATCCATTTTCCTATGAATATTGCATTTGTTTATCCAGCTAGTTTTATTAACTGTTTCAGTCCAGGCATTGGGATATAATGATAAGCAAGATATCATTCCTGTGGAAACTTCTTCCAGGCACTAAAGATATAAAGGATGAATTAGAGGAACATAAAATTGGCGGATATTGAATAGTTAAAGGCAATGGCCATAGGGGTGGCAAAGAGGAAGTAGAGATAGAGTCATTAGAACTTAGTGCCAATTAAATATGGGGTGAGTAAGAGAAGATGGCTTTGGGATGTCCTCAAGTTCCTAGCTTATTTATTTATCATGCTTTTATTGGAGGACTATCATGTTTTAGGCATTGTTATGTTTCAGGCATTGTGTAAATGCGGGAGGATATAAGAAATAAGCCACATTAGTATGTAGATTATAGAGGGGAAAGTATTAGGTTGGTGCATTGCTTTTAGTAGCGGAAACAGCAATTACTTTGGCACCAGCCTAATAGAATGGTTGTGACTGGGGTGGGAGTGTGCGTATAGAGAGGAAGATTATGAATTCACTTTCAGGCCTGTTGAGCTGCCTGCTTGTTAGATATGCAAGTGGAAGTGATGGATATTCAGATAGAGAGTTAGAGAGAGTCATTGCTGGACATACAATCATCAGTGTATAGCTGGCAATTGAAAGCATGGGTTAGAAAGTCTTTCAAAAAGAGTCCTTAGTGAGAAAAGAAAGGGAGAATTGGAATCTTGAGGAATAACAGTATTTTTTGTTAGAGAAGATGAACCTGTGAAGAAGACTAAAGTGGAGTAATCAGAGAGACAGAAGGGAACTTGGGACAGTGTTTCACAAAAGCCAAGAAAATTTTCCAGGCAGAATGTTCAACTGTATCTAAAGTCAAGTCAAGGGTCAGTCAAGTCAGTAAGGATTTAAAATGTCCACTAAATTTTGTAATTAGGAGATCATCGTTGATCATGTGAAACTATTTCTGTGGGGAAGTTGAATAATAGAAATGGTGTGACCCCTACACATTTTTTTTTGTTTTTTAAACCTTGGCCTTGCAGAGATGCTAGAGAAACTTGAAAGACAACATCAGGATTCATAGCATTAATGAAGGATTACCTTTGGAGAGGAAAACAAGTATACTAAGGAATATTTGTAGGAAATGGAGAAATTTGAAGAGCTGTCTTCCTCTGTCAGCTAAAAGTTTCTCAGCAGCAGGGGTTGATTTACTCACCAATGTGTTTAGTGCCTAACGTGTAGTAAGTAATCAGTAAATATTTGCTAAACAATCGAGTCCAATAAAAGAGTTGATTTTGTTCATCCCAAGTCTATAAAGTGTAACTTCAGAATTTAGCCACTTCTGGAGCTTAAGATTTACTTTTGTTCTCTGTCATTAAAAATTAAACCTGCAGTCAAAAAATTAACCTTCTAAAGGCATTTAAAAAATTCTTTTAGAATAAGCTCTGCTTTATAGTATAGTCTGTTTTTCATAGTACTGCACATTCCTAAGGTTTGCTACTTTATCTTTTATGGTGTACTTTTTAAAATTTATTTTTTTGTAGAGAGGGGGGGTCTCACTATGTTGCCCAGTTGGGTCTTGAACTCCTGATCTCAAGTGATCCTCCCACCTCAGCCTCCCATGCCTGTTGGGATTACAGGCATGAGACACCACATCCAGCCCTTTTATAGTGTATTTTAAGTTCTGCTTTGGTTATCTCTTTTTGAAACTTTGCAAATGTTAAAGATTTTATTTGAATTTTGTTAGTTACAAAGTTGAAACATTTTATTTTATTATTAATTTTGAGACAGAGTCTCACTTTTTCATCCAGGCTGGAGTGCGGCAGCACAATCACAGCCCATTGCAACCTTGACCTCCTCTGTTCAAGCAATCCTCCCACCTCAGCTTTCCAAGTAGGCACACATCACCAAGCCCTGCTAATTTTTTATATTTTTTGTAGAGGCGGGTTTTCACCGTGTTGTCAATATGGTCTCAAACTTCTGAGCTCAAGTGATCCGCCTGCCTCAGCCTCAGCCTCATAAAGTGCAGGGATTACAGTCATGAGCCACTGTGCCCGGCTGAAACATTTTAATAAGAGCAGTTAATCACACCTTTTCAATAGGAATCGATTTGGGAACTGTACCTTTTTTTAATGATGTGAAAACTTCCTTATTCGTTTGTGATAAGTATCCTATTAGCCACTCCATTTGTAGTGAAACTAATTCTTTCATTCTGTATTTAATGCTTTAATGTCTGTGATCTGAGATCAGAAAGACTCATAATCAAATTAATGTACCCTAATTGTTTACTTCGATAACACATTTTCTATGCATTTTCTTTATATTAGAGTCAAGAGAATATGAGTCTAAAATATAATTTGTTTGCAAAAATATGAGTCCTAAGGTTTTTTTTTTAAGATTTCTTCTTTGTTGATTACAGTTTTTATTTCTGTTCCATAGATATATATGTGACATATAAAATAAACTAGAAAGAGAAGATATACAATACTATCTAAAGTGACTACGTTTTTCTTTTAGGCTGGGATATGAAGAACAACAGCCTGAGGTTCCAATTCTTTATCATGATGTAACATCCCTTTTGCTCATCCAAATCTTAATGATGCCACAACCCTTACGCAAAGGTATGTCTTTATAATTCAGATTTTTTTTATTATATACTGTGTATTTTGAATATTCTAGAGAGTATAGAGACAAATAGGCTAGGTGTGGTGGCTCATGCTTGTAACCCCAGCACTTTGGGAGACTGAGGTGGGTGGATTGCTTGAGCCCAGGAGCTGGAGACCAGCCTGAGCTATTAATATAGTGAGATGCTGTCCAGAAAGAGAAAGAGAAGTAAATATAGCAGTAAGTCTGATGGATATTTTTTGTGGTAATAACAGTTATTGTTTTTTCTGTTATTAGCAAATAGTAATCATATCTAAAAAAATGACAATGAAAAAGTGTTTTTTAAAATTCTTGTGGGTCTGTTCTTTTCAGCTTTTTAGTCACTAAGAGGTAATGATATGGGGAAAACACTCTGAAAATGGTTTAAAAAATTGAAGTGATGATACAAATGAAAATTTGAAAAACAGAGCAAACTCTCAGCCTTAGTGCCTTTATCTGTATGCGTACATATTTTGATATAGTAGTAATTGTAGAGTTATTAAAAATATAATCTCATCATTTTTAGTGTTACTATCATAACATTATTATATTAACAGCATCAGTATTATATTAGCAACATTTTAATTATTGCTCCTTGGTCTTTGTAGCTTTCACTTGAAGACAACATTTTAAATAGTCTATCAGATAATTAACATCTTATATATTAGAAAACAAGTTTTTATCAGTAGAATGAACATCTATGGGTGTATAAAGTTCTTGTTCCTGGGGAAGACATTGTTTATATAAACTCCAGCTTGATCTTTGATAAATCTTTTTACCTAAGGGTGTGAAATAATCATTTAAAAATATATAGGCAAATTATGATATTTCATGCAAATTATGACATTCTGTAAAACAATATCATTAATAAACAAGCATAATATACTAGTGCTGTGAGCTTCAATTAATATTTTTAATCATGAAATTCACATAAAATAAAACTTACTATTTAAACAATTTAAAGTGTACAACTGAAGTGCCATTTAGTACTGTCATAGTATTGTGTGATCATCACCATTAGTTAGTTCCAGAACATTTTCATCAGCCCCAAAGGAAACTCTATGCCTGTTAAGCAGTCACTTTCTTGTTTTCTCCTTCTCCCAACCCCTGGAAACCACTAATCTGATTTCCTGTCTTCATGGATTTGCCTATACAGGATATTTCATATTAATGAAATTATACACTACATTGCATTTTGTGTCTGGCTTCTTTCACTTAGCATGTTTACAAGGTTTATCCATGTTATAGCATGCATTATTACTTCATTTATCTCGATGGCTTGGTAATATTCCATTGTATGGATATACAACATTGTTTATCCATTTGTCAGTTGACGGATTATTACCAACACAACTGATGGATCAGTTGGGTTATTACCGCCTTTTGGCTATTGTGAATAGTGCTGCCATGAACATTGATATCTTAGAAGTTTTTGTTTGAGGCCAGGTGTGATGGATCACTTGAGGCCAGGAGCTCGTGACCATCCTGGCTAATATGGTGAAACCCCTTCTCTACTAAAAATACAAAAATTAGCCTGGCATAGTGGCACACACCTGTAATCCCAGCTACTCAGAAGACTGAGGCACAAGAACCACTTGAGCCCGGGAGGTAGAGGTTACAGTGAGCTGAGATCACGACACTGCACTGTAGCCTGGGTGACAGAACGAGACTCTGTCTCAAAAAAAAAAAAAGTTTTTGAACAGGTTTTTTTCTTTTTTGGGGGATGTATAGCTAGAAGTGGAATTGCTGGATCATATGGTAATTCTGTTTAACTTCTTGAGGTAATTATATATTTAACTGCAAAACTTCAGATACTTTCGAATGTTACTTTTTTGGGGGGTTAGGCTGTGTCTTCTAATATAATCATTTGTGTTTATAGAGCTTAAAAACCTGTTAAATAGTCTCATTAAAATTAATCTCCTTGTAAAATTAGTTTCAAATTCTTTAGGCTTTTTGTGTCACTTTGGTTAGTTTTTCTTATTCTAGGGAAACAGTTGCCTTGGATCATGCTGGTTTACTCCTGATTGTGCTCTTCTAATTATATTAGTAGTATTACATTTTGAAATATTTGAAAAATTACTTTATGTCTTCAAAATATTTAAATATGTTATTTAAATATACCTTTTACTTATAAGCTTAGTTATTACATAAACCTGAAAAGGTAAAAGGGAAGGAAACTTGACATAGAGAAGATTGTCTCTATGTCAGTATTTAATCTATATTAATATTTAATCTAAAGAGAAAAATATTTTAGTTAAGAGTAAAGGACCTGTTGTGTCAGTGTCTGAGAGCTGTAGCTGGTGCATCATCTTCCTTGTCAGAAGTCATTGTTGGCACTGGCTTTCAACAGAAGACGAAGTTCATGCTGAAAGAGGATGCAATACCTGCAATTAACCAAACCTACTGAATTTAATTCAGTAGAAACAGAGTCTAAAAACCATGTTCTAAAATGAGTCAAGAAAATTTATCTCCTTAGTAATGGTTAATAGAATAAATTCAGGAAATCATCAACGTAAAAATGTATAATATTATTAATAATCAGCCTTAAAGTAATATCATTAAAGAAGAGTTTCTTGGTGGACAAATTTAATAAGCAAATTTAATAAATTCATTGCTTGATTCAGTTCAAGAAATACTTAATAGGTATCTGTTTACCAGGTTGCTATGCTTCTTTGCCAAGTGCTGGACACACAAAGATGACTAAAACATGGACTTTGCCCTTGGGGAACCAAATAGCTAGGTATTTAGCAGTCATTAAATTTACCTGTAGTTAGAATTGCTTTTAAAACTTGTGCTTTATATTATTTCTTAAAATTTTACAATAATTCAAGATCGGATTATCTTGAGATTGGATTATACCACTGTCAAAACACATTGTATAATATTTTGCTACCTGTCATTGTGGTGATGAATTCCTCTTAGAATTTAGGGTCAGACAAAAAAATGCCATTCCTTATTAATTTTTTCAGTCTTTCACAGTTTGAGAACTGGATAGAGGCCTTTAATTGCTAGGAAGTTCAGAGCTTAATTATATTTTCCACAGACAGGTTTTTTTTGAGGGGAGGTGGAGAATTGGGGAGATAGAGTTATTAATATAAATTTTTCTTTTCCACTCCCTTTTGATGTAAGAGTTAATAGTAGTCTTTATTGTGATAGTGTTTTTATTATAAACTATTTTTATTGTAAGAATGTGTATTTGTGTAACTGTTTAATTTATTGGTTGTTATTAGAAAAACAGAGGAAGGAAAATTTTACTGTATAGACTTATTAGAATGTTAAATGCTTCCCATGGTTTTATCTGAAAAATAGATGGATGCAGAAACCTACCTATATACCTCTTAAATTTTTTAATGCTTAGCGTTGTTTCCGGGTTAAAAGACCTTTTTATGCCAATTATCTCATCAGAAGCTCAAATTAAATATATTAAAGAGAAGTTTTTTCTTTGATCTCTTATGTCCTTGTATCTTATGTTTCATAATACTCATCACATCACTGGTCTCTAAAGAATAAACTCGGAAGTAACTTCTGACATCACTGTTTTCAGGTATTCATATTTAGTTCTTTATGTACAAGGGGAAAGAAGATTTATAACTTAGGATCAGATTTGGCTATATAATATAGAGAAGAAACCAAATTAACACAGTAGCTTAAATAAGATATTGCTTGTTTTTCTTTCATGTAGAAAGAAGTATGAAAGTAGGCAGGCCAGACGCTTCTACTTCACAGCACCAGATTCTTTATGGTATGGCTCTCATCTCCCTGTGCCAAGGTAGCTGCTAAGAGTTCCAGCCATCACAGTCTAGTTTAAGGCAGCAGGATGAGAGTTAAGAGAGGGAACTTCACCTTTTTTAAGAAGCCCTCTAAGACGATTCACACAAAATTTACAATTACTATCTCTCAGGCTAAAATTCTTTCTTATTTTTGAGCCTCCAAGGTTTAAGACAAAATCATCATCCTTTATAGGGAGTGTATTAGTTCATTTTCATGCTGATAATAAAGACATACCTGAGACTGGGCAATTTACAAAAGAAAGAGGTTTAATGGACTCACAATTCCATATGACTGGGAGGTCTCACAATCATGGCAGAAGGCAAAAGGCACGTCTCACATGGTGGCAACAAGAGAAGAGAATGATAGCCAAGTGAAAGGGGTTTCCCCGCATGAAACCATCAGATCTCATGAGACTCATTCACTACCACGAGAACAGTATCGGGGAACCACCCCCATGATTCAGTTATCTCCCACTGGATCCCTCCCACAACACGAGGGAATTATGGGAGTTACAATTCAAGATGAGATTTGGGTGGGGAGACAACGAAACCGTATCAGGGAGGGTCAGTTACCCAGGTTCGGATCATGTTGCTGTTCTTGAGGAGCTTCACAAATCTGTTCTTAACCATGCTTTATAGAATACAAACTCCAAGATTCTACAGAGCATCTGGGACCAGTGATTATAGAATATCCCTGCTTCCAAGATCCCATAAGCAGGGCTCACAGAAGAGAGCTTGAATGCTGCTTATTATCTTTCATTGACTTGAAGAAAGAATCTCACTTTTGCTTTGTTATAAACCAAGGGCTTAAAAAACTATTTATTTACAAGCATACATAACAGTAAAGAGCAGAGTTTCATGAACCCCCATATCAACTCATGACCAGTATTGTTTTATTTATACCCTGACTTATTCCCTCCTCCCTCCCACCTGTGGTTATTCTGAAGCAAATTCCAGACCACGTATCATTTTATCTATATAGTCTTCAGTATGTATCTCTAAAAGATAAGGATTCTTAAAATAATGAAAAAAAAATTGTGAACACAATTAAAAATGAACGGTTATGCCTAAATACCAGTAAATATCCCATCAGTGTTCAAATTTCCATAGTTGCTCCTTGTAAATGGTTTTTTTGTTTTGTTTTGTTTTGTTTTTGAGACAGTCTTTCTCTGTCACCTAGGCTGGAGTGCAGTGGCACTATCTTAGCTCACTGCAACCTGTGCCTCCTGGGTTCAAGCAATTCTCCTGCCTCAGCCTCCAGAGTAGCTGGGATTACAGGCACCCACCACCACACCTGGCTAAGTTTTGTATTTTTAGTAGAGACAGGGTTTCACCATGTTGGCCAGACTGGTCTCAATCTCCTGACCTTGTGATCCACCTGCCTCAGCCTCCTAAAGTGCTGAGACTACAGGCATGAGCCACTGCGCCAGGCCTGTAAATGATTTTTTAATATTTGGTTTATTTGACTTAGGATCCAAAAAAGATCCATAAATTGGATTTGGTTTTTTTAGTTCTTCTTTTAAATCTGTGGGTTGTCTCCTTCTCCTACCTCCTTGCATTTTATTTGTTGAAGAATCTGGGTCTTTTTTCCTTCAGAACTTCCCATAGTCTCTATTTTGCTAATTGTACCCCTAATAATATCATTTAATAACATGATCTTCTGTCCCTGTGTGTGTCCTACAAACTGGCAGATAGATTTAGATGGAATCAGTTTCTTATTTCTTTTTGCAAAAATACTTCATGGATAATGTCTAATACTTTTGTCAGGAGATATAATTTCCAGTTGTTTCTCTTTATGTGACAGTAGAAGCTATTGATTATTCTCTAGATTTATTCCTTAATTATTTCAT
Organism: Piliocolobus tephrosceles; assembly: GCF_002776525.5. Taxonomy (NCBI): domain Eukaryota; kingdom Metazoa; phylum Chordata; class Mammalia; order Primates; family Cercopithecidae; genus Piliocolobus; species Piliocolobus tephrosceles. The sequence goes on from NC_045444.1 coordinate 55,935,033, forward strand.
TTGTTAAGTGGAATTCATAAAATAAAATTTTTTCCTATTTGTTTTTCCTATTTGTTTATACATTGGTAAAGTTGATATAGGAAAGGCAGGTTAAATGCTTGATTTTTTTTACCAGTTTTCAGAAAAATGACTTTTTGTGTGTGTGTGTTCTCCAAAGGTGATTTCTTTTTTTCCAGTATTATGAATTATTGGATTTTAATATATTTAGCGTCCTTCAGTTCCATAGTAAAATAATAACTGTTTAAACACCTCAGGTTGGCTTGTATCCTATTGATATAACCCCAACAGTCTTTGATAGCTTCTTCAAACCAAAGCTTTATTTTTTTTCTATTTTGGGGGGGCACAGGGTCTTGTTCTGTTGCCCAGGCTGGAGTATAGTGGTGCAGTCATAACTCACTGCAGCCTTGACCTCCTGGGCTCAAGCAATCCTCCTGCCTCAGAGTCCCTGTGTAGTTGGGACCACAGGCGCACACCACCACATTTGGCTAATTTTATTTTTTGTAGAGGTGGTGGGCTCTCACTCTGTTGCCCAGGCTGGTCTCGAACTCTGGGCTCAAGGAATCCACCTGCTTTGGCCTCCCAAAGTGCTAGAATTACAGGCATGAGCCACTGTGCTGGCCTAAGACCAAGGCTTATTAGTATGTGGTTCCAAAGTTCATTAATAGGCTTCAAGAAATCCATCAGTCTCCTAAAATGGTAACGAAAAAAGTTGTACATATATGTGCATTTTTTTCCTGAGTAGTTTCACAGCTCTTACCAGATTTTCGAAAGGATTTTGACCCCTGAAATTTAATTACTTATATATTATCCTGGAGACTCCTGGCCATAGACAAATATATTTTGTAGGATCAGCGGATTACAGTGGGTGAGAAATGAGAAGTAAGTGAGAGAATTGAGACAGTGAAGAGACAGATCTTCCAAGAGAGAATGGAGGAGAACAGAAGCCATACATGATGTACAGCAGTCCCCCCTTACCCATGGTTGCACTTTCTGTGGTTTCTGTTACCAGTGGTCAACTTTGGTCCAAAAAGAGTAAATGGAAAATTCCAGAAATAAACAATTTATGTATTTTAAGTTGCATGCCATTCTGAGTAGTACACTGAAATCTTGTGCTGTCTTGTCCCTTTCTTTCTGGGAAGTGAAGTCATCTATTTGCCCAGCATATCCACACTGTAGATGCTACCCGCCCATTAGTCATTTAGTATCCATCTGGGCTATCAGAACAGCTGTCGTGGTATCACAATGCTTGTGTTCAAGTAACTCTTATTTTACTTAATAATGGCCCCAAAGCAGAAGACTAGTGATGGTGGTGAGAAATAAAAATAAAATCTTAAGCTCCCTAACTGAACAGATGTGATTAAAGAATGATCTTTTGTTTCTTGTTTTCTAGAGCTGGTTTCTGCTTACTCCTTAGAAAATAATTCAGGTTAAAGATTGATAAGGGAGGGGCACACTGAGGTGTGAACAACATTCTTTAGGATCATCGTATCATTCTTTAATCACATTTAGCTAATCATCTGGGGTTGCAACTGAACTCCCCTCTCCCTCTTTGCAATTTCACAATACATGCCTTCCCCAAAGCTGACCAGCATCTCTAGACTAGTTTTGGCCAACTCATGGAGGAAGTTCAGTGAGGGTTTTTGTGTCTTCTACTCTACCTTCTAATGTCAGAGGGCCAAAACCTCCACCCTGGCATCATGCTGTTGCCGCCATTTTTTGAACACGCAACCCATGAAGAGGCATGAAGCTAAATTGCGCATGTGCATGTTTCTCCTTTCATAAATACTCATGACTCTTCCTACAGCTTACTGAATATGAACACCAGGCCACCCTGTTAAGCATAGATTCCTGACCTCCCTCAAAGGACTTGCTCTTGGCTTATGCTACAGGCTGTGATTCCCAGCTTGCTGATGGCTAGCCTACAGGATGCAAACTTTTTGAGAAATAAAGCCCTCCTTTCCAAATTTGTAAACCTTGTGATTCTTCAGTTGACACTGGCAATTTGGATACGCCAAAGAGAAACTAAATTTCTTTCTTTTAAGTGAAAAGGTGAAAATTTCTGACTTAATAAGGAAAAGAAAAAAATTGTATGCTGAGGTTACTAAGGTCTTTGGTACGAATGAATCTTCTATCCATGAAATTATGAAGAAGGAAAAAAAATTGTGCTAGTTTCACAATCACACCTTAAACAGCAAAAGTTATGGCCATAGTACAGTAAATAATTTTGAGAGATCACATTTTCATAATTTTTATTATAATATTATAATTGTTCTATTTTATTATTGTTGTTAATAATGTCTTATTGTGTCTAATTTATAAATTAAACTTTATCACAGATACGTCTGTACAGCTGACCCTTGAACAACACAGAGGCTAAGGGTGCGGTCCCCCTTTACTTCTTCACTTCCCACCCTGCTCCACCATGCAGTTGAATCCACTGCACGTATTTTTTGACTTCCCAAAAACTTAACTACTAATAGCCTATTGTTGACCAGAAGCCTTACCAATAACACGGTCAATTAACACATAATTTGTATGTTATATGTATTATGTACTTTATTCTCACAATAAGGCTAGAGAAAACATTATTAAGAAAATCATAAGAGAAAATATATTTACTATTCATTAAATGGAAGTGGATCATCATAAAAGTATTCATCCTTGTCATCTTCATGTTGAATAGGCTGAGGAAGAGGAAGGGTTGGTCTTGCTGTCTCAGGGGTGGCAGAAGTGGAAGAAAATCCTTGTATGAGTAGACCTGCACGGTTCAAACCCATCTTGTTACATAGTACTGCAGATGTAGGGTTCAGAACTATCTACAGTTTCAGACATCCCTGGGGTCTTGGAGTGTATCTCCTGAGGATAAGGGGGGAATTACTATTTCAAAGGGGGTTTTTTTTGTTTTTAAGATAGGAGAATTGTGAGCATCTTTAAGTGTTTGCCATTTCTCCATTCTTTACTTAATAACTCATGATGGTCCTTTACCTTATGTTGCCCTTTCCTAGAAGCCTTTCTGTTGGATATCCTTCTTCTCATTGCCATAATAACTTCTCTGTGATTCTATTTTGATACTTGTCTGACTTGCCTGATTTTCTTTACTGTCTCCCTCTCCAGACTGTCAGTTCCTCCAAGACTAGCAGCACCATCTTATGTATATCCCCAATGCCCACTTGGTACATCATATGTTCAGTAAATGCTTTGGGGATGCAGTGGATGTGTTAAAAATACAAGTCTTATTTTATGGCAAATTGCTTATTTTCCACTTTAAAATTCAAGAAAGCTATTACTTTCATTTGAATGTTTAACACTTACATTGTGATCACTTCTGTATAATGTTTTTTGAGAATGTTGGCAATTTACTGGACCCCAAATTCAATTGCCTGAAGTATACCCAAAGGACCAGCATTTACTGCCCTATTAGTTGTTAGACGGACTTGGTATCTTCTCTTGGTTCTATGTTGACTAAGGCAAATGAAGTCTTATTAAACTGTGTGGATTCTTCACTCATTAAAGAGAAAATAGACTTGAGTTTATCACACAGAAAAATACATCACAAATTGATTTTTCTTGTAGACTAGACCTTTTGGAGAGGGTCAGAGCACATGCAGTTAGTAACTCCAAATCATAAAAGGTAAGACTAAGAAGATTTGATGTCTGCATGTGGTATATGCAAAGTGCTTTATTAAAGTAGTGGAATAGTATATATTTTTATAAAAAATTATCATGGTGATAGGAACAGAATAAAATGTCTGATACCTTCTTCAGATCATGTCCGGTTTACTTGTGTGCCCCTCCCCTAGGGATTTTGTTATTTTAGATACACTCTACTTTGTCTTAAAAGAAACTACAGATAGTTTGCTTTTAAGGCATTTCAAGTAAGTATCGATCTTCCTTTGTTCATCCTTAGGTATGTTGATCGTGTTTTTTTGTTGTTATTGTAATTTTTAAACATATTGACTTAGATTAGATGTCCAGTCCTTTTTTCTTCTTTTTAAATATTGATAATTGTATTTGAAGGACTTTGTTTTCTGTTTTAATGTTGGTAGTTAGCAGTCTGTTGACCTAATATAAACCTCATGTGAGAGATTCCTTGTTTCTTCTTGGTCCCTGAAAGATGTTGGTATTACACATGGGCAAGCATTCAATAAATAAATATTCGTTAAATGAACAAGTGAATGTGAGAACTTAGGCTTTGACTTTAAATTGCCAGTTAACAATCATCCATTGGTATCCATGGGATATTGGTTCCATGAGCCCCTGCCAATACCAAAATCCACAGATGCTCAAATCCCTTACATAAAATGGTATAGTATTTGTATATAACGTACACATATCTTCTCATATACTTTAAATCATCTCTAGATTACTTAGTATGATATAAATGTTAAATAGTTGCTATACTGTATTTTTTAGAGCATAATGAGAAGGCCAAAATTCTGTACATGTTCAGTACAGACACAACCATCTATTTTTTTTTCCCAAATACTTCTGATCCATGACTGGTTGAATCCATGGAAGAGGAAACCACAGGTACAAGAAGCTGACTGTATTTTTTTAAATGATGATAATCAAGACAGACAAATGGACTAAACTAGAAATTAGTACTTTTCTACGATGAAAGGCTAAAACTAGTTGCTATCATTTCTTTTAGTACATTACTTCTGTTCTATTTTTTAAATTTATTTATTTATTTAATTAATTAATTAATTTATTTATTTATTGAGACAGAATTTCGCTCTTGTTGCCCAGGCTAGAGTGCAATGGCACCATTATTGGCTCACTGCAAACTCCACCTCTTGGGTTCAAGCGATTTTCCTGCCTCAGCCTTCCAAGTAGCTGGGATTACAGGCACCCGCCAACACGCCCAACTAAGTTTTTGTATTTTTAGTTGAGACGAGGTTTCACCATGTTAGCCAGGCTGGTCTCAAACTCCTGACCTCAGGTGATTCACCCACCTCGGCCCCCAAAGTGCTGGGATTACAGGTGGAGCCACCACCGCGCCTGGCCACATCACTTCTTTTTAGTAAAAGAAAAAAATATATGTATGTATAATTTAAGAAGAAGCTGTATGTGAGTGGTGTTTCTACACTCTATAAATGACTTTCTGTTTAGGATGTTTTTGTTTGTGTGCTTAATAGACAAATTCTGTAATGTCTGTCACTTATTAAAATATTTAATTAATGATGGAATACTTTTCTTGACTTCGATGGCACCATCCTTTCCTGGTTCTTCTACCGACTCATTTTCAGGCTCTTTTTAAATTAATTGTTCTTTATTTCCTGTCCCCTTCCTTCATGATTTTATCTTCTTTCCCATAGCTTTAACTATACCTATTATCTGATGATTCAAATCTCTAGCTTTAGACTACAACTCCCCAGTGAGTTCCAGACTTGAATTTTTAGACATGCCTCAAACTCAGGATATATAATGTTAATTTTCTACCTATCCAAGCCTGCTGTCATCCTCTGTTTTACATTTTAGTCAATGCTGCTACCATCTATGAGATACCACCATCACCCTCTACCTCCAAAGGTCTACCAAATCCTATAATTTCTGTCATCTAAATATTTCTCTAATATGGCTCATTCTGATTGTTGACTCATTGTTCCTCCTTAGTTCTGGGCATCCCGAAACTGTATGGAGGTTCCTCAGAAAACTAAAATAGAACTACTGTATGATCCAGTAGTCCCACTTCTGGGTATACATCCTAAGGAAGTAAAATCAGTATCTCAAAGAGACATCTGCACTCCACTCCCATGTTCATTGTGGCTTTAATCACAATAGCCGAGATATGGAAACCACCTAAGTGTCTGTCAGTGGATGAATAAAGATAATGTGGCATATAAGTACACTGGGACATTATTTAGCCTTAAAAAAAGAAGGAAATCTTGCCGTTTGTGACAGCATGGATGAACCCATAGGACATTATGCTAAATGAAATAAGCCGCAAAGAGAGAAATACTGCATGATCTCACTTATATGTGGAATCTAAACAAGTCAAAATAGAGTAGGAGGGTGGTTCACATGGGACAGGGAGGTGGGGAAAATGGGGAGATGTTGGTCAAAGGGTGTGCACTTTCAGTTATAAGATGAGTAAGTTCTGGAGATCTAATATTCAACATGATGATGAGAGCTGTAATATTCTCCTGTATACTTAAAATGTACTAAGCAAAGAGATCTTAAGTATTCTCAGCACACACACATACACACAGACACATGTAACTATATGGGATGATGAATATGTTAGTTAACTTTGATTCTGGCCATCATTTCACAATGTATACTTATATCAAAACTACATTGTCTACCTTCAATAATATAATTTTTGTCCATTATACCTCAGTAAAGCTGGAGGAAAAATAAAAGTTCATTCTGGCTAGAATAAGGGAAGTAGATTGCAGGGGCCTGAGAGGTGATACAGATAAACTACTGTACTGAAACAAATTAACATAGAAGGCCTGACTGCTGTCCTTTGAAAGGCCTGCTTGCAATGTTAGGCCTTGGCTAGCATCTGGGAACTTGATTTCAGGAGGGGCCCCACCATTCCCAGAACTGATAAAAGTGTCACACTGTGCCTAAACTGTTTGCACAAAGAATATGGTTTATGCTGAACACACCTGCTTTCCTCTTGAGAGTCTGGAATTTTGTTATGTACCAGGAAGAGAGTACCTGCATAACCCCAGTAAAAACCTTGGGCACTGAGTCGCTAATGAGATCCCCTGGTATCCATTTCCTACATGCCATCACAGCTTGTTGTTGCTGGGGAAGTTTAGCACATCCTGTGTGGTTCTACTGGGAGAAGACTCTGGAAGTTTCCTCTGGACTTCAGCCAATATGCCTTTTCCCTTTGCTGATTTTAACTCTTATCCTTTTGCAGACATAAGTCATAACAGATGAGTGTGACTCTGTATGCAGTCTTGTAAGTCCTCCTAGTGAATCATCAAACTTGGCAGTGGTCTTGGGGACCCCCAACACAGCCACTTTAGCTAGGATTGTAGGTCTAGGCAAGAAAGGTTGGAAGTCTAGTCCAGGGTGTTGAAACTGACTTGAGAAATATTTAAAAAGTAGAATTAACAGGACTTGGTGATTATTTTAATGGGGAAATTGTCAAGAATATCTGCAAATTTCTGACTCCAGCAACTGATTAAATGGTAGTATCCATTTACTAGGGGAGGAGTAAAATAGAAGGAACACTGAACCTGAAGAAAAATGATCTATGTGGATTCAAGTTCAGACCTGGGTGCTTATTAGCTTTGATATAACAAGCACATCTTTCTGAAGCTCAGTTATCCAGTTGAGACTGTTTTGAGGATTGAATGAGACACTTGAAGAAAATTGCTAAGTTATTAGGTAAATATAAATGTTAATTATCAATATTAAAGCTTCCATTTATTAAGTACCTAATATGTGCCAGAAGCTACCAGGTACTTTACATATTGTTACTACTATTTCATATTGCTGTAGTTTTTTGTTTTTATTTTTATCTTTATTTGAGACAGGCTGTCACTCCATCACCCAGGCTGGAGTTAAGTGGAGTGATTTTGAATTACTATAGCCTTCACCTTCTGAGCTCAAGTGATCCTTCTGCCTCCGCTTCCTGAGTAGCTAGGATGACAGGTGCTTGTCACCACACCCAGCTTTTTTTTTTTTTTTTTAAAGACAGAGTCTCATACTATTGCCCGGGTTGGAGTGCAGTGGCGCAATCTCGGCTCACTGCAACCTCCACCTCCCGGGTTCAAGCGATTCTCCTGCCTCAGCCTCCCAAGTAGCTGGGATTACAGGCACCTGCCACCATGCCTGGCTTTTTTTTTTTTTTTTTGTATTTTTTAGTAGAGACAGGGTTTCGCCATATTGGCCAGGCTGGTCTCAAACTCCTGACCTTGTGATCCTCCCACCTTGGCCTCCCAAAGTGCTGGGAGTACAGGCGTGAGCCACTGCACCTGGCCACACCCAGCTATTTTTAAAATTTTTGTAGAGATGGGGGTCTATGTTGCCCAGGCTTATTTCTATAGTTTTCATTAAATTCTGAAGCCAAATTAGTAACCTAAACATCAAGATTTCTTTTTTTTTTTACAAGATTTATATCATATTCCATATAATACTGTCCTTGTTAAGATATATATATATAGGGGTAGATGATGTGTTGGTTTTAAACACTGAGACTCCCAAACATTGTTTTTGAGCATCTGAAGCCCAGGAAGGGCATTTGCCAAGGTTCCACAGCTATTCCAAGGATGAATGGCGTTAGCACTCTGGTCTTCTGAAAGAGAGCACCCTTTCCACTATGCTGAGTGCTTCTCATTTATATGTTCTTTGGATGAATAGAGGAATTTTGCTTTCATAATTTCAGATCTGTTGGGCAGCAAATATAATAATAGTACATTATAATTTCAGACTCTCATGTGTCTAATCCCAGCACTTTGGGAGGCTGCAGTGGGAGGATTGCTTGAGCCCATGGAATTTTAGACTAACCTGGGCAACATAGGGAGGCCCCATCTCTACAAAAAATAAAAAATTTGGCATAGTAGCACATGCCTGTAGTGCCAGCTACTTTTGGGTGGGGCAGATTACAGGCCAAGATGAGAGGATCGCTTGAGCTTGGGAGGTCGAGGCTTCAGTAAACTCTGATCACACCACTGCACTCCAGGCACCACACTGCCTAGGTGACAGACTGAGACCTTGTCTCAAAGACAAACAAACAAGTGTTGAAAACAAAAACCAATTACATATGCAAGGAAAGGCATATATTTGTAAAACTATCTTAAGTACAAAATATCTAGATTCCAAAGAAATAATGATTTTTTTCTCTTGCAGATCACTTTACTTGCATTGTGAAGGTACTTTTTACCCTACTGTACACACAGGCTCTTGCAGAACTCTCAGTTAAATGCAGCGAAGAAGATAGGTCAGCCTGGAAACACGCGGGAGCTCTCAAAAAGGTTAGTCTCTTTCTAAATTTGTCATTTAGCAGGTAGGTGAAGTCATTTAAGCTGGGGATATTGAGTGAATAAGAGTAGGTGTTACAACATGAGTTACTGGTATTTTAATTGTAAATTGAGCACCTACAGGCTCAAAAACGTTGAAAATATTTCACTGAACAATGAGGCCTTCTGTGTCTGTGTCTAAACCTCATCCTTTTATCCCTTTATATTTCAGCAGTTTGTTTTGCCTTTTCTGCAAGCCTTAAACTTAGAGAAGTTGTAAAAATTGTACTAACACAGTGAGCACATGGTAAAAGATCTGCAGACTTATCTATTCTATTTGCCACTTTTTCTTCTTGTCCCTATCCCCAATCACAATCCAAAGATAGCTTTTGATGCACCACTTCTAAATGTAAAATCCTAGCCTTTTCTTTTTTTTTTTTTTTTTCCTCTCTGTCACCTAGGCTGGAGTGCAGTGGTGCAATCTTGGCTCACTGCAACCTCTGCTTCCCGGGTTCAAGCAATTCTCCTGCCTCAGCCTTCTGAGTCGCCAGGACTACAGGCGCCTGCCACCATGCCCGGCTAATTTTTGTATTTTTAGTAGAGACAGGGTTTCACCGTGTTGGTCAGGCTGATCTTGAACTCCTGACCTCGTGATCCGCCCACCTCGGCCTCCCAAAGTGCTGGGATTATAGGCGTGAGCCTCTGCGCCCGGCCAGTCCTAGCCTTTTCTTAATAATGCTTCTTGAAATATTACCTTTTTTCATGTTAGAATATATACAAGTTCTCAGCAAACTCAGAGGAACTCAGTTTAAGCTAAATTATGTAAACCATTTAGAAAAATTACACTAAATGTAAATACTTTCAGTAGCTTGAGAACGAATGAGATACTATAGAGCTATAGAACTGAAGAACTGACTGAGTGGTTCAGCTTAGAGATAGGTAAAAGAAGAAAATTGCTTCAGTGTTTATTTGTAGAAATTGGTAGGAAAAAAATAATAGGTATAGTGTAAATTGAACCTTTTGATTGGCTCACAGTCTTAAGGGGTTTTTAAATGTCATTAAAACTTTTTTTTGTTAAAATCATATCTACTTGTATCAAAGGAGAGAGAACCAATTACAAATACAGGAAATGTATTCAATATAATCTTCACTGTTATCAGTTTACTCTCAAATCACAATTATGTGTACATTTAATATGTCATCACAGAGTTCACTATGTCTTAATTATGGGTTAAGGATAATTATGTATTATGTATCAGTTGGCCATCAAACCCAAGTACAAGGCCAATCTCCTGCCACTGAATAGAGATGTTACTTTTTTAGTCAAAACATAACTGTCTAAGCCTCAGCTTTCTCAAAGGTAAATGAAAGGTTTGGACCATATGATTTATAAGGGCACTTCTGTTTCAATTCTGTTATTCTAAATCCTCAAAATGAATTTCTGTCTTTCTTGAAATATTTTTTTCCCTTCTTGCTGGTTAATTCTTAGACAGTTTTTCTTTTTGTAATTATCTTTAGTTTTTTCTAATTTTTTTTTTTTTTGAGACAGGGTCTCACTGTCACCCAGGCTATAGTGCAGTGGTATGATCAGGGCTCACTGCAGCCTCAACCTCCTGGGCCCAAGGGATCCTCCCACCTCAGCCCCGATGAGTAGTTGGGACTACAGGCTTGTGCCAACACACACGGCTCATTTTTTGTATTTTTAGTAGAGCTGGGGTTTCACCATGTTGCCCAGGCTGGTCTTGAATTCCTGGACTCAAGGCGATCTACCTACCTTGGCCTCCCGAAGCGCCGGGATTACAGGCGTAAGCCACCTTGCCTGGCCTATTTTTCCTAAATATTCTTTTAATTTTTCTGACTGCAATGTAATCTGATATTTGGATTGTTAGTGCTCAGATAGTATTCAAATCAGCTATATTAGGTGTCTGTGCTGTGTCATTATTTAAATATGTTTCCTTAGTAAGCTGTCTAATCATAAAAATTACACATTTAAGAAATTTGCTGATATAATTCTGGTCTACCTCTATTTACAATTGATGTGATTTAGGTAACTGTTCAGTACAGTTTTTTCCTGAACCTAATAATTTATTTATTTTTAAAAACCACTTAATACAATACTTTATATGAGACAGATTCTTATCAGAACATTAATTAGAAGCATATTGGCTTATAGCCATATAAATATATATTAGTACATTCGTTTATAGCTTTATAAATATATAATTTCCTTTAGTGAAAGAAAATTAAAAATTATGATAGTCTATAGGTTGGTTTACTACATGTTATTAGCTTTTTGTATAATAGACATAAACATTTAGATACATAGCAGATTGTAAATGCCTGTAATACCAACAACTATACTGTAATACACTATTTTATGTTGGGAACTTGAGGATCTGTGGCTTTTGGTTTGCAATGGGGGTTCCTGGAACCCGTCCATCATGGAAACTGGGAGACAACCATATTTATGAGTGATAAAATATACCATTGTGACCTCTGTAACTACTTGGATTTCTGCATCGATTCCTCTTATTTTTTTCACTTCCTTCTTTATGTCTTCTCTCACCCTTTTCCTCCCTTTCTTCATTGAATTTCACTGATTCACTTCATCTCTTTAATTGCATATGTTTGGCATAATAATTGTAATGAAAACGTATTTTTGCCAGATCTAATCTGGCCTATGGTAGTAAAAATATAGGTACTATATATTTTTTGAAGGGGTGTTAATTTGATAATGAGATTTAGTTCTGAAAAAGTCATCATTACAGTTAGTGTAAATCGTACTTTTTTTTGTCAATGGAATTTCTGTTAAGAGTATTTATACTAGAATTTCTTTTCTTTTTTCTTTTTCTTTCCTTCCTTCCTTTTCCTTTCTTATCTTTATTTTCTTTCTTTCTTTTTTTTTTTTTTGACAGGGTCTCACTCTATCGCCCTGGTTGAAGTGCAGTGGCATGATCACAGCTCACTGCAACCTCAAACTCCTGGACTCAATTGATCCTCCCACCTCAGCCTCTGAAGTAGCTAGGACTACAGGCGCACACCACCACACATGGCTAACTTTCCCATTTTTTTGTGGAGAGGAAGTCTTGCTGTGGTGGCCAGGCTGGTCTTGAACTCCAGGCCTCAAGCAGTCCTCCCACCTTGGCCTCCCAAAGTGCTGGGATTACAGGCATGAGCCACCATGCCCAGCCTACTAGAATTTCTTAGTCTGGGATCCTTGGATAGGTTTTGTTGTTTTGTTTGCTGGGGTGTGGTATCATAGCATCCAAAATATATTGAAATCAAAAAGTTTAAGAAGTACTATAATTTAGACAAAGTATTCTATCCAACACAGACTCTCTTGCATCTCTTGACCCTTGATCCTTTTTAAAATTTAACCCACATACTTTTGCCACCTCCCCCTTAGGATTCTTCTTATCTCTATTTTAGGTCTTTCATCCATGTTCTCAGAAATTATCTTTCTTAAGCTTCATGAGCATACTTTTTCTTTTATTCAGAGATTGCCTATGTAAAATATGTTTTCTTAATACTTTGTATGGTGAAGAACTCTCCATACAAAGTGGTGAACATTACATTATATTTAACTTTCTGATATAAAACTTGCTGTGTGTAAAAAAAGCGCTCAAAATGTATTTGTTAATAATGACTTAAAAGTCAGTTATCACTCAGTGACTTACTTAGCTGATCTGAACAAAAATAGTATTCTGTTGTACTCTTTGAATATTTTACTCAAAAAGGTATATTGAATTTAGGAAGCTTTTAGGCTGAATTGTACTTTTAGAGAAACTTAACTATGCCACATTAATAAATAGCAAATCTGTGGTAGTATTTTGAGTTTTCTACAAATCTACGGTAGTGTTTTAAGTTTAGGTGAACTCTAAGAGATAGTTTACTTAAATCAATTTAAAAAACATGATACATTGCTGTTTTGATATTTAGTGGGATATTGATTCTTGGATATGTAATCTCTAGGTCATTATATTTAACAAGTAGTCATACTGTTAATTAGATATGGATGGAGCAAGTCACATGATACAAGGAGAATCATTGCAGAGTCAGAGTCATTGTTATAGTTTAGAATCAGGACGTAATACTACATGACTGAGTGAATATGGCGAAAAGCACAGAGTAATTTAAAGATAATGCAAAGAACTGATTACCAGAAGAGGCACACCCAAGCAAGTTCCAAGGTCCAATATTCCAAAACTTCAGTATTACCAAAATAAATTTCATCAGTTAATTAGCAGGTATTTCTTGCTCAGATTTTTGTTATGCAGAGGGATACATGGAAAATAAAAAGCATAGTTCCTGATATTTTGGAATTTACAGTCTAGTTGGAAAGAGCACAGTAACATGAAGGAAACAATGAGGAACTACAGAAAGACCAAATATCATCCAATAATAAATTCTCTGATCCAAACTATCAGTGCCTTAAAAGTTAAGGTTAAACTTACATTCTGTGGTGTTTATCCCTTCCTATATTTTAGGATTTTAAAAGTATAGTTAATAAGTAGAATAAAGGACATCATAGCAGTTCTGACTTTATTCCAATTTACATATTATGGTAATTTGCATGTTACACTTTCTATTTCAGTGAATATAAAAAGAGGTGCATTTCTTTAAGTATAAAGATTTTATTGAAATAAATTTGAATTCATAAAAAGCCATTATTTTTTCTTTCTTATAAAAATGGAAGTAATCACTAAGATCAACTTGTAGACTGTTACTTAATGTCACTATCTGCATATTCTGTAATAAATATATTGTTGTATTTTATTTTTATGGTATATGATTTTAATAAATCCTCAAAAACATTTGAGGGAAATTGTAAAAGAAAAAAGTTATGGTCTTTATTTTTTCTATTGTATGCATATATTATATGCATATATTATACCACTATAATGATTATATATTTTTTTAATTTGACTCTTTTCACATTGTAAGTATTTTTTGTACAGCTTAAATTTGCCACATTCACTGCTTAGAAAATGTTTTTTAAGTTAGTATTCCATTTTTTAGGTAACTCCCTCACTCTTGTTGGTCATTTCTAGTTTCTTGCTGTAATAGTGCTGTAGTAGATGTCTTGTACATACAGCTATTATTTTTTCTTTTGGATTATATCCCAGGAAAGAATTCCCAGGGGTGGGTCAAAAAACATGACTTACATATGTTTATTTACATATAATTATGTAATTTATACGCTGTCTTTTAAAGAAGTATTGGAATAGCTTTGACCACCTACCCACTTTCATTGTGAATCCAGAGGTGTACAGTTTTACCCAAATTTTGAAGAATTGAAGCTCATATGCTTGAAAAATAATATAATCACAGTTTTGCGCTACTCACTAAAAATTACTTCCAATGTAAATTTCTTATAATTTTCAATGACCAGTGTAACTTATATTTTAATTTTTTCAGAGTACATGTGATGCAGAAAAGTCTTATGAAGTGTTACTGAGCTTTGTGATAACTGAACTATCTAAAGGAAAGTTATACCATGAAGAAGGAACTCAGGAGTGTGCAATGGTATGCTTTTGCTAAAATCAGATGTAGTGGTTATTTAGTAAAAAATTTACATTTTCTTGCCATTATGAATGTAATTTTTGAAAACTCTATTTATTCTAGACTGACTTGTTCAAATTTTCTTTTTAAACTTTAGGTTAACCCTATTGCTTGGTCTCCTGAATCCATGGAAAAGTACTTACAGGACTTCTGCTTACCTTTTCTCAGAATCACCAGCCTTCTTCAGCACCATCTTTTTGGGGAAGATTTACCTAGCTGCCAGGTAGGTAATTTGGGATATGTAGGAGGGAGCTTTTTTTGTTTGTTTTGTTTTAGACGGAGTCTCTCTCTGTTACCCAGGCTGGAGTGCAGTGGCACAATCTCAGTTTACTGCAACCTCCGCCTCCCAAGTTCATGTGATCCTCCTCCCTCAGCCCCCCTAGTAGCTGGGATTACAGGTAGACATCACCATGCCCAGTTAATTTTTATATTTGTAGTAGAGACAGGGTTTCGCCATGTTGGCCAGGCTGGTCTCAAGACTCCTGACCTCAGGTGATCCACCTGCCTCGGCCTCCCAAAGTGCTAGAATTACAGGTGTGAGCCACTGCACCAGCCAAGACTTGTTTTTATAGTAAGCTATTTTGTTTTAAATATACTGGTATGTAGTATAGTACATATGTAACTCATATGACTATATGTTAGTCTACATTAAAGGAATAAATATTGAGGATATTTACTATTTTTGTTGTATTTGTTAACATCCACCCATTTTTATGATAATATTACTAATGTTGGATATTTGAGCAGCTTTGGATTAGATCAATGATGATACATTCCCAGTACCTGATGAATACGATCATAGGATTCAGTGTTATTGACATTTGTATCCCTAACATCGTCTGCTTTTAATATTCTTTTAAATGTTATGTTGGTTGGAAAACTGGTTGTTTGAAGATATGACGGCATTTATAGCAGTATTCAGTTTGTAACCAGTTGTATTAAAACGGGTGAATGAATTATCACTGGTTTAATCTATTTCATAAAACTGTGGATTGATATGAGTGGGCAAGAAAGTGACAGGGTAGGAAACCAGAAGGTAAGTAAACCCAAACTGTGCTTATAGGAATATGATCCTGACTTATCTGCCATTCAGTTCTAGGGAATTTGATGTGGAAATTAAACATTTATCGTATTTATGGCCTTTGAATCCTGAAGTATTTTAGAATTAAGCAGTTTTGTGCTCCCTCTTTCTTAAGTAATTCACCATTACATTAAATAGTTAGAATTCTTTGGTTTTTATCAAGTGCTTCAAGATAAATGCTGCACATTTGTCACCAAAACATTCTTTTTAGAGTTATAAGATGTTGAACAAATTCTTAGAATAACCATTCATTAGATATTTTCTTTCACAGTTTTTAAATTTTATATTTTTAAAAAGTGTGTTTCTTTCTGGCATATGAGCATCCTCAAGCATGGAGAAGTGTAACCAAACAAAATCAACTTCTTTTACTACCTGTACTTTTTTCACATTTAAAGGCTTTGGTTCTCTCTGTTCTTGTTACCTTATGGCTTATTTTGTCATTTGTTTATATGAGAGTATTTTTTTGCCCATAAGTTGGAAAGTATGTGGAGGCAGAAGCTCTTGAGCTGGGCATTGAAAGTTGGTCTGGTGTTTGAGTGTACAGTGATGCCTGTAGTGGAATACCACACGTGCTTAGACCAAGAAAGAAATACATTCAATATGGTGCATAAAAAGGAACAATGTGACATGGTGAAGAAAGAGATTAAATATAGTTGTAATGGATCTTGAATTTCACATGAGTGAATTTGGACCATTGAAAGATGTTAGACAAAAATATGGTATGACTCAAATTTTGTTTCAGGATAAAACCTCATTCTAGTATAAGACAGATTGTGAAGAATAGACAGATGGGAACAGAAAGACCAATTAGGAAAGGAAATACTGGGAATAGAAGAGGCTGGAGAGCGATTAGAGATTTCAGAGATAAAATAGGATTTGACAACTAGTTAAATGTGTGAGAGTCGAGAGAAAAGGAAGAGTCATACCGTACTTGTTTCTTGAGACCGAGAGACTTGAACTTTTAGGGAAAACTTAATAGAAGGAGGAAATACAGGGCAGATGCATGGGGGATGGAATGAAAGTACTTTGTGTGTATTCAGATTGAGGGACAGTTGGACTCTTTAGGTGGACCTGTTCAACTGAAGTAAGAAAAGTGAGATCAGAGCTTTAGATGGAAATTTGTTCTCCATTTATTTAGTTTCTGTCATCTGTGTAATCTTACTTTGTTTTTGTATACAATCGTACCCCCTTATCTGTGATTTTGCTTTCTGTGGTTTTTGTTACCCATGGTCTACTGCAATCTGAAAATATTAAATGGAAAATTCCAGAAAAAAACTATTCATAAGTTTTAAATTGCACACCATTCTGAGTAGCATGATGAAATCTCATGCTGTCCTGTTTGTGACATAAATCCTGTCTCACACTGTCCTACCAGGGACATAAATCATCTCTTTGTTCGGCATATTCGTGCTGTCATATTCCAATATATATTTTTTCCACATCTATTTATTTTTCATTGATGAACATCTAGGCTTCCTCCAACTCTTTGCTTCCATGGGAAAAAGTTAACTGTTGCTATGAACCTAATGTCATGTATATTTTAATGTAAAGATTTCTTTAATATAAAGTTTTTCTGGGCTGTGTACCAGTTGTGGGATTGTTGGAACCATAGGATTCATTCTGCCTATTTGTTTTTCTAAATGGCTGCTCAAGGTTTATATTCCCATTTGCAGTGCAAGAGGATTCTTGTTTTCCCCCATATACTTGCCAGCACTTCTTAGCCAGTGTGTAATGTTTGACAGTCAGTTGAGTACAAATCATATGCTTATGTTAATTTAATTTGCATTTCTCTAATTATAAATGCAATTTCATATATTCATATACTTAGCCAGTTAAGTTTCCCTCTGTATACTTTCTGTTCCTAGTCTGGCCATTTTTAAAAATTGGGTTTTTGTGATTATCTTCATTCTGTTTTTAAGCATAGTAGATATCTTTTTACTGGCTTTTGTTTAGCCATAGTGTCGATTGTGGAACAGAAATTTTTCAGTTTAATGTTGTTAGAACTATTACCTTTTTCTTTATGACTTGTACTTTTAGAATCTGATTTTAAAAATCCTTTTCCATCGTATACCCCAGAAATATACACACCTACTGTGTACCCACAAAAATTAAAAATTAAAAAAAATCATTTTCCAACCTGATATTATAAATTTATTTTGTATTTTCTTCTATTATTTTCATAGTTTTATCTTCACATTTAGATTTTTAATTCAGTCTGAAGCTTATTTTGTGGTGTAGTATGAGGTAAAGCTCTAATTTTTTTCTATATTTGATAAGACAGTTTTCCCAACACTATGTACAAATTATGAAATAATCTTTTTTGGACTGATTTTTCATGGTATCAAGTTTTCACATATCTGGATTATTATATACTATTGGGTGATTTGCTTCTGTACTAGTAGCAGTCTATTTTAATTACGGTAGTTTTATTACAGACATATGATAGTGTGAATGTCCAATTTATTCTTGACATCTTTTTGCTTTTTCTAAATTTTTTTTTTTTGAGACGGAGTCTCGCTCTGTCACCCAGGCTGGAGTGCAGTGGCCGGATCTCAGCTCACTGCAAGCTCCGCCTCCCGGGTTTACGCCATTCTCCTGCCTCAGCCTCCCGAGTAGCTGGGACTACAGGCGCCCGCCACCTCGCCCAGCTAGTTTTTTGTATTTTTTAGTAGAGATGGGGTTTCACCATGTTAGCCAGGATGGTCTTGATCTCCTGACCTCGTGATCCGCCCGTCTCAGCCTCCCAAAGTGCTGGGATTATAGGCTTGAGCCACCGCGCCCGGCCTCTAAATTTTTTTTTCTTTTTGCTATATATGAGCTTTTATTCTTTTTTATTTTTTTGAGATGGAGTCTCACTTTGTCACCCAAGCTAGAGTGCAGTGGTGTGGTCTTGGCTCACTGCAACCTCCATCTCCTGGGTTCAAGCAATTCTCCTACCTCAGCCTCCCAAGTAACTGGGATTACAGGCATCCACCACCACGCCCAGCTAATTTTTGCATTTTTAGTAGAGACAGGGTTATCACCATGTTGGCCAGGCTGGTCTCGAACTCTGGACCTCAGGCAATCTGCCCACTTTGGCCTCCTAAAGTGCTGGGATTACAGGCGTGAGCCACCACGCCCAGCCGAGCTTTTATTCTTATATACCTTTTTTAATCTGTCAAGTTACTTCCCAAATCCTACAAGATTTTAGCTTGGAATTATCTTCAGTTTATAGTTTTAAGACATTGAACATGGTTTATATATTCATTTAGTCAGGTGTTTTAATACTCTTTGGGGGGGGTGGTGGGGGAAGATAGTCTCACTCTGCTGCCCAGGCTGGAGTTCAGTGGCACAGTCTCAGCTCACTTCAACCTCCACCTCCTGGGTTCAAGCGATTCTTGTGCGTCAGCCTCCCAAGTAGCTGGGATTACAGGTGTGCACCACCACACCCGGCTAGTGTTCTTGTATTTTTAGTGGAGACAGGGTTTCACCATGTTGGTCAGGCAGGCTGGTCTCAAATTCCTGGCCTCAAGTGATCCGCTCCCCTCAGCTCCCAAAGTGCTGGGATTACAACACTTTTAATAGAATTTTAGATCGTCCATGTCTGGAGCATTTTTTTTTTTTTTTGTAAAGCTAATTAATCCTAGAGGTTTTATGGTTGTGATTTCTATTTAAATGGTATCTTCTGTTACATTATCTGATTAATTTTTACTGGCATGTAAGAATACCATTGATTTTTGTATAGTCTTGTGACTGGCCACTTGCCAAAGTTTTCTGTTCTAATAATTTACCTTTTTATTATTTTAGGTATTCTATATGATCATACAATCTGAAAATAATATAATATGTCCCATTTTAAGTCTTTATTTCTCTGTTGTCTTAGTGCCCATCCAGTACTATTTTGAGCCGTGGAAGTGATAGGTACTGCCCCCCTCCCCAAAATGCTTCTGTGTTTCCCATGCCTTTTTTTTTTTTTTGCTTTTATTATAAATAGAATCATTTAAGAGTTATGTTTTCTATGTATTGATAAAATATAGAAACTTAATTGGAATTTTTGAACATTAATCTTAGAAACTTAGCTGTCCTGCTAAATTCAGTTATTCTTTCTAATAGTCTGGAGACTGTCAAGCTTAACAGTACATTTTTTCTTTTTTGGGGAACATTTTTTATTATTATTATACTTTAAGTTCTAGGGTACATGTGCACAACGTGCAGGTTTGTTACATATGTGTACATGTGCCATGTTGGTGTGCTGCACCCATTAACTTGTCATTTACATTAGGTATATCTCCTAATGCTATCCCTCCCCTCTGCCCCCTCCCCACAATAGGACCTGGTGTATGATGTTCCCCTTCCTGTGTCCAAGTGATCTCATTGTTCAATCCCCACCTATGAGTGAGAACATGCGGTGTTTGGTTTTCTGTTCTTGTGATAGTTTGCTAAGAATGATGGTTTCCAGCTGCATCCATGTCCCTACAAAGGACACGAACTCATCCTTTTTTATGGCTGCATAGTATTCCATGGTGTATATGTGCCACACTTTCTTAATCCAGTCTGTCACTGATGGACATTTGGGTTGATTCTAAGTCTTTGCTATTGTGAATAGTGTTGCAATAAACATACGTGTGCATGTGTCTTTATAGCAGCATGATTTATAATCCTTTGGGTATATCCCCAGTAATGGGATGGCTGGGTCAAATGGTATTTCTAGTTCTAGATCCTTGAGGAATCACCACATTGTTTTCCACAATGGTTGAACTAGTTCACAGTCCCACCAACAGTGTAAAAATGTTCCTATTTCTCCACATCCTCTCCAGGACCTGTTGTTTCCTGATTTTGTAATGATTGCCATTCTAACTGGTGTGAGATGGTATCTCATTGTGGTTTTGATTTGCATTTCTCTGATGGTGAGTGATGACGAGCATTTTTTCATGTGTCTGTTGGCTGTATGAATGTCTTCTTTTGAGAAGTGTGTTTATATCCTTTGCCCACTTTTTGATGGGGTTGTTTTTTTCTTGTAAATTTGATTGACTTCTTTATAGGTTCTGGATATTAACCCTTTGTCAGATGAGTAGACTGCAAAAATTTTCTCCCATTCTGTAGGTTGCCTGTTCACTCTGATGGTAGTTTCTTTTGCTGTGCAGAAGCTCTTTAGTTTAATTAGATCCCATTTGTCAATTTTGGCTTTTGTTGCCGTTGCTTTTGGTGTTTTAGATATGAAGTCCTTGCCCATGCCTATGTCCTGAATGGTATTACCTAGGTTTTCTTCTAGGGTTTTCATGGTTTTAGGTCTAACATTTAAGTGTCTAATCCATCTTGAATTAGTTTTCGTATAAGGAGTAAGGAAAGGATCCAGTTTCAGCCTTCTACTTAGGGCTAGCCAATTTTCCCAGCACCATTTATTAAATAGGGAATCCTTTCCCCATTTCTTGCTTTTGTCAGGTTTGTCAAAGATCAGATGGCTGTAGATGTGTGGTATTATTTCTGAGGGCTCTGTTCTGTTCCATTGGTCTATATCTCTGTTTTGGTACCAGTACCATGCTGTTTTGGTTACTGTAGCCTTGTAGTATAGTTTGAAGTCAGGTAGCGTGATGCCTCCAGCTTTGTTCTTTTGGCTTAGGATTGTCTTGGCAATGTGGGGTCTTTTTTGGTTCCATATGAACTTTAAAGCAGTTTTTTCCAATTCTGTGAAGAAAGTCATTGGTAGCTTAATGGAGATGGCATTGAATCTATAAATTACCTTGGGCAGTATGGCCATTTTCACAATATTGATTCTTCCTATCCATGGGCATGGTATGTTCTTCCATTTGTTTGTGTCCTCTTTGATTTCACTGAGCAGTGGTTTGTAGTTCTCCTTGAAGAGGCCCTTTACATCCCTTATAAGTTGGATTCCTAGGTATTTTATTCTCTTTGAAGCTATTGTGAATGGGAGTTCATTCCTGATTTGGCTCTCTGTTTGTCTGTTACTGGTGTATAAGAATGCTTGTGATTTTTGCACACTGATTTTATATTAACTGAGACATTGCTGAAGTTGCTTATCAGCTTAAGGAGATTTTGGGCTGAGACAATGGGGTTTTCTAAATACACAATCATGTCATCTGCAAACAGGGACAATTTGACTGCTTCTTTTCCTGACTGAATACCCTTTATTTCTTTCTCTTGCCTGATTGCCCTAGCCAGAACTTCCAACACTATGTTGAATAGGAGTGGTGAGAGAGGGCATCCCTGTCTTGTGCCAGTTTTCAAAGGGAATTTTTCCAGTTTTTGCCCATTCAGTATGATATTGGCTGTGGGTTTGTCATAAATAGCTCTTACTATTTTGAGATAAGTTCCATCAATACCGAATTTATTGAGCATTTTTAGCATGAAGGGCTGTTGAATTTTGTCAAAGGCCTTTTCTGCATCTATTGAGATAATCATGTGGTTTTTGTCTTTGGTTCTGTTGATACGCTGGATTACGTTTACTGATTTGCGTATGTTGAACCAGCCTTGCACCCCAGGGATGAAGCCCACTTGATCATGGTGGATAAGCTTTCTGAGGTGCTGCTGGATTCGGTTTTCCAGTATTTTATTGAGGATTTTTGCATTGATGTTCATCAGGGATATTGGTCTAAAATTCTTGTTTTTGTTTTATCACTGTCAGGCTTTGGTATCAGGATGATATTGGCCTCATAAAATGAGTTAGGGAGGATTCCCTCTTTTTCTATTGATTGGAAAAGTTTCAGAGGGAATGGTACCAACTCCTCCTTGTACTTCTGGTAGAATTCAGCTGTGAATCCGTCTGGTCCTGGACTTTTTTTTGGTTGGTAGGCTATTAATTATTGCCTTAATTTCAGAGCCTGCTATTGGTCTATTCAGGGATTCAACTTCTTCCTGGTTTAGTCTTGGAAGAGTGTAAGTGTCCAGGAAATTATCCATTTCTTCTAGATTTTCTAGTTTATTTGCGTAGAGGTGTTTATAGTATTCTCTGATGGTAGTTTATATTTCTGTGGGGTCGGTAGTGATATCCCCTTTATGATTTTTTATTGCGTCTATTTGATTCTTCTCTCTTTTCCTCTTTATTAGTCTTGCTAGCGGTCAATCAATTTTGTTGATCTTTTCAAAAAACCAGCTCCTGGATTCATTGATTTTTTTGGAAGGTTTTTTGTGTCTCTATCTCCTTCAGTTCTGTTCTGATCTTAATTATTTCTTGCCTTCTGCTCGCTTTTGAATGTGTTTGCTCTTGCTTCTCTAGTCTTTTACTTGTGATGTTAGGGTGTCAATTTTAGATCTTTCCTGCTTTCTCTTGTGGGCATTTAGTGCTATAAATTTCCCTCTACACACTGCTTTAAATGTGTCCCAGAGATTCTGGTATGATGTATCTTTGTTCTCATTGGTTTCAAAGAACATCTTTATTTCTGCCTTCATTTTGTTATGTACCTAGTAGTCATTCAGGAGCACGTTGTTCAGTTTCCATGTAGTTGAGTGGTTTTGATTGAGTTTCTTATTCCTGAGTCCTAGTTTGATTGCACTGTGGTCTGAGAGAGTTTGTTGTAATTTCTGTTCTTTTACATTTGCTGAGGAGTGCTTTACTTCCAACTATGTGGTCGATTTTGGAGTAAGTGCGAGGTGGTGCTGAGAAGAATGTATATTCTGTTGATTTGGGGTGGAGAGTTCTGTAGATGTCTATTAGGTCCACTTGGTGCAGAGTTGAGTTCAATTCCTGGATGTCCTTGTTAACTTTCTGTCTCATTGCTCTGTCTAATGTTGACAGTGGGGTCTTAAAGTCTCCCATTATTATTGTATGGGAGTCTAAGTCTCTTTGTAAGTCTCAAAGGACTTTCTTTATGAATCTGAGTGCTCCTGTATTGGCTGCAATTATATTGAGGATAGTTAGCTCTTCCTGATGAATTGATCCCTTTACCATTATGTAATGCCCTTGTCTCTTTTGATCTTTGATGGTTTAAAGTCTGTTTTATCAGAGACTAGGATTGCAACCCCTGCTTTTTTTTGTTGTCCATTTGCTTGGTAGATCTTCCTCCATCCCTTTATTTTGAGCCTATATGTGTCTCTGCATGTGAGATGGGTCTCCTGAATATAGCAAACTGATGGGCCTTGAGTCTATCCAATTTGCCAGTCTGTGTCTTTTAATTGGACCATTTAGTCCATTTACATTTAAGGTTAATATTGTTATGTGTGAACTTGATCCTGTCATTATGATATTAGCTGGTTATGTTGCTCGCTAGTTGATGCACTTTCTTCAAGCGTTGATGGACTTTACATTTTGACATGTTTTTGCAATGACTGGTACCGGTTGTTCCTTTCCATGTTTAGTGCTTCCTTCAGGATCTCTTGTAGGGCAGGCCTGGTGGTGACAAAATCTCTAAGTATTTGCTTGTCTGTAAAGGATTTTATTTCTCCTTCACTTATGAAACTTAGTTTGCCTGGATATGAAATTCTGGGTTGAAAATTCTTTTCTTTAAGAATGTTGAATATTGGACCCCATTCTCTTCTGGCTTGGAGAATTTCTGCCGTGAGATCTGCTGTTAGTCTGATGGGCTTCCCTTTGTGTGTAACCCGACCTTTCTCTCTGGCTGCCCTTAACATTTTTTCCTTCATTTCAACTTTGGTGATTCTGACAATTATGTGTCTTGGAGTTGTTCTTCTCTGGGAGTATCTTTGTGGCGTTCTCTGTATTTCCTGAATTTGAATGTTGGCCTGTCTTACTAGGTTGGGGAAGTTCTCCTGGATGATATCCTGCAGAGTGTTTTCCATCTTGGTTCCATTTTCCCCGTCACTTTCAGGCACACCAATCAGACATAGGTTTGGTCTTTTCACATAATCCCATATTTCTTGGAGGCTTTGTTCATTTCTTTTTACTCTTTTTTCTCTACACTTCTCTTCTTGCTTCATTTCATTCATTTGATCTTTAGTCACTGATACTCTTTCTTCCAGTTGATCGAGTCGGTTACTGAAGCTAGTGCATTTGTCACATAGTTCTCGTGTCATGGTTTTCATCTCTATGAGTTCTTTTATGGTCTTCTCTGTATTGATTATTCTAGTTATCCATTCATCCATTCTTTTTTCAAGGTTTTTAGTTTCTTTGTGCTGGTTACGTAGTTCCTCCATTAGCTGTGAGAAGTTTGATCGACTGAAGCCTTCTTCTCTCAACTTGTCAAAGTCATTCTCCATCCAGCTTTGTTTCATTGCTGGTGATGAGCTGCGTTCCTTTGAAGGGGGAGATGTGCTCTGATTTTTTGAATTTCCAGCTTTTCTGCACTGCTTTTTCCCCATCTTTGTGGTTTTATCTGCCTTTGGTCTTTGATGATGGTGTGGGTGTCCTTTTTGTTTGTTAGTTTTCCTTCTAACAGTCAGAACCCTCAGCTGCAGGTCTGTTGGAGTTTGCTTGAGGTCCACTCCAGACCCTGTTTGCCTGGGTATCAGCAGCGGAGGCTGCAGAAGATAGAATATTGCTGAACACCGAGTGTTGCTCTCTGTCTGATTCTTACTCTGGAAGCTTCGTCTCAGAGATGTACCCAGCCGTGTGAGGTGTGAGGTGTCGGTCTGCACCTAGTGGGGGAGTTAGGCTACTCAGGGGTCAGGGACCCACTTGAGCAGGCAGTCTGTCTGTTCTCAGATCTCAAACTCCGTGCTGGGAGAACCACTGCTCTCTTCAAAGCTGTCAGACAGGGACTTTTACATCTGCAGAGGTTTCTGCTGCTTTTTGTTTAGCTATGCCCTGTCCCCAGAGGTGGTCTACAGTGGCAGGCAGGCCTCCTTGAGCTGTGGTGGGCTCCACCGAATTCGAGCTTCCCAGCAGCTTTGTTTATCTACTTAAGCCTCAGCAATGGCGGGCGCCCCTCCCCCAGCCTCGCTGCAGCCTTGCAGTTAGATCTCAGACTGCTGTGCTAGCAATGAGGGAGGCTCCGTGGGCGTGGGACCCTCCAGGCCAGGTGTGGGACATAATCTCCTGGTGTGTCGTTTGCTAAGACCCTTGGAAAAGCAGAGTATTAGGGTGGGAGTTACCCAATTTTCCAGGTGTTGTGTGTCTCAGTTTCTCTTGGCTAGGAAAAGGAATTCCCTTCCCCCTTGCACTTCCGAGGTGAGGCGATGCCTTGCCCTGCTTCAGCTCTCACTGGTTGGGCTGCACCTGCTGACCAGCACTGACTGTCTGACACGCCCTGGTGAGATGAACCTGGTACCTCATTTGAAAATGCAGAAATCACCCGTCGTCTGTGTTGCTCACGCTGGGAGCTGGAGGCTGGAGCTGTTCCTATTTGGCCATCTTGGGCGCCCCCAGCAATACATTTTTTAATCAAACATTTTGTTAAGCATAGCCAATAATCAAGAATGGTAACTAGATGTTCTAACACAGCAAGCTTGTCCTCCACAGTAATCTATTAGACTTCCTAATTTAGTGAAATATCTTAGTCTAGCACTATTTCTACTACCATGTTAGGACTAATGATAGTAACCTGCATAGTTCCATTATCTTTTCTCTCTTCTTAAATGAATCTATCTCTTTTATTCTCTAACTCTGGAATTCTAAATAGAGCAGCTTCATGTAACTTCTAAGTTCCATAGCATTGTTTGTAAAGTAGTTTGTGTATGTGCATTTTTATTGGAAGAAAATAGTTATAAGATTCTCACAGGGGCTTATTATCTAGCCCCCCCCCCACCTCCATAAATCTTGAAGAACATTGATATATCTCCTTTATTTTATTCTTCTTTTGTCAAAATAATTTTCCCATGAAAAATGATAGCTAGCATGTACTACATTGACTACATGCTAAGTACTGTTTAAGTGCTTTGCATTTTTATCCTTTTAAACTCACGCCTGGAATCCCAGCACTTTGGCAGGCCGAGGCGGGCAGATCATGAGGTCAGGAGATCGAGACCATCCTCGCTAACACGGTGAAACCGCATCTCTACTAAAAATACAAAAATTAGCCGGGCGTCTGTAATCCCAGCTACTCGGGAGGATGAGTCAGGAGAATGGCATGAACCCGGGAGGCGGAGCTTGCAGTGAGCCGAGGTGGCACCACTGCACTCCAGCCTGGGAGACAGAGCGAGACTCCGTCTCTAAAAATAATAATAATAATAATAATAATAATAATAATAATAATAATAAACTTCATTATAACTGAGAGGTAGCTGTTATCATATCATTTTCCAGACAAGGAAGCAGGCACACAGAGATGAGGTAACTTACTTAAGATTCACACCTTGTAAGTAAAGCAGGCAGAATTTGAAAACATTTAGTTTGAACCCTGACCCTACACTACTAACATCTGTACCCAGGCTATGCTGTTCTTTGCCACACAAAAGCATTTTTTGAGAAATATAGGTAATTTTCTGGTATTAAATCTGTAAAAACTACTATAATATTGCTTACTGTACTCCCTTTGATCTCAGTCTAACTATCAAAACTCCACTGGAGACATTTCTTATAATAATATGGTGATCTATTTATTGGTAGTTGGATATACATAATGGGATAGCAAAAAAATAAAAACATCTTAAGCATTAATCAATGAGAAATTGGCTAAATTGTGGTTTATTCATACAATGGAATACTCTGTAGTAAAGAATAGAAAGTTTTCTATATTACATGGAAAGAGCTCAGAGATGAATAACTAAAGGTTAGGCATAAATTCAGATAGGGGAGAAATAGTGGTATTTATATTGCTTATATATGTGCAAGATACTCTGGAAAGATACATAAATTACGTCTAGTCGTAGAAGTTGGGTTAGTGAATGTAAGATTTGGAGAAGAGGGTGAAGAGACTTTTTTGCTAATGATATTTTTTTTACTTCTTGATTTTTAAACAGCATAGATACATTATTGCAACAATTAAATTTACAGAAAATAAAAAATGTATTTTGGGGGGAATAAGTAATGTTTTCACATTTTTTCAACATTCAAACAGTGCAAAGACTGAAAAAATTTCCCTTTTACCCCTTTCCCTAGCCACTGAGTAGTTGCTATCAATCACTATCCGTTTCCTTTTTATTATTCCATAGACATTTTATGCCTATACAAATTCATGTGTGTGAAGGTATATATTTTTTTTCTTTTAGCTCTCTTTTTGCACACTGTTCTACACCTTGCATTTTTCTGCTATTAATATATCTTGGAGACCATTTCATATTCAGTACATGAAGATCTTCCTCATTCTGTTTCACAGCTTCAGAACATTTCATTATATGATATATTGAGTGTATTTAATCAGTCCACTGTTAATAAACATTGGGATTATTTCCAATCCTTTGCCATTGATAAATGATACCACAGTGAATAATAGTACATATATGTTATTTTGCATTTTTTCAATTATACTTTTAGGATAAATTCTTAGGAGTGATTTGCTGTGTCAACAGTTGCATACATTTATAGTTTTAATGGTTATTGTAAAACTGCCCTTCATTGAATTTTACCAATTTATGTGAATACCATTAATGTGTAAGTTACCCTATTGTAAGTTACTTTGTGTTATAAAACTATTTGATCTTTGCTTTGAGCTCGTTTGTCTGGGTACAAAAGATCACTCAGTGTAGCAACTCAGTGTAGTTTTAATTTCTCCTGATGTTGAGCATTTTCCATAGTTGAGCCATTTGTATTTTCTTTTTTTTTTTTTTTGACTGTTATTAAAACTTTGCTTTATTTTTCTATTGAATCAAGCACTACCTACCAGTTACAGTTAGTTTTATTGTGCCTTCCAAACGCACAGTTAGCTTTGCTTTATCAATAACCAAATAATAAACTAGGTCCCAATGGTTATATCCACATCTAGACTGTTGAGGTGATCAGGAACTCTTTTATTTGTGTGCTTTAGCTTTTAGTTCTTGGTTATATCTCCAAATACGAAAAAGCTGAGAGGCTCCTGCTGTCCCCACAAAGAAATTAACAGCAAACAGACTCCAATTTTTTGGAATAATTACAAGTGAGTATCTTGACCAAATAAACCCTGTAGCCATCAAAACAGCAGATTGAGCTGTGCTTAGTTTTTCTGCAGGTCTGGCCATATCAGCCAATCTAGCACACACCAACCCCCATTTCATAATTGGAGCCCAGAAAAAAACTGTTCTGGGACCTGCTGGATGGTTGTACAACGGCCTCAATTTCTCGGGCAGCATCAGCTCCAGTTTATGGAGGAGCTGGTGGTAGGTGGCCCGCAGGCCTCGGGCACCGGAGGCCGACATCTCCGCCGACGGATCGTGAGCAGCCAGGTGGGAGCGTGGCTCTATTCTCGTCCCTGGCTGACAACGAAGGGGAGCTAGTCGCTTTTCCTTGCCACGACGCCTGGAGTCCGCCTCTCGCCTGGAGAGCCCTTCCCGTGGCTCTCCCTGCCCCGCTGTGAACCAAAAAGCTGAGGCCCACGGCCCGCGCCCCGCGCCCCGCGAAGGTTGAGGGGGCGGAGGCTGCCAATGGCCCGCCCCTGGCCCGCCGCCGGCCCCGTGAAGGAGAGAGGGAGGAGGAGCCTTGGCAACAGGTGCCAAAATAATCACCTCACCGAGTCCGCCCAGCGCCCTACTGGCAGCGAGCTTGCGCTGGCAGAGCTGCCCGCCAGGATTGGCCCGCCCCGAGGCGTGGGCGGGGTCGAGCGGAAACCTCCTCTTTCTCTCCCCTCTCCCCCGCCCTCGAGGCCGTGTTAGAGAAGGGAAAGTGAAGCTGCGCCGGTTCTTCTGCTCCTTAACTTTAATTAAGCAGACCTGTAGTTAAAATGGGCTTTTCGGGCCTTCAGTGCCTCAAGATGAGGCTGCACCATTCTGTTGCTTCTTTTGACTGGAAGCTCGTGAGCGAGAGACTACAGAATTGAGTCGCTTCTCTCTCTACCCCTTTTATCCCTAGCGACTTAAGAATCTGGTTAGAGTGGCCCGAATGCATTCTTCCAGGGTGAGGGCAGCCGGGGCACACACCAGCCTCAGTCCCCAGGGTGATCGTCATCTCACGAGAAAAAGCCCATTTGTAGTTTCTTTACTATGACACACTTTTTATATAATACGTCTTTTGAAAATACTTGATTTTTTAAAAAGTCATCACCTCATGAGTTTTTGTTTGTTTAGAATAATCTGTCACCTTCGTCCAAGTCAAAAACTGAGAAAATTTTATTTTATAAATGTTTCTTGCAGTAGGTTTTTTTCATCTTAGTAACCAACATTTTGGACTTACGGTCTGCTTCATATGAGAGGCCAAGTAATACTGAAATATATCCTATGAGGTCTAGGGGAAAAAAATGTATTTATGTAGATCTTTGTTAATTTTTATTCATTGTTGGTTTTCCTATCACAAGCTGGAAAAATGTTGCTATTTTTCTACCATTGGCAGTTCCCATCTTCCCAAGTTATTTTGTGCATTGCATGTAACAAATTCCCTCTCTCAATAGAGCAAGAAGATACAAAAGTTGTAAACATATATGCACAAAATAACAGTGCTCCAAATTACATAAATAAATGACAGAATTGAAAGAAGAAATAGACAAATCTACAGTTATAGCTGGAGACTTCAATGTGCCTTCTTAGTAATCAATAACAAGTAGAGAGCAAATCAACTAGGATAAAAGAGACCTGAACAACACTATTATGACATAACTACATCTATAACTTCTCCAACAAACAGTAGAATATATATTATATACAACTACACATGGAATATTGTTCATTAGAATAAACCATATGTCAAGTCTAAGTATCAATTTTCAAAGAAGTTATAGAGCATTTTTTGACCACACAGAATTAAATTAGAAATTAATAACAGAAAATCATCAAATCTGTGATAAGCATCATAATTCTAAGTAATTTGTGGATCAAAGCAGAAATCACAGGGAAATTAGAGAAGATCTTTTTTCTTTCTTTTTTTTTTTTTGAGACAGCGTTTCCCTCTGTTGCCCAGGCTCAAGTGCAGTGGTGTGATCTCAGCTGACTGCAACCTCTGCTGCCTGGGTTCAAGCAATTCTCCTCCCTCAGAGTCCTGAATAGCTGGGATTACAGGTGCCCAACACCATGCCTGGCTAATTTTTTTATTTTTAGTAGAGATGGGGTTTCACCACGTTGGGCAGGCTGGTGTTGAACTCCTGACCTCAAGTGACCCACCCACCTTGACCTCCCCAAGTGCTGGGATTACAGGCGTGAGCCACCTCACCCAGCCTAGAAAATATTTTTAACTGAGTAAAAATGTAAACACAATATACTGAAATTGTGGGATCCAGCTAAAGCAGTTCTTAGAGGGATATTTGTCACTTCAGATATTTTTTTTAAAATAAGAAGGGCCAGGTACAGTGGCTCACGCCTGTAATCCCAGCACTTTGGGAGGCCAAGGAGTTTGAGACCAGCCTGGCCAATATGGTAAAACCCTGTCTCTACTAAAAATACAAACATTAGCCGGGCATGGTGGTGCACACCTGTAGTCCCAGCTACTCAAGAGGCTGAGGCAGGAGAATCACTTGAACTTGGGAGGCGGAGGTTGCAGTGAGCGGAGATTGCACCACTGTACTCCAGCCTGGGTGACAGAGCGAGACTCTGTCTCAATAAATAAATAAATACATACATACATACATACATACATACATAAAAATTAAAAAGAAGAAATATCTAAATCATTATCTAAGTTTCTACCATATGAAGCTAGAAATAGAGCAAATTAGACCTAAAGCAAGTAAAAGAAAGGAAATAATAAAAATCAGAACAGAAATCAATGAAGTTGTAATGGCAAAACAGTAGAGAAAATGAATGAGTCCAAAATCTGGTTCTTTGCAAAGGTCTGTAAAATGGATAAACCTAGATGACAGGAGCTCAGCTGAACTGGAAGAGAGCTGATTGTTAAGAAAAAAAAAGGAGATGGTGCAAATTACCAATATCGGGAATGAAAGAGAAGAAGACATCCATATTGAGCCATAAGAGAATATATGGATAACATTTGCCAATAAATTTGACAACTTGGATAAAATGGATAAATTTCTTGAAAGATACAAAGTACTAAAACTGACTCAAGAAATAGAAAATCTGAATATATCTATACCAAGAAAATTAATTTAGTTATCAAATTTATATAATTGTTACTCATCCAGAAAAGAAACATCAAGAACTTTATATCAACAAAGATAACATTGTGGTAAACTCTATGAGACATTTAAGGAAGAAATTGTACCAATACTCTTGAACCTATCTCAGAAAATGAAGAAGGAACACTTCTGAACTCAATTTATGAGGCCAGTTTTATCCTGATAGTTGAACCAGGCATTATGAAAAAACCTACAAACCCATGTCTCCCATGAACATAGAAGCAAAAGCCTTCACAAAATATTAGCAATAGAAAGGATAATACACTATAACCAAATGGGTATTTTTCTTTTAGCTTTATTGAGGTACAAGAAATATTTGAGTTATAAATATTAAGGACAAGTAAAAATTATATGTATTTATCATATACAATGTATAATGTTTTGATATATGTATACATTGTATATGATGGCCACAATCAGGCTAATTAACATATCCATCATCTCACATAGTTATGTTTTCTGATGAGAACATTTAAGATCTACTCTGTTAGCAAATTTCAAGTATACAATACAGTATTATTAAATATAGTCACCATGCTATACGTTACCTCTCCAGAACTTATTCATCTTATAACAGAGTTTGTATCCTTTAACCAACATCTCCCCATTTCTCCCAGACCCTGGTAACCACCATTCTACTCTGCTTCTGCTTTTTAAGATTCCAGTATGAGATCATGCAGTATTTGTCTCTCTGTGACTAGCTTATTTCATTTAACATAATGTCCTTCAGATTCATTCATGTTGTGACAAATGACAGCATTTCCTTCTTTTCTTAGGTTGAGTAATATTTCATGTGTATACAGTCATCCGTCGTTATCTGTAGGGTTCCAGGAACCCCCCCGCAGATACTAAAAGCCTTAGATGTTCAAGTCTCTTACATAAAATAGTGTAGTATTTGCTTATAACATATGCACACTCTCCCATATATTTTAAATCATCTCTACCCTAGATTACTTATAATACCTAATATAATATAAATGCTATACAAATAATTATATCGTATTATTTGTATTTTATTTTTTTAAATATTTTTGATGTGTGGCTGGTTGTGGAACTCATGAATACAGAGGGCTATTTCTTTATTCACTCATCCATCAATGGACTCTTAGGTTGATTAATATCTTTGCTATTGTAAGTAATGCTGCATTGAACATGGGCATGACCAGATGGGTTTATCCTGGAATGCACAGTTGGTTTGGCAACAAAAGTGAATTAATTTAGTTCACATATTAATTGGATAAATGGGAGAAAAACCATATGATCATTTCATTTGTCAAAGAAAAGCATTTAGCAAAACCTAATGTCCTTTCATGGTAAAAACACTCACAAAGCTAGGAGTAGAAGGGGATTTTCTCAGCCTGATAAAGAGCATATCAGAAACTCTTAGCTAACATCATACTTAATAGTGAAAGACAGGAACAAGATTGGAACAAGACAAGGATGCCTGCTCTCACCACTTTTCAGCATTGTACTAAATTTTCTAGCAAGGCAGGTAGGCAAGAAAAAGAAAAAAAGACATCCAGAATGGAAAGGAAGAGGTGAAACAGTTTCTGTTTGCAAATAAAATGACCTTACCTCTAGAACACCATAAGGAATCTCCAAAGAAACCTGTTAGAGCTAATAAACAAGTTCAGCAAGGTTGTAGGATACAAGATAGATGTACAAAAATTTCATTGTATTTTTATACACTAGCACTGAGCAGTCTGGAAATGAAATTAATAATTCAATTTATAATGGGGTGATGAAAATATTTTGGAATTAGATACTGGCAAGGGTTGCACAATTTCATGAATATACTGAAAACCACTGAATTGTATATATATTAAAAGAGTAACATTTATGGTATGTGACTTATACCTAAAATTTTTTTCTAGCTGTGTGAAAAAAGACTTGTATCCAGAATGTGTCAAAAATTCTTTTAACTCAAGTGTAAGAAAACAAAAACCCAACACAAAAGTGGGCAAAATACTTGAATAGATACTTCTTAAGAGAATATATATGAATGGCTAACAAGTAGATGAAAAGATACTCAACGTCTTTGTTCATTAGAGAAGTACCAATTAATTAATATCACAAGTGATAATACCAAGTGTTGGCGAGGATTTGAAGTCCTAGAAGTCTAATTCACTGGAATGCAAGATGGTCTAGTCAATTTGGAAAAAGGTTGGCAGTTTTTAAAAATATTAAGCATATGCTTACTGTACAACCCAGCAGTTCTGCTAAGTATCAGCCAGAAGAAATGAAAACATATGTCTACATTTAGACTTCTAAATGAATGTTCACAATAGCCTAATTCATAGTCAAAACCTGGAAACAACCATCAACAGGTGAATGTATGAACAAAATGTGGTATAACATGAATGAGTCTCAAAATAAGTGAAAGAGGCCAGGTACAAAAGATTACATCCTGTATGATTTTATTTACATGAAGTTTTTTAAAAAGCCAAAACTATAATAGTAGAAATATCAGTGACTGCTTGGGTCCAAAGAGTAGGGGCCAGGATTGACTGCATAGGAACGTAAGCAAATTTTAAGGCGTGATGGAATTATTCTGAAACTATTGTGCTGGTGGTTGCATGACTATACATTTGCCAAAATTCATTAAACTATACATAAAATGGTTGAATGTTATGGTATGTGGATTTATAGATCAGTAAAGTTTTTTAAAATGCCTTCTTTGTTAAACTATATAAATGGAAGATTTGTAACTTTATTTCTAGAGATTTGAAAATTAACATCTTTCTCAGTCTGCATATTTTTCTTTTTCATCTGCGTTTCTTCTTTGTAGCATATTTCAGAATTTTGTACTTAATGTCCATAATTAGTTTGGCAGACCTTTGTTGGATGTCTGCTATGTGCCAAGCGTTAGGAGGACAGAGTTCCTACTTCCAGAGAACTCACAATCTTATGGAGAAGGCAAATTTGTTTTTAAAGTAATTAATAGGAAACATAAATGCAAGAATAGAAGTGTTGACAAGGTATGAAAGAACTAATTATATCTGAATGGAGCTGGGTGGCCTGAGGTTTCATTAAATGGTGTCAGGGAGGGCTTCCCTAGTGAGCTGGAATTTGGAGGAGAATAGGAATTGATTCCGTGCACAAGGGAGAGCAGAAACATTAGCTTCCTATGTGGTTCTTTCGGTTAAATAAAGAGGGTTTGGGGAATATATTTCTGTGTTTATAAGACTAATAAGCTTCTTTAAAAATCAACTTTTAGGATATGAGTTCTTGGTCACTGATATATCTGGTACTTTTATTAGCAAATAGAGCTTTGGATTACCTGGCTACTAACAACCCCACCCCTCTTTTTAAAACTAATTTTGTTTCACACTCATTCAAAGTCTAGGCATGTTAATTAGCACTGTCTCTTGTGAATTTCATGTTTTTACTGTTGTTCCTTATCCACACTGACAACCTACACGTTTTAAACCAGAAACAACTTTCTTTTTGCTCCAAATTAACATTTGCTTTCATAGAGTAGCTAGGTTTCATAGAACTATTAGATATGTAACGACTCTATTTAAAAAATAAATATATGAAAGAAGCAGATGACATTTAGGAGTTATATTTCAAAGAGATGTATTTTGAGGATATTTAGATATAACAGCTAGGAACCTTTTTCTCTCTTGTTTCTCCTACTCCCTTCACTTTTTTTCAGTTGACTCAGTTAAGAAAGTTTTCTTATTGTCTCAAAGTAATTGATGAGGATGACCCTTAAAATCTATATAATAGGAAATGTTCTTCATGAAATATTTTGAGAATTTTCTATTTCATATCTAAAAGGAAGAAGAAGAATTTTCAGTTCTTGCCAGCTGCCTGGGACTTCTGCCAACATTTTACCAAACAGAACATCCATTCATCAGTGCCTCCTGTCTGGATTGGCCGGTTCCAGCATTTGATATTATAACTCAGTGGTGTTTTGAGATAAAATCGTTTACTGAAAGACATGCAGAACAAGGAAAGGTATGTTAAAAGAGTTGTACTAACTTGCCACGGTGGTGATATGCTAACAGGTAAGAGAATAATGAAGACTGTTAAATTTTAGGTCATCTGTGTTTGACGGCAATTATAAAACTTGATTAAATTGAAAAAATGGTTAACTTATGTAAATTGCATTTATGAATATAATGGCAGAAATATTTCAGCTAACAAAGATGAGGCATTAGTCAACACTTTTAGTTTGTTTGGGGTCAGCAGATTTTTATTGAACACCTTAAGTAATCATAGCATTAGACTTGGTAGATACAAATGAATTATAAGGTAGACAAGGAATTGTGTTTTTGTTTGAAGAACTGACATATTTTTAAAATAAATTGGACTAGCAGATCTAAAAGGTCATGTCTTTAACTTTAAAATTTGTTGGGCCTATGCTACTGGCTCAGCTAGTGAAAGGGGTTGTATTGAAGATGAATAGAGTGGGGACAGCAGTGAGTGGCTGTGTATGCCATGGTTGGAGGCTCAGAATTCTAGAACTACAGTTTTTTAAAAATTGAATAACGTGATGAAAGTAATATTTTGGGGAGTAATTCTGGTGTCTTTTTGGTGGATAAATTAAGGATAAAGGGAAGCCAGAAAATATTTAGGTGGTGAAGAAAATCTAGACTATTTTTCTGATTGTAAAACTTGGAAAGTAACTAATGTAAGAGACATTTGAGAAAAACATAGGACTTGGTGACCAGATGTACATGACTTTAAGATCTTGAACTCCAATCATTAGGAGAGTAGTGTCTAGTATATATAACTACAGTAGGAAGGTGCCATTGCTTAAACACCACTGATGATGCCCTATTGCCTATGGAAGAAGGTACAGACTCCTTGCATGGCATTCAAGGATCTTCACCATCTTGCTTGCCTTTCCATCTCATTGTATACCCCTCCTCTGCCATTACCTTGCTCAGATCACAAAAGCGTATTTCATAAGTATGCTATACATTTTTAAACTTCTAGAACATTACTTATTACTGTTACTAAAGCAACCTTCCTACCCTTCTGTTGAATTAATAATCACTGTTTGCTAAGTAACATTTACCTTTGCTAAATAAATGTGACTTCCTCCGTGAAGATTTGTCTGATAGTCCATCTTCCTTACATCCTAATCCCTTTTTTCCCTGTTGTTCTATAAGGCTGTACTTTTGTGACGGTCTCTAACAGTTGCCATGTTTATTACATTTGTTTCTTTAATGTGTCTGAATGTGGGCTCCATGAAGCAGAAATTGTTTCTTATTTATCCCCAGTTTCTAGAAAGTGTCTCATATAGACTAGTCACCTAATAAATATTTGTGGAACAATTAAGTTGTGGGGTGGTGTCATTGGCAGAAATAGAACTTATGAAAGGGGAGCCAAGTTTCAGGGAAAATGAGAATT
Source organism: Piliocolobus tephrosceles (assembly GCF_002776525.5). Classification (NCBI taxonomy): domain Eukaryota; kingdom Metazoa; phylum Chordata; class Mammalia; order Primates; family Cercopithecidae; genus Piliocolobus; species Piliocolobus tephrosceles. Next base: position 55,971,983 of record NC_045444.1, read on the forward strand.
TTAATTTTGAACATCAAAAGGACAATAAAAAATATTTCAGATGGATATGTCAGACTAGATTTAATTTTTAAAACATTGAATAATAAAAGCAAGATAAGCATAAGTTATAAATGTCTCTGCTTTTGTTCTTTTCCGTTTTTTGCTGAAATCCTTAAAAAGATGCTATCTCATTTTATACCCTTTTTTTTTTTAAAAAAAAGGGAAATTCAAGAAGTTAACTGAATCTTGCATATTACATATACAAATATCTTCCTGTCTAATAATTTCTTTATTCACAGAGCATATGGCAATAATTTGACATCATACTTTGATGTCTGAAAACCTATGCAGAATGACATGGAGTAAGAGATGGGTATAATTGTAGAACCAAGGCAGGGAAAAAAGTAATGAGCACACCCAGAGTTTTTTTTGTCTTCATATGAGCCATAGGTTAAAATCAAGCCTACATTTTAGATGAATGATTATTGGTATGTATGCTGATGGAAAACAGTAATTTATCATTTTAAAATGTTTAATCTTTTTTATATAATTAGGTGATAATTATTTTAGAGGCAGTGTAGTAGACATTTGATTAATTTATTAATTTATGCTAATGCAGAATTTTTGCCAGTTATGTAAGTGCACCACCATTTGACCTGCATCCCCACTTGCGTCCCTAACCCTGATCCTGACCCCTAGGTCAACCTCAGGAAGATTAATCTGTATAGAGAGACCTAGCAGGGTAAATGATGACAGGAGCTGTGTAGTCCAACAGCACTACCCTTGAAAAACTGTCTGTGAATTACTACTTCTGAATTTTTGTATCAGTTAAGATTCTTTGTTCAGAAACAACAAAATGCAGTTCTGATTTAAAATAAGGAAAACCAAAGCAAACTATGACAGAAAAAAAAAAAAAAATTCATTGGAAGCATACTTGGTAATGTGCAGAATTAAAGAGCTTAACTGTCAGCGCTTGGGAGGGAGAGAAACCACAAAGATCTCTGGTCTGTTTTCTCTGAAGTACTGCCACTAGATAACTAAGCTTCAACCATTTTCCTTCCATCCGTTTGCATGCTCAAGGTTCAGATTCCTGGGAGAGAGAATCTGGGTGGCCTAACTCTTGTAATACATATACCCTAGTGGTGGGGCAGGATCTTGTGTTGGGGGCAGCCCCATCAGAACTGTATGGAGCAAGAGCAGGGGTTATTTTCCAAAAGAACTTATAATGTTATTAACATAAGAAAGCAGCAAAGGATGCTAGGAGGATTTAAAAAACAAACTGGTGGCCCACTACTTTCACATCTTACCTGCCTGGCACATACACACCCTTCTTCTCATTCACAGAATTTCACTTCTGCTGTTCAAAATGATGTAACCATTTTACTTATGACTGCAAATGCATCTGTGACTTTCCCAAATAAGCAACCTGTTGTCACATATAGTCCTTACATCATCAGGCCTCTCTGCATCCAGTAGCTCTGAGAGATGTCCATTGTTCCTATCATTTGTTGTACTCACACCCAGATGGTCTGGAACATTTTAATTAGTACCTACTCACACTGAATTCAATAGTAAGAGAATGAAAATGTTGCAAAGATATATGACACAGTAAGCAAGATTTGCAAGTAGTCATAAAGCTGCAGCTAATATACAAATATATATGACTTTATTCTTTTACCATCCGTGATCCAGCACACCTCACCTGATTGGATTTGTTTGAGCAAGGATGTGATATACCAAACTTTATTCTGAGAAGGCTGAGCTTCTGGTGATTGGTCGGTCCTGTCTTGTTTCTATAAGGCTGTAATCATTCTGTGTTAAATTTCTGCCTTTCAAGCTTGGTCTATGGTCGGGGTGGCAGTAGGCATTTTTAAATTCCAAAATATTGCTCTACCAATTGTATGGCAACATTTTTATTCTTCTTGATAGTCATGGTCAGTCCCTCCAGGCAATGCGATAAGCTATCCTTGTGATGTGGATGGCATATACCACAAATGTTCCTAGTGGTCTAAGGAACATAGAATGGTCAGATGACATTTAGTTTCTAATTCAGTATAACCAGTGTTATAAACTGTACTAGAGGATAGATAGTACATAGCTCCCTTAGCCTGTAAATCCACAGAAGAGTCCAGAATAGCAGTGAAGCAGAAATTTGAGACCAATTTTTTTTTTCCATTTTAATGTTTACAATTTAATAAATTTCTTGATTACAGACATGTAAGGCTGTTTGGTAGTATTCAGAAACATCACAGTAATGGCAAGTTTTTCAATTGGTGTGTAGTCTTCAATAAATATCTATGAAACTGTCAAACCAGTATGACTGTATTTATACCTCCATAATTTTCAGGATTGTTGGTAACCAGAGCATATTTTCCCCAAATAACCTTGCCTCCTTCTGTCACAAGGCCCAACTCACTCACGTTTACCTCAGTAACAGTACCTTTGGTAATAACACCCAAAGTTATATACATTGGGAATGAAGGACTCTTCTTTACACCAAGTATTGTTAGGCAAAAGGTGGCTCTCAGTTCAGGATGTTACATGGGCTTTCTTGAAACGCAAGCCCATTGGCCTGCTGAATGTTCCATAGATACATAGTTTTCTTGTAAAGCCATCTCCAACAAAGTAGAGTTTAGTAACCATCCTCTTCCATGCCTTCTTCTTTCTCTATCCTGTTGGAATAACATTTTTTTTTTCTTTTTTTTGAGACACAGTCTCGCTCTGTTGCCCAGGCTTGAGTGCAGTAGAGCGATCTTGGCTTACTGCAACTTTTACCTCCCGGGTTCAAGTGATTTTCCTGTCTTGGCCTCCTGAATAGCTGGGATTACAGGTGCCTGCCACTATGCCCAGCTAATTTTTGTATTTTTGGTAAAGACAGGGTTTCATCATGTTGCCCAGGCTGGTCTTGAACTCCTGACCTCAAATGATCTGCCTACCTTGGCGTCCCACAGTTCTGGGATTACAAGCATGAGCCACTGCACCTGGCCCTGTTGAAGTAACTTTTAACACTTCTGTTTCTCCCTAGGTAGGTACTTTTAGACAGAGGGACTTTCCATTTTCCCGCTTTCTCTTTTCATTTCTGCTTAATCATACTGGAAAGTATGTTAGCTTGAGGTTGTCCCTCTCTGTCCAGCAGATAGGCAGGTACTGCTCCCTGTGGAGTCTTTTTTTTGTTTGGTGCTTCTTTTTTCATGCATCTTGATAGTCTTTTTCATTTGTATTTTTTCAGCATGGTGCTGTTTAAGATAAAGCTTAGCCTTCAGACCAGTCATTTTCTTTGCCTTCTTTGAATGTTCATAAGCCTCTCAACTTTCCTTCTTTCCTTTTCTCATAGTAATCCAAATGATATCCATTAGCATTCACAGTGTAATTCAATATATTTGTTCTGTGGCATGGCACAGGCACAGCCCCTGGGGTGTAAAAATTCTCTCAATTTTTGGGTCTCTTGTGAAAATTCTCTCAGTTTTTGGGTCTCAGAGACCCACGAGCAAACTCCACACAGGCCGCAACAGGAAAGGCAAGACCGAATTTTAGGTGTAATCATGAGAGTTGCCACAACTGTTAAATACTTTCCACCTCTTATTTACCATACATATGTATTCCAGTTGTGAGAAAGGTCACCCATATATACTGGTTGCTTTGTAGAGCATACACATTCTGTAGGTGTTTTCTTCCAGCTGGTGCCATTTAAAAATTTGTAAATTTCATGAATTTCATAATTTTATGGCACTGAAAAAAACAGTTTTATAGTTCATGATTTAAAATACTACTGCTTTTTTTAGATGATTGAGTATATGTTAAGTTCAGTGAATTCCATGGACATCCACCTGTTGCCTTACATCTCTCTTCATGAGGGAAATTATTGGAGGTAATGTGCTATGGGCTACTTGATAACATGCAGCCTAACCTATAATAAGTGTCAAGTTCAGTGAGGACAAATTGTTATCCCTTCCCTTTAATGGAAGGGTTCCACTGTAATCTACTCATTTCAGAATGTGTCATCCTTGGGGTCCAGGGTTGGGCAATGAGTATTGGCAAATGATGTATTGTATACTGTTCTTATAATTGCTTCCATGGACACTTTATCCATTAACTTGTTGATGAGGAACAAGCTAGCTTAGTTACTCCTCTGATTTAGGTAGATTATGGCTGCATGTAGGTAACGTGATATGATCTCCATTTAAATTGACTATTACTTACAGTTTCTTAAGGTGATAGACTCACACTACATTTTATCTGTTTTAAGTGTGAATGGAGTAGCATCTAGAAACATTTAATGCTGTTGCCAGTATTTTTATGCAGCTGCAAATAGTTAATAAAGCATACCCTTCAGGGAAATTTAACTAACTTGAAAATTTTTTTATTCTTAAAGCAAGAAATGTATGAAAAGAATTCTAACTCAGCACTTAAACGGATATAAAAGATCTTAACAGCTTGAGGTGTAATGAATTGTACATATTCTAGGAAAGAGATTCTACATTATAAAGTATTAAAGTAGAAAAAATGAGTTATAACCATGATCTCCCCTAAAGAAAAAGCTAAAGAATTGTTTGAGAGTGGTCAAAACTTGGTTTTAAAAAATATGTAACTTTTAAAAACCTTTGCACTATGCATGTTTAAAGTCAAATACAATTAGATGTATTTCCCCTGCATGCTTAGAGATGGTGTTTTTCTTTTAAAGTAATAACAAGTTTAAATGTTTTAGGTTGCTTAATCTAAAAAATTAAATCATATTGTAATTGGAAACGATAATACATTAAAATAGATAATGGTAACTGTTGAACTACTATTTTAGTCATGTATAAACTGGAAATGAGGGGAGTGTTAATGAAGAAAATAAGCCACATTCTTGGAGGCAGATTTTTCTTTCCGTAAAAATACCTTTAAGAAATATATTGTGTTAGTGACTTAAATACATAAAACTAATGAATATTTTTGGATGTTTTAGGCCTTGCTTATCCAAGAGTCAAAATGGAAATTACCACACCTACTACAGTTGCCTGAGAATTATAACACCATTTTTCAGTACTACCACAGAAAAACCTGTAGTGTCTGCACCAAGGTTCCTAAAGATCCTGCTGTTTGCCTTGTATGTGGTACTTTTGTATGCCTGAAAGGACTTTGCTGCAAGCAACAAAGTTACTGTGAATGTGTATTGGTAAGCAATAATAGATAATACAAAATTTATGAAAACATAGATCTCATAGCACAAGGAAAATATGGTCAAGCCAGCTCTTCATATTTAACCACTCTTTGAATTAAGTATGTAATACATACAGGGATTGTGTGTTTTTTAATCCAGTAGAACAGTAAAAAAAGAAAGTCTCTGAGGTTTTAAGTGAGTGAATCCTTCCTTAAGTACAATTCTAGTTCTCCTTTCACCTACTATCCTTTAATGGTATATACTTGGGAATGTGCTGTGAAACAAAAGTCATCTGTGCTGTTGGAGATACTAGACTCTGAATTAGATTGGCTCTTAATTGCTTTACTAGATATTCCTTACCCAAATTCCTCTTAATGTATTAATAATAAAGTGTTAGGAATGGAGTTATAAGTTTAACTTAAATGAAATCTTACTATTTTTAAATCACTGTATTATTTAGAAGGCATTAAGATATTCTTGATTTTATTATAAAGCCTATTTGATTATGAAGTTCATTAATATATTTTTAATTTTATTATAAAGCCTATTTGATTATGAAGTTCATTAATATATTTTTAATTTTTTAGCATTCTCAGAACTGTGGTGCAGGAACAGGTATTTTCCTTTTGATCAATGCATCGGTAATTATCATCATTCGAGGTCACCGCTTCTGCCTCTGGGGTTCCGTGTATTTGGATGCTCATGGAGAGGAAGACCGGGATCTTAGGTGAGATGTTCACGGATATATCCTGGTGTTTCATTGAAATTTGGTCAGTGAAAACCAATATGCTATTCCTGGCTTTGTAATTACAATTTTTTTAATATTAAGAAATTCTTGCCAGGCGCAGTGGCTCACGCCTGTAATCCCAGCACTTTGGGAGGCCGAGGCAGGTGGATCACGTTAGGTCGGGAGTTCAAGACCAGCCTGACCAACATGGAGAAACCCCCTCTCTACTAAAAATACAAAATTAGCCGGGGTGGTGGCACATGCCTGCAATCCCAGCTACTTGGGAGGCTGAGGCAGGAGAATCACTTGAACCCGGGAGGCGGAGGTTGCGGTGAGCCGAGATGGCGCCATTGCACTCCAGCATGGGCAAAAAGAGCGAAACCGTCCCCCCCAAAAAAAAAGAAAGAAAGAAATTCTGACTGTCATTAATTCAGAGCTATTTCTAGTTTTTGAGATATTGTCCCTATCAATATATTGAGGAAACATGAAATAAACCAAATTACCATGTGAGGTTTTTGCCACGAAGAATCTGTTGGCCAGGCCAGTGGCTCACACCTGTAATCTCAGTACTTTAGGAGGCTGAAGCAGGAGGATTGCTTGAGCCCAGGAGTTTGAGACCAGCCTGGGCAACATAGTGAGACCTCATCTCTAATAAATAAATAAATTAAATAAATAAATAAATAAATAAATAAATAAATAAATAAGCAAGCAAGCCAGGTGTGGTGGTCTATGCCTGTGGTCCCAGCAACTCGGGAGGAGTTGGAAGGATTGCTTGAGCCCGGCAGGTGGAGGTTGCATCAACCTCCCCCAGGTGGAGGTTGCAGTGAGCTGTGATCGTGCCACTGCACACCAACCTGGGCAACAGAGAAAGACTGTCTCAAAAAAGAAGAATCTAGTAAAAGAAATGCGGTAGGTGTGGTGGCTCACGCCTGTAATCCCAACACTTTGGGAGACCAAAGTGGGCAGATCACTTGAGGTCAGGAGTTCGAGACCAGGCTGGCCAATATGGTGAAACCCCGTCTCTACTAAAAATACAAAAAATTAGCTGGGCATGGTGGCAGGCGCCTGTAGTCCCAGCTACTCGGGAGGCTGAGGCAGGAGAATGGCGTGAACTCAGGAGGCAGAGCTTGCAGCGAGCTGAGATCGCGCCACTGCACTCCAGCCTGGGTGACAGAGTGAGACGCTGTCTCAAAAAATAAATGAATGAATAAAAGATAAAAAAATAAAAAAGGAGGCAGACATGGTGGTGAGCACCTGTAATCCTAGCTACTCGAGAGGCTGAGACAGAATTGCTTGAACCCAGGAGGCGGAGGTTGCAGTGAGCTGAGATTGCTCCACTGCGAGAGACTGTCTCCAAAAAAAAAAGAAAGAAATGCAAGTGAAATCTTCCTTGTATGATATTAATACTTTTTTTTTCTTTTTATTCTAGGCGAGGCAAACCTCTCTACATTTGTAAGGAAAGATACAAAGTTCTTGAGCAACAGTGGATTTCTCATACTTTTGATCACATCAATAAAAGATGGGGTCCACATTACAATGGGCTGTGACTCTCCACCTCAGCATTGCATCATATCATCATTTTCGCTACAAATTTATTTTTCAACAATAAGCTTTAACTTAATTTGGGGGATTAACACTTTTGCTGAGGGAGAAAAAGAAAACATACGTTATGAAGCCTTTCCAAAATTAGGTGCTTGGTAATCACGTTAATGGTATAATAATTTAATATCTGGAAAACATTAATAACAAGTTAAATTATTCTTTAGTGGTCATTTTTTAAGTGCACAATTAATAAGAAGCACAACTTGTTCACAAACTCATTCAGAAATGATTCTCCCAACAATGCATATCAGCTATTCATTGATACTTAGAGTGGGTGTGATTTATTTGACATTTTACTGCTTCTTTCTGTCTGTGTTTTAATTTGCATCTGCTAAGCATAATGCATCTTTTTTCCTCTGCCATTCTTGTGTTGATTTGAGAATTTTTCTGTATGTAATTAGAAAAAAATGTAAAACATGATTTATGTGAAATATTGTATAGTAAAAGTTGGTCTAATAGTAGAACTTTAAAATTTTTTCTTATTGTGAGGAATCTGTTAAAAGTTTAAGGCTTTGCTGAAAACTGAATTCATTCTCAGGAATTTCATAAATCTTCTCCCCAGGTAAATAATTGAAATAGCTGTAAAATAAGTAGATAGCTGCTGTTAATATAATACAGTACATTTTGGGGGGCATATGTGTGGTTGGGGGGGGTCCTTAAAAATCAAAATTTGCCATTTCAAGTTGGATGAATTACTAGAGGTAATAACAAATCTTACTATAAAATCAAGAGGTACATACATTGGGCAGATGTTGATTCTGTGCATGCCCACCTTTTATTACCAAACAAAGTTTTGTTTATATGATTGTATTAGAAATGCTCAGACTTCCCCAGAAATGAACCATAAGTTTTGGAACTTTCTTTCAGCTCAAGAGGTTCAGCTATATTGTATTTGTGCAGTGTAATCACTGCTATTTCTGCTTGGTTTCCTAAAAGGAAAAAAAAAAAGGCGCAGTGGTGATGACCCTCATGAATGAGCCTTGCTTCTGCATTCTTCTTAGAAACTGCTGTGAAAAACAATTTATGTGTGCAGGGTTTAAAAATCAGTAAAAATGGGAATGATTGAGCTAAAACCCACTCTATGAGAAGGAAAATTACTGAAAAGCATGTGATATATTGCTACAAAGATTTTTTTTCCTAAATGATTCAGTAATTGAGTATTTAACATATAGTGCTATCAAATCAAGCTATCCCTGGTCCTTTGGACTTCCATGGCTTGTTATATAAAATCACATTTTTACACGTAAAAATAAACTAAACAAATCTAATGATAAAGTATAAAAATAATGTCAGATCCATGTTCTAAAAAATGTTTGTAATGATATGACATTACAAGAGTATAAAAATGGATATTAAATGATGGCCTTGCATTAAAATATGGAAAGCAGAGCAGTACATATTCAAATGTATTCAAAAAGTCAAAAAATTACCTATAGTTCTACAATAAAATACATGGAAATAGCTTGCTATTTTTATATACATTTCCAAAATATTAAGATAACTTTCTGTAAGACTCAAATGATTCTGTTTGACTAAATAGCTGTCCTTTCCAACACATTGCTACTTTTTTAAATACTGTATCATAAGTTCAGCCTGTCATACTTTTTGCATTGATCATTATGAATACCAGACCATTTGTAAGTGTGGTTGAAGAGCAAAATGCTAATTTACATCTCTAGTAAATACTGTTACAGGATTCATGAACTTGAATAATTCTGCAGTTTGAAACTCTGATGCTATATATACATGGTATAATGTATTCAGACTTTGATTACTACTTATTTAAAATGGAATGTTTTATGGTTGTGCATATGGATGTGAAGTGAAAATATTAGCCTTAACTTTAAAATTTGGGTGTTTGATAGTGTTTATTTTGATATTGGTGAATTAGTCACCAGTAAATTTTAAAAAAGCACTTGGTTGAAAATTGTACTTGAATACATACATGCATGCTGCTAAACTAGAACTTTAATTTTTCCCCATAACTTTTATAAGTCCCATTTATAAACCCACTTTTAAAAATAACAGGTCCAAGTTAGAGTGATGTGTGTATATTATTCAAAAAAATGTACTGGTGTGATATCTTGTATGAATGATCATTTAAATACAGTACATTACTGTAGAAGCTAAATTGATCTTTATAATTAAGCAGAAATTACAAAACTAGGAATAATCAACATTGTAAGATATGTTAATAAAAACCTGCTGTCATTTGGTTTGTGAAAGGTCCTTAAAATGTTTACTGCTTACATGTTTTTTTTCCCCCAAAGATATTGACAGTAATATATGTGAGTGAACATGGCTGAAAAGATCAAAGCATAACATAATTAGTAGTTGCTTTAGGGTGGAGTAAGTGTGTAAAGGGTTTGCTTTGCCTTTTTTTTATTTGCAGAGCTAGTTCTTGCTTCTTCAGTCCTTGTCTCATAATCAGTGCACAGTCTTTGCTAAGTGTGTGTGTTTGGTAGGGGGAGAAGGAAATGAGTATGTAGATCTGAGGAACACGGCTGCGGTGGTCTGTGTTCTTTTCTGAAAGTTCCCAGCCAGACTTCAGAAATATTTAGTGCTTTAGGAGAATGTTTATTTTGAGTGGTTTGCATTCTTGTTTGAATTGACAGTCCTCACCGCTACCTCTCCATCCTGAAGCTCACCATCCATCTATCAGCTAGCAGTCCGTTTCTCTTCAGACCTTTCTGTTTTATGTATTCCGATATTTACTGATTTCTGTGACTTAGAAAAGATGCTGACTAAAAGCACTGAAGGCTTAGAGGAAACAGCAGTATGGGAGGAGATATGGTCTAAGACTCTCTGTATTATCTCCAGGATTCTAATTGCTGACTCTCAAATGGCTGTTGATGGCTTATATTTGAGATCATATTTGGGGTTGAGGGGGCACAAAGCATGGTTTTAACCACTAGAATCAAATCGCCAAGAGAAGATGAATTCATTGGTGAGGATGCCTGATAATTGATGATTGTGGGAGAGCAGATGACTTATGACTGTGTCTCAGTCCCATTCACAGCACATAGTTCTTTCCTCTGCCTTATGATCTGGCTAGATAATATTAAGCACTGCTTAGTTCAACAGGGATGAGTTGGAGTGGGCAAAACAGCAACACGATCACTTCTCTATTTATGACACTTCAGCCTCTCTATTAATTAGGCATATCAGGTATGGAAGAGCTATGACCTGCCATCTTAATATACAGTAATCTACAAGCAGTGGAATGAATGTGACTTCAGCTGATGCAACACAGTGAAAGCACACAGTAGAACCTTGTGTAGAGCTGCCTTTGTGCAAGTTAAATTAATGTAAGATGTGACAGTACCAAAATCAGTGAGGTAGAGTCCAAGAACAGACCAGAAGGAGTGGGGTCAAAAGCACAGATAAAAACTTCAGGTTTAGGGGAAAGATACAGAGAAAAGGAAAGAAAGTCTAGAGCAAAAAAGAAGATTTGTGTCTTATCCTCTCTTGGTGACAAAGGAGCAGGATCATGTACCAAGAGTGAACAGGCCTAGCATATCTGGGGGCTTGAGATAAGTGGCAAAAGCTTAGACATATGCTAGGAGAGAGAAGAGGCCAGAAATAAGGGGAAGCACCACTGAAGTTATATTCACAACTGAGTGGGGTTAGAAAACCTAAGTTTATGGAGCCAGTTAGAAAGATTCTGTAACTTTATGGAGCCCCTGAGTTGAGCAGCTTAGGACCTGAAGGATAGAAATTAGACTGCTAAATTAACTGGGGATTGGACTGATATAGTATGTAAAGGGTGCAATATAAGTTGATAAGAGAATTCGGGGTGCTGGTTCAAATGAGTGTGGGGTTCGTGTTGGATTTGTAGGATAAATTGAGGGGCGTAGGATTGGAAGTCACAATAAGATTTAATAAGACAATGAAATCTTTCAAAGTTTTCTTTTGAAATGATGCAAAATAGCTTCATTGTTGAAGCATTTAAATTCATTTATTTAGTAAATACTGAGCTCCTCCTGTGTACCAAGTGCTGTGATAAATACTGGAAATACAGTGGAAAAGAAGTCAGATAGTCCCTTCTCTCACCTCGCTTTCTATATGATTAATGTTACAAACGGTATGTGTGTTTGGAGAAGAGAAGTAGAGTAGAAGGTGCTATAGATGGACCCTCTAAACCAGACTTGAGTGTATGAGGAGGCTTCCAGTGGGGAGAGATGATCCCTAAATATTATGTAGGCGTTATCTGGGTGAAACAGGTGTGGAGAATAGTGATTCAGGCAGGCATAGAGAATATTGTTTGCAAAGAGTGGAGAGAGCACTTGTGGATGTGAAAGGGAATCATTTTGACTGTAAGCATAGTTGCTTTTGAGAGGTAAAATCTAAATTACAAAGAGTTTTGTAAGCCATGATTAGGGTTTTAGACTTTTTTAAGAGAGCAATGGAAGCCATTTTAGGGCTATTTAGATAGTAGAGTTTTTTAGATTTGCATTAGAAAAGTCAACCTGGCTGCACCCTGGAGAAAAATCCACCAGTGGGGAAACCTGCCAGGTGTCTGTTGAAAGACTCCAGATACAACATGATAGTTGGCTCAAGTAGGGGAGTTGTGGTGGGGACAGAAAGATGTGGACAGTATCTGAAGAGAGTTGAGAGAATGCAGTAACATAAGGGACGGCCAAGAATATTGAGTGCCTAAGGTGTGCCAGATACTAAAGTAAGTTCCAGGGATCCCACGTTGAACAAGACAGAAAGGGTCAGTGTCTGCTTACAGTCTGGTGGAAAACAACACTGATTATGTCATTACAGTTCAACAGGATGTTATCAGCAAGTTAGGCTATGGGAATCAATAGACTCATTTAGTTTGGGAAGTTCACAGAAGGTTATGTGGAATAAATGATGTTTAAGCCGAGACCTGCCTGAAAAAAAAGTAGAGGTGAGCTAAGTGAAGGAGGGAATCGGGGAGGGCATTCTGAAGAGTGCAGCACATAGACCCTGAAATAAGAATAAGCAGGGTTTCACTCAGGAAACTGAAGGAAGTACAGTATGGTTGAAGCATAGAAAGCAGAAGAGCATTGGTGAAAGCTGGTGCAGGAACAATAGGCGGGAATCAGATCCTGGCTGCTTGAGTAATGTTACGGATGTCGGGCTTTGTGGCCTTTATTTTGGTTATTGCCTAGAGCAGAGGTCAGCAAACCTTTTCTACTTTGGTTGTTGCCTCAGTTTAGAGCAGAGGTAAGCAAACCTTTTCTGTAAAGGGCCAGATGGTTTCTGTCACAACTATTAATCTCTGCCATTATAATACAGACGCATCCTAGACATACACACACACACCTACATATATATATACACATATATATGCATATGGATGTGTATGTGTATGTGTGTGTGTGAATGGGCATGGCTGTGTTCCAATAAGACTTACGTACAAAAGCAGGCTGTAGGTCAAGAGAATGAGAGGAGGGTAACAGGAACATTTGGAAAAACCCTTCAGGAGGCTAACTCGGTAGCCAGAGGAGAGATGAGGATGGTGTATGGTGTATACTAGGGCAGTGACAGAAACGACTTATGCTCTGGCCTAATGGTTGGTCGTGTTATTTCATGAGCTAGAATCAACTTTATCCAGGTATAAAGTTGAAAGTGATGTGTACAGATTTTGACCAGTTGAAAGTGAGACTTTTGTGAATCATCCAAATGGGGATGTGATAATTGATGGAGATGTGATAACTGATGGGTTTGAAGGGTAGATGCTCACAGGAGTCATCACCAACAAATTGTAACTGAAGCCATGGGAATGGCTCTCATCCAGAGAGAAAAGGGCCTGTGGTAAGACCCTTAAATACTATCCATAGGGCTGCTAACAACATAGCAGCTGATTGTCCACAGAAGTGACCCAAGAGAGGGAGACACAGAACACATAAAAAAGCATGCCTACAAGGAAAGCCCCGGTGTCTTTTATCACCTAATCTTAGAAGTGGCATATATTACTTCTGCCAAACATACCAACCCCGAGACCATGTAGGAGGTTACACAAGAGTCTAAATACTGCGGGGAGGAGAGATCATTAGGGGCCCATCTTACTGAAGGAAAAATGCCAAATGAGTGGGCAAAAGTTGAAGAACCAGGTTTGCATTGTTTCATGGTACGTCCCTCAAGGTACGTATGAATTACAAAGGGAAAGACTGTAGCTTTACAGAAGAGAAACCTGATAGATAAGTGATTAAAGTTCATTATTACCAGTAAAGACTTAATAAACCCCTAAATATGATTCACTGAGAAGTTATGTAGTATCATTACTGCAATATAACTGCAAATGTTGCATAACTTCATTCTAATCATGTAAAAACATAGGACAAAGTCAACTGAAGGACATTCTACAAAATAACTTACCAGTACTCTTTGAAAGTGTCAAAATAAAAGAGGAGGAAAAATCAAAGAATTGTTACAGACTGTAGGGGACTGAGGAGATATAACTAAATGCAGTGTGAAACCTTGGACAAAATCCTGACACCAAAAATAGATAATAGTGAGAAAACGCAAAATCCAAATAAAGTCTGTTGTTTAGTTAATAGTATTTCATGCTCATTTCTGATTTTGATGATTGTGCTATGTTTCTGTGAATTGTTATATTAGGGGAAGCAGAGTCAAGGGTGTACAGGCATTCTGTGCATTATTCATGCGACTTCTGTATATCTAAAATGTATTTTAAAATGGGAAGTTTTTTTTTAAAATAAGACCAATAACCTAAGAAAACTTTCCTCAAATAAAAAGACTTGAGTTCACATTGAAAGAGCCCACAGAGTACCAGGAAAATTGATCATCAATAGTAAACTTCAAGACATACCCTAGAAAAACTATTTGACTATAAAGACAAGTTCCCAAGACTTAGAATTAGACTGGGTATTTAGACTTTTCACAAGCAAGTGCAAGGCAAAATTGAGCAGAATTTTGAAGAAAACCTCAAGGAAAGAACATGTAAGCCAGTGATTTTATGTAAGGTCATGCTGTCCTTCAAGTATCAGATCATAGAAAAATAGTTTAAAGCATGCCTATGTCAGTCTTTCTAGTGAAAATCTACTAAATGATTGGCTTCGTTTAGCCACAAGTAGACTGGAGGAAACTGCAACAAGACTGTTGAAGTGGAGATATTAATTGTACTCCAGCTCTAAAACAAACTCAAATCCTGGTCACAGACTGCTATTACTCTCCAGTGCCTGGAAAGAAATATCCTCTCTGGTGAATGATGACATCATGCTAATTCTCAAACCATTTCTGAAAGTGTTTCAAGTAAACATGATGAGACAATTCACAAAAGCCAGAATCAATAGAAAAATAATAACATCACAGGGACTCCGGTTATTAAAATTACTTGACTTGTGTAATTTTTTTTATTTGAAAAAGTTTTAGAGATTCTAGTCCTGAAAAGATAACCAAAAATAAGAACTAAATGGACCTGTTTATCAGATGAAATACAGTTAAAGAAAGAGTTGACAAACTGGGTTATAAATTAGAAGGAGGCATATAGAATAGAGCACAGAGACTAAAAGACGAAAAAGGAGTAAGAGGTAAAAGACATAAAGCACCCTGTGAAAATACCAAACACACTTGTAATTGGAGCCACA
This sequence comes from Piliocolobus tephrosceles, assembly GCF_002776525.5. Lineage (NCBI taxonomy): Eukaryota > Metazoa > Chordata > Mammalia > Primates > Cercopithecidae > Piliocolobus > Piliocolobus tephrosceles. The sequence continues at coordinate 55,987,017 of NC_045444.1, forward strand.
GGAAGGGAGAGGAGAGAGAATATGGCAGAGACAATATTGGAAGAGAGAATGGCTGAGAATTTTTCAGAAGTGATGAATGACATTGAACCATAAATTCAGGAAGTTCAAAAGATCACAAATAGGATAAATGGAAAATCTATACCTAGAGAAATAATAGTGAAACTGTAATAAATACAAAGTATCTTAAAAACTGCTCAGTGGAAAAAGGATGGATTACCTCAAAAGGCTTCTTTCTTAATAGTAACATTGGAAACAGAGCAATAGAAAAATATCCTCAAAATGTGGAAAGAAAACTCTTAACCAAAGATCCTCTACACAACAAGTACTCTTCAAAAATGACAGCAAAATAAAGACATTAAAATAAAAATGGAGAGAATGTAACAGCAGCATAACCACAGTAAGGAGGGAAAACACAAAAAGAGTTTTTGGGCAGAAGGAAAATAAGGCCTGGTGGAAGATTAAGTTTTGGCAAGAAAATAAAAATTGTGAATATATGTATAACTAAATGAACACTTTCTGCATAAAATGATTATGATACTGCATTATATGGGATTTCAGTATGTGTGTATGTTGGCGTTTAACAGAAATATAAGCAGACAGGGATAGATGTTCCAAAGTCCTTGCATTATCTCAGAAAATGGTGAAAGTTAACATTATACTTAGGACATAGTTTTAAGTCCCTGTTGCCTTGGATTAGGCAATCATTTCCTAGATATAACATCTAAAGCAGGGAGTCCCCAACCCCTGGGCCATGGACCCATGAGCAGTTCAAAGCCTGTGAGGAACCACACCACACATCAGGAGGCGAGTGGCTGTGAACAAAGCTTCATCTGTATTTACAGCCACTCCCCATGGCACCCATTACTGCCTGATCTCCGCTTCCTGTCATATCAGTAGTGGCAGATTCTCATAGAAGTGTGAACCCTACTGTGAACTAGTATGCAAAGGATTTAGGTTGTCTGCTGCTTATGAGAATCTAATGCCTGATGATCTGTCACTGTTTCCCATCACCCCCAGATGGGGCTATCTAGTTGCAGGAAAACAAGCTCAGGGCTTCCACTGATTCCACATTATGGTGAATTGAATAATTATTTCATGATATATTAGAATGTAATAATAGAAATAACACAATAAATGTAATGTGCTTGCATTATCCAGAAACCATGCTCTCCCTCCCACCCCCCAGTCTGTAAAAACTGTTTGCCACAAAAACAGTCCCTGGCACCAAAAAGTTTGGGAACCACTAATCTACAGAGCACAAGCAATTCCCCACCCTTCAAAAGGAAAAATTTGACTTCACCAAAATTTGAAACTTTTGTGCTTCAAAGGACGCTATCAAGAAAATGGCAAAACAATCCACAGAATGGGAGAATACTTTCAAATCATGTATTTGCTAAGCCTTAATGTCCAAAATAAAGAACTATCAACAATAAAAGGACAACTCACTTAAACAATAGACCAAGGACTTGAATACTTTGAGGAAGATATGCAAAAGGCAAATAAGCATATGAAAAGATTTCAACATCATTTATCACTATGGAAATGGAAATCAAAACCACCACGGACTATCACTTCACACCGACTAGGATGGCTTTAATGAAAAACATGAACAGTAAGTGTTAAGGAGGATGTGGAGAAATTAGACTCTCCTATATTGCTCATAGGTATGTGAAAGGATGCTGTGTTCCCTCAAAAAGTTAAACATAAAATTGCCACATGACCTAGCAGTTCTACTCTTGGCTGTTTACCCAAGAGAATGAAAAAATATGTTCACACAAAAGCTTGCATACAAATGTTTACACAGCATTATTCATAATAGTGAAAAATGTCTACCAACCAATGAATGAATAAACAAAGGGTGGTATATCTGCATGACGGAATATTATTCAACCATAAAAGGAATGAAGTACTGATACACTGTACAACGTGGACAGACCTTAAAAACCTGCTCAGTGAAAGAAGCCAGACACAAAGGCTACAAAAAAAGGCCATTTATATGACACATCCAGGATAGGCATCTTTATACAGACAGAAAGTAGATTTGTGGTTGCCAGGGGGCTGGGGGAAGGAAAATATAGAATGACTGCTAATAGGGATGGAGTTTCTTTGTGGTGAGATGAAAACGTTCTGAAATTCAAAAGTGATCATCATTGCACAACGTTGTGAATGTGATAAAAACCAGTCAGTTATGCACTTTAAATAATAAGTTTTGTAGTATGTAATTATACCTCAAAAAATCAAGTGACAATCATATGCACTCAAAGTAGCAATACATATTACAGTTATTTAGCCTACATTTTGACAACTTCTGTGATAAGGTGGGAAAAATATATAGGCATTAGAGATGGGTATAGGTCTGGGTTCAAATCCAGTGTCCACCCCTTAATGGCTGTGTGATCCTGGGAAAATCTCACTGAAATCAGTTTTCTCCTCTGTATAATGGAGATAATAGTTCACTTGAAGCTTGTGGTGAGGATAGCTGTAATGTGTAAAAAGATACTTGTAAAGATCTAAAACAGCTGGATCCTTTGAAATGACAAACCCAAACCAAAAAATTAATATGTGAAAAAAACTGATATAATAGCTGACAATCTCTACAATAAGCTCATAAAATACTTAGTTTATTTGTAAATATATGATATTTGCAGAAAGAAAAGTAGTGGTCTGAACTTGGGAGACCTGGAGATCCTTCAAAAGAAAAATGAAGAGGTTGACTTAGACTTAAGCTCTTCGGGAAGAGAGACTGTGCTACTCACCTTCTTAGCCCCATTGCATTTTACTTCACCTGATATATGGACATATGTCATAAATGGTGATGAAAGAAAAAGAGTAATATTATACCTTGCAAAGCTGATTTCTAGGGCAGGTTTTTTGAAAATTTTTCAGATAGAGTATAAAGAGGGTAAAACTTCCAAAGTAATGTGGGAGTGGATAATGCAATAATAAACAGCAATCTAAAATAATAAGTGAAAAAGAAATGTGGCCAGTGAAGAGAAATAAAAGTACAATAAGAGGGTGGTATTTAAGTTCATATGGTAATTACATTAAATTGCAAATGATCTGAATTCCTAGTTAAAAGACAAAGACTGTCAGACTAAATAGAAAACCAGCATATGCTGTTTACAAGAGATACATATAAAAAATTACTGCTATATTTTAAATTACTTTGATAAAGATTAGCTACCAAAAAACTAGCCATAGGTCATATATCGAATGGTGAAAGATTGAAAGCTTACCTTTGAGATTGGGAACAAGGTAAGATGTCCTATTGAGTTCAATAAGTCAAGCAAAGAAATAAAAAGTATAATGATGGAATAAATAAAACTCATTTTTCAGTGATATGATTGTGTACACCTGATATATGTACACAGAAAATTCAGATCTATAGATGCACTACTCCAATTAATGTCAACAGGTTACTGGAAATAATTTCTAATAGTTCGATAAACAATTTCTATCAAAAATGAAAAAATTTAAAAGTTACTATCTAAAAGCATACAAGTATCAAGTTTCTGAGCAATAAAAGATTTGTAAGACTTCTTTAGATAAAACAATAAGATATCAATGAGAAGAATCAAAGAGAACCTAATTAAACATGTACATGTTAAAAATTGGTAGACTCATTGTAAAGATAGTCTTCCTTAAATGTATCTATAATCAATGCCAATGCGGTAAAAATTCAAAGATATAAAATTCAAGGATAAGTCTTAAATTTTATATAGAAATGTAGACATTGGCCAGGCGCGGTGGCTCACGCCTGTAATCCCAGCACTTTCGGAGACCAAGGTGGGAGGATCACGAGGTCAGGATTTCAAGACCAGCCTGGCCAACATGGTGAAACACCGTCTCTACTAAAAATACAAAAACTATCTGGGCATGGTGGTGGGTGCCGGGAGGAAGAGGTTGCAGTTCCACTGCACTCCAGACCGGGTGACTGAGCAAGACTCCATCTCGAAGGAAAGGGGAGGGGAGGGGAGCGGAGGGGAAGGAAGAGAGAGGAGAGAGGAAAGAGAAAAGAGAGAAAAGAGAAAAGAAAGGAAGGAAAGGAAAGAAAGGAAGGAAAGAAGGAAAGGAGGAAGCAAAGAAAGAGAGAGAGAGAAAGAAAGAAAAGGAAAGAAAGAAAGTAAAGAAAAGAAAGACAGAAAGACATCAAAGTTAAGCCAGGATAAGAGCAAGGCGGGGAGATTCACTCTGTTATCCAGTCTTTTCAATAACAGTGAAGATAATGTGCAAGCCAGGTGCGATGACACATGCCTGTAGTCCCAGCTACTTGGGTGGTGGTGGTATGGGACTCTAGTCCCAGCTACTTGGGAAACTGAAGCAGAAGGCTTGCTTGAGCCCAGGAGTTCAACTCCAGCGTGGGCAACATAGTAAGACCCCATCTCTTAGGAAAAGAAAAAGTTGAAAAACTACCTATCAGGCTGGGCACAGTGGCATGCGTCTGTAGTCCCAACTACTCAGGAGGCTGAGGTCAGAGGATCACTTGAGCCTAGGAGTTTGAGGCTGCAGTGACCCATAATCATGCCACTGCACCACTCCAGCCTAGGCAACAGTGAGACCCTAAAAAAAAAAAAAATAACACAACAACCAAACAACAACAAAAAACTACCTATCAGGTACTATAATATATTCGCTACTTGGGTGAGAGGATTATTAGAAGCCTAAACCTCAGCATCATGCAATATACTCATGTAACAGACCTGCACATCTACCCCTGAATATAAAAAAAAAAAAAAATTAAAGAAGATAATACGCAGTTTGTGCAATGGTAGATACGTAGACCAAAAGAAAAGAGTCAAGAGCCCAGAAAGAGAGCTGTGCATATATGAACACTGATTTATTACAAGGGAAGTACTGCACAGCAGTGGAAAGAGGATGCGCTTTTCAATAAATGATACGATCTATATTGGATCTCATCACACCATACAAAAATCTGTTCCAGTTAGACAGTAGTCCTAAGTATGAAAAGCAAAACAAAGATACTGGAGGATGTCATGGTCATTAATGTCACCCACCAAATATTTCTAGTTCCTTTTCAGGTCCATGTTAGAATTCTCTACCCCTTGAAATTGGGTATAGCCACGTAACTTGCTTTGGCTAATGTCATGTGACTGGAAGTGATATGTGCTACCAGTGGAATTTTTCAAAGCCAGTGAGTGATCATTCTGTTCTTTTTCCCACTGTCATGACAATTTGCGATGTTCCAGTTGTCGGCCTAGGTCTCAGTTTGAGAACAAGCTGGATGAGCAAAATAAACATGAGCAAAAATAAACCCAGTGTTTTAATTTGATGAGATTCTTCGAGTTATTGAAATGTACCGTGGATTATGCATACTGATAGAAATTGCTAGGAGAAACAGGATGCTTTTGTAACAAAAAGTTATTAACATATGTATTAATGACTTAAAAGTTGATGGTAGGTGATAATGAAGGATGAAAGGGAGATCCATGTTATCCAGGAGCAAAGCATTTGTTGAGCTGTTGTGTGCAGTAACTTATAAGAGAATAACACACCGAATGAATTTGTGACTATAAGGGAAAGCTGAAAAACAGAATGTGTTGTCTGCCAGTGTTTGCATTACATAGGGTATTACATGGAAGAGATAAACTCAGATATATCAATGGCCATTTTGTAGCAGAAATAAAAAATAATATAGTCTAGAAATTTGGGGGATTTAAGAGTTGGAAAACACAACTGCTCTTAACCATAACCACTAACAGATAAAACTGAGAAAGCTGTGAGCAACAAAGATTAAACTCAGCCTTGTAGCAAAGATTAAATGAGATTATGGTCTTGACACCATGGTTAAAACCTCTGAAAAGCTTCTGTGAAAGTATTTGTCTCAGAATCAAGGTCCAACTAAAGGATATATTTAGACAAAATGGTTTAAGGAAAATAGACTAAAAGTTTGACTGTATCACTGAAGTCCTGATAAATTCAATTTACCTGAAAATAGTTGAAAGAGAGTCATGGAAACTAGAAAGCAATGAATAGAGCAAATCTAAGGAGAATGTCTAGAAAGGAGCTGTTGATGTAGCTTTTGAAACATGGAACTGATTGGACTCTAATACATGAAAAGTGTATGTTTTTAAGAGAATTGTGTTGTTAAACCATAAATCTAGATATTAAAATTCTGTGACTCTTTGGGACTTGAAATGACTTTGTACTACCAGCCATATATGGGAAAGAAGCTGAGAGAACTGCACAATTCCAAGGAGGCTTATTCTCAAATGCCCACTCCAGATGTGGACCAAGAGTATAATGGGAAGGGAAGATATTCCCAGAGCCTGGAGCCACAAGCTACTAAGAACAATGGACAAAGGAGCTCTTCCCAAGGAGCAGAATCTGGACCCAATCGAGAAATATTACATACTTTCCCCTAGAGGAACTTCAGAGTATCTTCCCAGCCACATTGCAAAATTGCGATGAATCAGTGAGTGCTGTGTTTAATTTTCTTTTCTTTTCTTTTTTTTTTTGAGACAGAGTCTTGCTCTTGCTCTGTTACCCAGGCTGGAGGGCAATGGCACAATCTCAGCTCACTGCAACTTCCACCTCCCAGGTTCAAGCACTTCTTCTGCCTCAGCCTCCCAAGTAGCTGGGATTACAGGTGCATGCCACTACACCCGGCTAATTTTTGTATATTTAGTAGAGATGGGGTTTCACCAACTTGGCCAGGGTGGTCTCAAACTCCTGGCCTCACATGATCAGCCCACCTTGGCCTCCCAATGTGCTGGGATTATAGGTGTAAGCTACCACACCCAGACTAATTTTTTAATTTTCTAATTGGAAGTGTTTATTGTTGTTATCTAATTCCTTTTCCCTTGTTATAGATTCACATTTTGTTCTCTATGTAATTAGACTTGTTTACTAAAATAAATGTTTTTCTCTGCAACAGATTTTTAATAAATGATTTTTTAAATGTATATTAAATCACTTTATATTTCTTCTCTTAAAGTGTTCTAAGGAAAACTAATCATTAAAATAAAAACTCCAGGGATTACAGGCTTCAGTTAGATGTAAAGAAGCAAATGTCAAAGTTAAATAAAATATTTTGTCTAAAAGGAGTATGACAGTTGTAAGTAAAATATATATAAGCAAGTACCAAAGGTTAATAAGAAAATCTAGATGAAATAAAATTAAAGGTTTTGGGCCTAAAATGTTTGAGAATTCCTATCTGAGGTCAAATGTTTCATTTTGATTTTATTTCATTGTTAATATTGGCCCATATATTCTTAGCTAGTTTCCTTTAAAAAATAGATTATAGTTCTCTTGCCAGCCATTTGTTGTTAAATTTTCTAAGTTATCCACACTAGTTATATTATATGGATACTTTAAGAGAATCGTAATTACGTATCTTTACCTCTAGGATTCTCTTTTCTTACATGACATTTGGTTTTTTTGAGTATATGAGTCTTTCAGTGACCTTTACATTTCTTCAGATCAGTGCCCCTCGCTTTAGTTTTTCCAAAGGGGATATCAGTAGTAGATGATTATGTAGAGATGATCCCATCACCTTGGAGACCCAGATCTACACAGATTGGTTGCTTGCCTGGAATGGGTATTATAGTCAAGCAATTTCTCCTTAATGTTCTTATTTAAAGGAACAGTTGCTTCAAAGAAATTACTTTCTCTGTATTTTTCTGCTATTATAACATATATGTATTATATATAATACATAATTATAATATATAACAGTGAGAGATACCCAAAGTTCCTGACACACTGGAGAGTCTGGTTTAGAGACAATTCAGGAACAACCTTCCTCCACTGACTTTCCCCACACCCTGGATGTGCTCCTAGACTGGGCTTTGAATTTGCCCTCTACTTACTGTTATCCTCCTATAAAAGCAAACTCTGTACTATAAATGGTAGCAAGAGGGAGATCTTTGTGGTGATTGGAAGAATCTTATGTTTGATTGCAGAAATGAATGGTTACACAGATCCCCATGTGATAAAATGACATAGCACTGTACACACTACCCATGTCAGTTTCCTAGTTTTTATATTGTACTATGATTACGTATGATGTAAACATTGGGTGAAGGATATTGGGACCTCTCTGTACTATCTTTGCAACTTCGTGCAAATATATAATTATTTCAAAATAAACAACTAAAAAAGAAAAGAAGAGACAGGTGACTCTGTCCATTCCAGCTCTTTGTTTTTGACCTGCTCGTTGACAACATATTTGGGGCCTTTCTCAATAACCTGTAATTGTGTTTAACCATCAGCCTTGAAGGTTTATTTTTCTTGGTTTCAATTCTGCTTGTTTCTAGATTTCACTGGCTTACTTCCAATTCTGAGTAGTACTACTCTGGCCCCCACCGCTATACTTATGTCATCATTTGGAAAGAAAGAAAGAAATACAGTAGAAAAAAACGTACCTACATATGGCCACACATAGATTTATAGGTCAGAGATTTATTAGTCAGGGGACTTAACAATGACCAGATGGGCTTGGCGAGGTGGCTCACGCCTGTAATCCCAGCACTTTGGGAGGCCGAGGCAGATGGATCACCTGAGGCTGAGAGTTCGAGACCAACCTGACCAGCATGGAGAAACCCCATCTCTACTAAAAACACAGTATTAGCTGGGTGTGATGGTCATGTCTGTAATGGGAGGCTGAGGCGGGAGAATCACTTGAACCCGGGAGGCAGAGGTTGCCGTGAGTGGAGATCGTGCCACTGCACTCCAGCCTGGGCAATAAGAGCGAAACTCTGTCTCAAAAAATACAAAAAGAAAACCAGATGAACTTTTATTTTTATTTACTCGCCCATATACCATAATTACTTACGTTCTATGTTCTTATGTTATTCTGTCCAAAAAACTCCAAGGCATACAATCTTCTACATTTCACCAATAAGAAAACAAACAGTAACAGAGATAACTGCCTCAGATGATTCAATCAGTAAATGGTCTGGCCCGACATGGCACTAAATCTTTCAGATCTTTCAGCTGTAACTGTTTACATTAGCCACGAATACGACAAAGATCAAATGCAAACAGGCAGTGTACCTAAAAGAAATAGCAAGCATTTCTATCTTCTGTTTTCTGTGGAAACTGATGGCAGGAAGTGGGATAGAGGGATATAGAAGTGTTCTATGCATTTATTTGTTTTAAAGCAACGTGTATTTATTGAGGGCCTCATGTTTAAGGCCCTGTGTTGGTTGTTTCCAGCAATACAAAGAAGTCAGAAGTCCGTGTACTCAAGGAGGTGATACTATAGTTGGTGAAACATTAATTTAACTGTAAAATAAAAAACTAAGTAGGAATACAATTACAGTATGAACCACACATGGCCAGCGGAGTAAAAACTATAAATGTCCCAGCATTAGAGACATTGATATTATTGAGAAATACAGACTTTGATGAAGGGGAAAGGAAACAAAAGATACAACAGAAGGTGGGAAGTAGAGGACGGATGTTCTCAATCTGCTAGAAGGAAATGGGGGTGATTGTTATGAGCATAGACTTTTTTAAATCATACAACTTTATTCTCCTTTAAAAAAATTTTTGTGGGTACACACCAGGTGTATATGGGCACAGACTTTTAGATCAGATAAATCTGGGAGTAAATCTGTTGTCCATCTTCCAAGTAGCTCTTTGATCTTAGGCTAGTGATTTAGCCTCTCTGGTCTCAGTTTTCTTGTCTATAAAATGAAGATTATAATGGCACTGACTTCCGGGGTCTTTGGGAGGATTAAATAAGGTAGAACAGGACCTCCTCCCTCACTTCGTGTTGGTTACCGCAAGTATCTTCCCTCACTGGGTTATCTGTTTTATTTGAATTTTGCCTGTAGTGTTGTTCATGGAAGAGAAATGTGTAGTTTTGATATCAAATTTATCAATTGTTTATTAGTTTGTCCTTTTGGGGTGACTTGTTTAAATTAGTCAAAAGTACCTGGAAACCTGGTAGCAAAATGAGAAAAGAATATAAACAGGTAATTCACAGAACCAGAAATCTGTATTATGTGGATGAAAGAAATGTTCAACCTCACTAACAGTCAGGGAAATACAGGCTAAAAGCATAATGAGATACTATTCTAGAAAGCATTAGGATTTCTTTGCTGGCAGTACGTGGCAAAGATAAGTATGAATACTTTATGACCCAGTTATCCCAAACCCAGATATATATTCCAGAGAAACTTTTTACACAAGAGATGGGTAAGAGAATATTCTCTGCAGTGTTTTTTGTTATTCAGCACAAAACAAAAAGACAGATTTTTTTTAAGTAGTAGATACATGCTGAGGAAACTCTGCGGCTGTCACATGTGCACATGGTAACAGAGATAATTGTTCAAAAACATGACGCTGGGTGAAAAAAGAAAAGAATAAGATCTATAGCCCAAACCATGTATGTATACTAAAATGTATACACATTAAAAAATTCTACATAAAGAATACACTGACATCCAAGAATACTTTCAGGAACATTCTGTAGGAACCTACATTTGGGGGCAAAAGGAGGACAGGAAGAGAAGAATTAGGGACACTGGAAAAAAACAAAACAGAACCATAGACAGAACTTGTGCAAATAGGGGATGTTTATCCCACCTTTCTAACCCTAAGACCAGCACTCACTAAATAAAAATACACTCCATGTTTTGTGAGGACCACTAGTGTTAGTCATAGTGACAATAGTTACTGCCAGTGGTAGGTAACAGTGGTGAGTAAAATGTGGGTGAGGCTGATGCAAATTTTATTAAACATGAAGATTTATAGAGATCTAAAGGTATTTGTAAATTACTGTTAATTAGATACAGTTAAATCAACACATTTCTCAGGTCATTCTGCTAGTGTTTAATTGGTTAATGCCAAATGCAAACTGCAATTTCAAAATGCAGTTTACAAATGTTTCAAGACATAATAGCACTCTATTTTCTTTTTACGTTTATTATTATTAAATTTTTGGTGTGGAACAAATTTTCAGAAAAATACATAATTCATAATTGTTTACTCCAGTGAGTTATCACAAAGTAAACATATCATCACCCAAGTCAAAAATAGAATGCAGCAGAGATGCCAGAAGCCCTCCATGACCCCACCCAAATGATACACCCTTTTTACTTTCCAGGCGCAATTACTGTCTTCCAACATCATAGCTTAGTTTTGTCTGTTTTTGAACTTTTGTTTAGAATTTTTAAATGCCTTAATACATTAGAAATTTTAAAAAACCTGAAGTTAAATATTAGACCTATATTTGAGATTTCATTTTATAAATGGTATTTTCTTAAAAAAAATCTTTGTTTCCAACTGTTTATTACTAGTATTTAGAAATCAAATGATTTTTGTGTGTTGGCCTGATATGTTGAGACCTTATCAAACTCACTTATTAGTTCTAGGAGATGTTTTTCTTTTTTGGCGGGGGTGGGGGAGAGGATAGCTTTTTTAGGATCTTTAATGTGGCTAATTATGTCATCTGTGAATAGAAACAGTTTTTTGTTCCTTTCTAATTTGTATGACTTTTATTACTTTTTCTTGCCTTATTACACTGATTAGGATATCCAGTCAGGGATAAGAGGGATAAGAGCAGATCCTTCCCTTGGTCCTAATCTTAAGAAAATAATGATCCAGTCTTTAACCACTAAGTATAATGTTAGCCATATTTTTTTTAAGCTGTCCTTTCACAGGTTAAGGAAGTTTCCTTTTATTTTTTAGTTTGCCGCTAGTTTCAATTATGAAGAGATGTTGAATTTGTCAAATTCTATTTTTGTATCAATTGGTACAAGCTTTACACCATTTATAGGGTAGATTACATTTATTGATTTCTCCCCCTCCCCGTGGAAGTTATAAAAGGTTTGCTTTTTTGTTGTTTTACATTTTAAGTTCCAGGTTACACGTGCAGGACATGCAGGTTTGTTACACAGGTAAACGTTTGCCATCGTAGTTTGCTACACCTATCAACCCATCACCTAGGTATTAAGCCTCATGAGCATTAGCTATTTATCCTGATGCTCTCCCTCACCCCAGCCCCTGACAGGCCCCAGTGCTTGTTGTTCCCCTCCCCTGTGTCCATGTGTTCTTATTGTTCAGCTCCCACTTATAATTGAGAACATGTGGTGTTTGGTTTTCTGTTCCTGTGTTAGTTTGCTGAGAATAATGGCTTCCGGCTCCATCTGTGTCCCTACAAAGAACATGATCTCATTCCTTTTTATGGTTGTATAGTATTTCATGGTGTATATGTACTACATTTTATCCAGTCTATCATTGATGGGCATTTGGGTTGATTCCATGTCTTTGCTATTGTGAATAGGGCATTTATTGATTACTGAGATCAGCCTTATATTCCTAGGATAAATCCCACTTGGTGTTAGTATACTATTATTTACTTATAATGCATTCAATTAATATTTCATTGAGGAATTTTGCATCTATGTTGATGAAGAATATTGGTCTATAGTTTTCTTGTATTGTCTTTGTCAGGTTTTAGTATCAGGGTAGTGCTGGCCTCATAAAATGCGATGTTTTCTGGAAGACATTGTATAGAATTAGTATTATTTCTTCTTTAAAGGTTAGGTAGAATTTGCCAGTGAAATAATTTGGGCCTCTTGATTTCTTTTTCAGAAGATTTTAAACCACAGATTTAATTTATTTACAGTTTTAGGACTATGTAGGTTATTTGTTTCATTGAGAGTGAGTTTTAGTAGTTTGAGAATTTTGAGGAATTGGTCTATTTTATCTAATTTTTCAGTCTATAAGCATTGAATTGTTCATAGTATTCACTTATCCTATTAATGCATATGAAATCTCTAGTAATATTCTCTTTTTCATTCCTGATACAATTTATGTCTTTCCTCTATTTTCTTTTCAGTCTTCCAAGATATTTGTAAATTTTATTTTCACAGAACTAGCTATTTGTTTCATTTATTTTCCCTATTGCTTTTCTGCTTTCAATTTCATTGATTTCTGCTCCTTATTATTTCCCTCCTTCTTCCTCTGAGTTTGTCTTACTATTCTTTCTCTGAGTTTGTCTTACTATTCTTTCTCTAGTTTCTTTAGGAAGAAGCTTAGATTATTGGTTTGAATTTTTTTTTTTTTTTTTTTTTTCTGAAGTAAGTATTTAGTGTTCGGGTATCTTTCTGGTTTCTCTTGCACCTGATGATTTCTGATTTAATTCCATTATGGTCAGAGAACATATATTGTTTAATTCCAATGCTTTCAAATTTGTTAAAGTTTATTTTGTGACATGGAAGATGGTCCATCTTGGTAAATGTTCTATGTGTACTTGGAAAGAATTCTACTGTTGTTGGGTGGAATATTCCAAAATTTTCATTTAGATACAGTTGGCTGATGATGTTCAGTTCTTATAATCTTGCAGATTTTCTATGTACTAATTCATTACTGAGCAAGGAGTATGAAATCTCCATCTCTAACTGTAATTCATGTGTTTTTCCTTTCAGTTATATTCGTTTTTCTTCACGTTTGAAGCTCTGTTGTTAGGCACACACACATTTAAGACTGTTCTGTCTTCTTGGTGAAATGACCATTGCATCATTATAGAATGTCCTTCTTTATACCTGGTCATTTTCTTTGCTCTGAAATCTACTTTGTTATTAATATAGCCACTCAGCTTTAAAAAAAAAAAAACGTGTGCCTGGTATATATTCCTCTATCCTTTACTTTAAACTTACCTATATCATCATATTTAAAATAAGTTTTTTGAAGATATTATAGTTGGAACTTTAAAAAAATCATTCTGATAATCTCTGTCTTTTAATGTATATTTAGACCAAGCACATTCATGTAATTATTAATATATTTAGATTTAGGTCTATATTTTTAATATTTGTTTTCTGTTGATGAGTATTTCTGTTTTCAGGCTTGTGAGACCATAAACAAAGAATCTAGTAAGTTCTGCCCAGACTTCTCACTTATAGAACAGTAAGATAACGGACTTGTATGGTTTTCAGCTGCTAACTTTGTGGTAATTTGTTATGCAGCAATAGAAAATTAATATAGGTCCCTTTCCACATTAAATCAGTGCTGGTGTATGTGATCAGTACAATATGAAGGAAGTAACAATGCATGACTTTGTTTCTCTCCCTCTTTGTGTGTGTGTGTGTGTGTGTGTGTGTGTGTATTTGTAGAGATGGGGTCTCCCTTCGTTGCCTAGGCTGGTCTTGAACTCCTGGCCTCAAGCAATCCTCCCAACTCTCTGTGACTTTGACAACTACATCACACAAGCATCATGGCAGCCCTGTGAAGAGACTGACATGGAAAAAAAAAGAAATGCTTCTGCCAACATTCAGCATCATCTTCCAGCCATATGAATGAGCCACCTTGGAAGTGGATCCTCTGGCCCCAAACAAGTCTTCAGATGTGTGTAACTGTAGCCAATATCCAACTGAAACCACATGAGAGACCCTTGGCCAGAACTACCTAGCCAAGCAACTCCTGCATTCCTGATCACAGAAACAGTAAGAGATAATAAATGACTAGTGTTTAAGCCCTACATTTTGGGGTACTTTTTAATGCAGCCTTAGATAACTAATACATGGCCCTATTGTATGCCTACAATATATAGGCATACAATATATATAATACAAACATAGCAATGAGTAAAGCCAAGTGCCTGTGTCATGCAGTTTTTATTCTACTTCAAGAGAAGATATATAAACTATACAAATAAAGATATACTTTGTCAGGTAGAAATAAGTGTTGAGAAAAAAATAAATCAGTATAAGAAGTTGAAAAGTAATAGCGGGGCTTCTGTAAGATGGCCAAGGAACACATCTTTACTAAGTAAAAATATGAGTACTGACCCAAAGTGAAGGATCCAGCCATGCAGGTATTCTGGGGAAGAACATTCTAGCAGAGGGAACTTCAAGTATAAAGACCATGAGGTGGGAGTACCCTTAGTGAGTATGAAGAATTGCCAAAGATGTGAAGAGTTCTATGTTGTGTTTTAATTGAAAAATTTCAAGAATGTCTGGAATGAAGCTTGCCAGATTAAATATAGATCCCGTTAATTCTGAATTTCAGATACGTAACTTTTTGTTTCAGTAAAAGTATGTTTCAAATACTGCAAAAATTATTAGTTCTTTATCTGAAATTCAAATTTAACTAGGTATCTTGTAATTTCATTTGATAAAGTAAAATGAATACAGGAATAGAAAGCACATCCCTTTGGAGGAATGGTGAAGGAGTTCATATGTATATTCCAGAACAGAGAAAGGAGGATGCACCCATTTCCACCCCCAAATTAAAACCACGTTGAATTTTTAAATTCTATGGACAGTACCAGAGGAAGATTAGCTTAGCCAACTGTGTCTCAGACAGCTTCCCTCAGATGTCTTGCAGGCACTGGAAACTGAAACCCACCGAATACATGCATATCTTTGGGTAAGCATCCATATAGGTAGAGTATAGGAGTAGTGCCAGATAATGTCTGCAGTCTCATTTGGCTTTTACACTCTGTGATTCAATGAAGGGTTAGAAATTACACACCAACTTCTTGTTTTTCAATCTCCACAGAGAATAGAGCAAGAGTTGATGAGTCTTGCAATGAGAATTGATGAAATGCTTAAGGAAGAACTTCTTAACTCAAGGGCAATTAAACACAAATGGCTTTGCATGGGAGGATGTGGAAACCTTGCTCCTCTGTGATCTTTGAAAACAGGCAACAGCTGTTGTGAGCAACTTCCACAGCGTGCTATCCTGGAGGAGAAAGAACCAGATCCTGGGAATAACTCTTTATACACTTTAACATACTTTCCTGGTGGTCCTTATGCACACTACAGTTTGAGAATCATGGTTATTTAGAAATAAAAGGCATTCTTTCTCTGCCTAGGCCTTTAATGACCTATTTAGTCTTACATGTGGTGATGGAGGCCTCTGCCTAAGCTTATTTTCTACAGGGATGGTACACATGCTAAGAATGAAATGGGAAATGGAGATGCTAAAGGATTTAAAAAGATGTTTTTGATCAAGGTGTTCTAGGCCAGGTAGAGGAGAGGTGTATGGGTTCCTACTTTTGCCAAAAACTGCCCTTACAACTTCATTATCTGTATGTCCTAAAACCATTTCTGTCCCTTATCTTCCTAAAGTTTTCTACCAAATATTTTTTTTAATTGAATGATATCTTCATTAAGTGAAAATGAAGGATTCTTTCCATTCCACCATCAGGATGGATTGGGGACCCAGAATATCCCAAACTTTTATGGGGCAGACAACCATCCCTTCTCAAAGTTTCAGGAAGAACTAGTGAAGCTGGTGAAAATAAAATAGGGGAAGAGCTTAGGGTCAGCTAGGAAGCAATTCAATGTCATTTAATATTACAAAAGCAATCTAAAGGCACCTAGCATCTCCAAATTCCATTTTGACCCTGTAACTCAAGAGTTGTGGTTGTGAAAGTCCTTGATAAAGAAATTTGAAGGAAGGACTATTAAGTAGAACATTTCAGACCTTTATGGCCACTGGAGATTCTGCTGGAGCAGCTCCCTCCAGCTGACTTGATGGGTTACATCTCAGCTCTGGGTCATTTTTGGATTCCTCCAGATTTCTGCCAAGCCCCGGGTTGCCCATTCCTCTCCTCCTATCCTCATGTCCATGTGTATCAGTCTGTTTCAAGCTGTCTTTGAAGGGTCTCCTGCTGGTAGATGACCCTGTCATTATTAGGATGTCCCATGCCTCAAACTCCTTTTACCTCCCTAGGCTTTTATCCTCATTTCAAGTTGATGTAGGGCAGATAATGTCTTTCCTGACCTTTTGTCTCCTCTGCCTTAGATACAGAAAGAACCCTGATCCTGCGTCTATGGGTGGCAGTCAACTTGGGGTCAGGAAAATTGCCTGCTTCTTACAAACTGAGAGCTCTGAAACATGCCCGAGTTTATTGTTCAAACACCTCAACAAGCCAATTCAACCCAAACGGGGTAACCCCCCACTCTAAGCCAGGCCCATGAATCTTGCCCCATAGCAGGCTACGGCCGGTCTTTGCTTATGGTAACTCCAAACTGATTCTAAAAGTTTCTTCCAGGAGATTCACAGAAAATAAACTTTTCTCCTAGCAGAGCAGCTTGGTTTGATTTGGGCTGTTTGACTACAAAAGCCCAGAGGCCATGCATTTATTTCAAAATATTAGGAATCAGCAGCACAAATGAGATTGCATTTTTGTGAAAAGTTAAAGATTTCTCATTTAGGGAGAGAGTTCACAAAGGACCCCATTAGCCAAGCCTCACCAGTAATTAGTCTGATTTCTCAGGCAAAAGGCAGGCTAATTGTCTGCCATCCATTCCAAAAGACAGACACTTTAAAACCTACCACCCATTGAAAAATATCTCCGGAGAATTTTCTGCTGTATCTGAAGTCTTTTCCATTAACTAAATGTTCAAATTAAAATTAATATACGAAGTTATGAACAAAGTGGCTGACTATAAATGTGTCTTTTCAAATGTCAAAACATGGGCATATGACACTGAACTATAGAGAAATGGAAAGAGGCTGATATTGATAAAGCAATACTGTGAAATATATATTATTATTTAATAGATGGCGCAACTGAAGCTCAAAGAAGGTAAACAACTTTCCCAGTCACCTAACGAGTTAGTGGCACAGCCGGGATTCAATGGGTTAAAGCGAATCATTTCCACAACCCAGTGTGGAGCTTAGGAAGAAAGCAGCATTGAGTTAGGGGTGCTTGAGGCTGGGTATCAAGAGATCTGCAGGATGGTCTAGTTTTGGCTGTGTGAACTCTCAAGGGACGGAATCCATTAGCCAAGCGCATATGATGAGACCAAAGTTAAAACCAGTGCAGCAGAGCCGGTTTTTGAGCCTAACCTGCGCTCACCTGAGAGTTGGACTGATCTCACTAGGTTTGATAGACCAGTGGCCCATCTGGGATATATGCACATAGCATGTTGGCCTATGACAGTGTCCTGGGGGACACGGCTATAGTCAAACCCCCATGCACATGAAGCCTGCAGCACCACTGGTGCTGGATGCTTCAGAAACATATCTCTCCATGAGGACAACTTGAGACACTGGCAGCTTTGGTGTGAATAGTTCACCCACCTCTCCAACCCCTGCAAGTTCCATGATGCATCAAGAGGTCCCTGGAAGCAGCAATTCATGCTAGACTGGAAACACTGATCTCTTGGCTACTTCCTGTCTGCTTCTCTCTAGTGCTGGGGTGTGGCTCTATTCACTCCAGCTTGTCCACATGTTGTCCTCTGCTCCTGCTCCTCCATTCCACCAGTATGTAATGACTGCTGCCACTGTTCCCATGCTGCACCCCAAGGTCTCCCAAGAGTCACAATGCTGGGGTGGGGTGAAGTCCCTTTATCCTGACTTCCCAAAGCTGCAGCCCTTCTGTTTCAAGAGTTTTCATGGGTTCTGCCCATGATACCTCCTTCAGTCCTATGGGCCCCTAGGAACCCCATAGAAATAGACCCCCAGTGAGCCTGTGCTACTGCACAGAAATGTACAGATGTGACTAAATGCACAGATGTGGCTAAAGCTTCAGTGGGGTGTAGGACAGATCTGTGAGTATTAAACTTGGGGGTATTTTAGATGCCATTGTTAAAATGCAGATTTCAAGGCCTTACACCCAGAGATTCTGATTTGGTAGTTCTGGTGTTTGGGGCCAGATGCTGTGTTTTAAATTAGTTGCTCAGTTACTCTGGCACAGAAGGTGTGCTGGGAAGCACTGGCGTAGGCCTGTGAGCTGTGACTCTACCTGCCTCTCCTGTCTGTGTTCATGTGTCTCGCTAGATGCTGAGCTCCTGCTGGGGAGGGACGATGACTCATTCCTCCCCACATTTTAGTATCTAGACCAGTATCTGGCACACACATGGGCATCAGTAAATGCCTGTGTTGTGAATGAGTGGAGGCATTGTGTGAGGAGGCTTCTCTAACAAATTAAAGAACTGGATGAAGAACTACCCTTGGTGCACTGTATTGACGGTGGCCACCCTGATTCAGATGCTGTGAGTAGACAGAGCGCGATGGGAAAAGAAAGAATATTAGGAACATAGAGAAAATAAGCGAACGATGTGCAGGCAACACGCATTTAGGGCCCACTCCAGAATCCTCATGTGGCTCGGGTTAAGTGTCTTTGGAATTAATTCTAGTAGAGAGGCCACCAGGCAATTCCAAACAGGTGAGTGAGCCAGGCCGGTGATGACCGTGCTGCAGAAAGATGAGCGCTGCTCTCTAGGGAGACTCTGGTTTCTTCACTTTCCAGATTGCTTAGAGGAGAGTTAATTACTTAAAGGCATTTTCTACTTTTTAAAGTATTTGTCGGGGGCCGAAAAAGTTTGACGTAACAGAAGGAATTGGTAAATTCTTATAGCAGAGGTTTGTCTTTCATGGTAGATTGCCCAATATACCCAGCTTTTTATCAAATAAAGCCTGTGCACATATGTGTTTTGTCTTATTAAATGGTAGACAAAGGCCTGAGCAGATTGTGGCTGTTGTCTGGGGAAGCTCCCCAGAGCAAACACTGTCTGGTTTAAATGGCTCTCTTGTCAGGCCTTCTCCCACTGAAGAACCCTCTTTGCCTTCAGAAGTCCTGCTTCCAGGACCACATCCCCCTGACGGCCCTGCACTTGGACTCAGGCATCTTTATAACTGCGTCTGTCTGCAGAGTCAGGGGCAGGAGACACCGTCTTTGCAATAACAGCTACCGACAGCTGAGAATTTACCGTGCCTGAACCTCATACACTCTAAGCACTTCATATACACTGCTTCCCTCAATCTTCATCATAACCTTTGGAAATTATCTCTCCACGGAGGAGGAAACTGAGGCTCAGGAGACAAAGTAACTTGCCCCAGGTACCACAGCTGGTAGTGGCAGGGTCAGAATTTAGACCCAGAGCCACAGGTCTCCCAAGTCACATTCGATCTCTATGCTATATGGCATCTCTGATTTTTGCTCAAAAATTACAGAGTTTGAAGTTGATCTGAGTTTTTGTTGCTCTGTCAGTCCCAACAGCTGGGCATTGTTTATTTGCTGAACTGGACTTGGGAGGGGGTCATGGCTGGGGGTTTGCTCTCTCTAAAGCCCTTGCCCTGAGCCTGGCATTGGGCAAAATGGAGCTATGGATTAAACTTGCCAAGCTTCATGCCCCACTCTGCCTTCAGCCCTCCTTATCCCATTCATGTCTTCCCCCAGTGGAAGCCCAGGGCCCCCAGAGTGGCTGTTGTCATGGAACATCTGCTTCAAAATACATCCCCTTTCATGACACTCTGTGAACCTGAGGGGAAGATTCAGACTCTGAGAATATGTGAGGATCAGAATAAGTGCAGTTATACTTTTGAAATTTGTATTTGAAAATAATTTCAAAATTACAAAAAGTTGCAAGAATAAAAATACAAAGAGCATGTATTTGGTCATGTTTGTACTCCACTTGCTTTATTATTTGTATGTTTCTCCCCTGCTCAACACATATATATGTATATATTTTCTGAATCACTTGAAGGTAAGTTACATATCTCATGGCCCTTTACCCCTAAATATTCCAGTGTGCATTTCCTAAGAACAGGGATGTTCTAAAACTTAACCGCAATACGTGGCTGTAGGAGATCAGTCAGGGTGGTGGGAAAAATTGTAGAAAGACGCAAACCTTCTTGGAAGGCTGGGAGGTTTTACAAAAGCTTTGGAAAAGCATTTGGCTGAAGGCAGCCAGATTCTCTTCTTCGGTGCCTGAAAGCTTAGGTTAGTAACAAGGGGATGTAAAGAAACTGATCTAGATAAGTTAGTTTACTTAGGCCTTGGAACCTGGCCTTTAATCATCCGTGCCCAGGATTGCTCTCTCCGGGGTGGGGACGACCCCAAAGTGTGTTGACTCAGGCCTTTGTCATTGAATCTTTACTGAATAAATGCCCACAGTGCCAGCAGGTCAGGGCTGCAGCTGCTGAATCTTTATAGCACCCTCCTTGGGGTCTGTAAATGGCCTGGGTCCCCTAACCCACTCTTTCACTGGATACCTGTGTCTGAGTGCATTCTTTCATCCATCACTTGGCCAGGGTCTGTGGGTTGGACCCAGTAGGTGGTGCCCTGTGTGAGGAATGCCACAACGGATCGTGACAGAACCCTTGAAAACGAAGGTGGAGAGACTGCCCAGTCAGTAAGTCACTGGTGCCTGCTCGGGATTTCCAAGTTCAAGGGAATTGTTCAGGCTAGAGTTTCATCATGGGACAACAGTTATCAGCTCAACAGCAACAGTACATAAAAGTATTGAAACAGCTGCTTAAAGCTATTGGAGTCTCGGTTTTGCAGGCTCAATTAAGGGACCTAATGCAAACTGTTGTTTCCCATAACCCATGGCTCCTGGAAGAAGGTACGCTAGACATAGAGCTCTGGGAACAAGTAGGGAGAAGTCTTAAATAACATCATCCACAAGGGCAACGGGTCCCAGTAACATCTCTAACGTTATGAGCTTTAGTTAGGGAGGGTCTGGTTCTACTTTACACAGAAGAGCCTAAAAAGGGGAGGGAGGAGGAACCGTCACCTACCTTACTGCCTCCTTATCCCTCAGCCCTGCTATCGCCGGGCCAAAATAACAAAGAGGAAGCTGAGATTTTGCCTAAGCCCCCTCCTCCAATAAATTGGAAAAAAGACAAGGGATACGCTACTGCTATGGGACCCTGTCTTAGACAAGCAACATTAGAAGGAAAGCTCTTAGCCTGCCCAGTAATGCAAGATCAACAAGGCAATCAGGTACATGAACCCATTTCTTTAACGCTTATAAAGAGCTAAGAAAAAGCATTAAATAAAATGGAGCTGCTAGCCCATTTATGAAAGGAGTGATTGAAGCCATGGCAGAAAACTTCTGTACGATCCATGGGACTGGTTAGTGCTAGCTAAAATAACTTTGGAGCCCAGCCGATACATCCTCTGGAGAGCAGAATACGATGAGTTGTGTGAACAATAAGCCAACCAGAATCAGGTTGCCGGGCAAGACAATAGCTGCTATGCTGCAGGGGAGGGTCCCCCATGCCGACGTACAACAACAACTAACTTTTGATCCCCAGGTCTATGCACAGTGTCTTTGTGCACTAGCAGGGCTTGGGACTGAATTCCCAAAAGTGGAGTTCAACAGGGATCTTTTATCAATGTTTGACAAGGGCCTCAGGATCCATTTGTTGAGTTTATCAATTGGTTAACCCAGACAATTAAGAGACAAATTAGTCATGCCCAGGCTGCTGATATCTTATTGTTGCAATTGGCTTATGAAAATGCTAATGTGGATTGCCTGCAAGAAACACAGGCAATCAGAGGAAAGGCAGCCACAGCTGGAGAATTTATATGAGCATGTCAACTGGAGGGGACTGAAACACACAAAGCCACAATATTGGCTATGGCATTAAGGTATCCTAAAGTGAAAAGGGGAGAGAAACCCAAATTGTTTTCTATGTGAAGAGCCAGGTCATATGAAGAGAGAATGCCTCAATAATAGAGACCAAGGTACCTCAGGAAAACAAGCCCCTTCTATATGCCCACAATGTAAAAAGGGGAAACAATGGGCAAATCAACGCAGGTCCAAATTTGATAAAAATGGCAACCCCATAAGTAACCAGGCAGGAAACTTCATGAGGGGGCCGGCCCCAGGCCCTACTTCAAACTGGGGCAATGCCAGTGGCTTTCCTTGGTCAGATGGAAAGCCCACAGTCCTCTCTCTCAGAGCAGCCACCTCTGGAAGCGAAGGACTGGACTTACTCTGCCCCAATGAATTAGTGCTAAAAGAAGGAGAAGACCCTAAAAGGGTTGCAACTGGGATCTGGGGCCTACTGCCTCCGGGAACAGTGGGATTAATCCTAGAGTGATCGAGCCTATCCAGTAAAGGAATCAGTGTGCTCACTGGGGTAATTGATGGTGACTACCAAGCTGAGATATTAGTTATGATGGAATGTAAAGCTCTGCATAGTCTTCCCCCGGATCAAACATATCGCAGTTACTGCTTTTACCATGCTGGGTCCCCAACACCCATGGAAAGGAAAGGGGAAAGGGAAGTTTTGGAAGTACAGGAGCCACAGGAGTATATTGGAATCGATTAATCACTGATCAGAGACCCATGATTACCTTAAAAATTGGAAATAAAAATTTTACTGGCTTATTGGATATAGGGTGGACATTTCAATCATTAGTGATGAAAACTGGCCAGAAACTTGGCCTTGGGTCACTCAGAAACAAAAAATTGTCAGCATCGGGGAAGCACACACCGCTAAGTAGAGCACGCTGCCCCTGACCTGCTGCAATTCAGAGGGAAGAAAGGCAGTTATACAACCTCTAATCATGCCTATCCCTGTTCATCTTTGGGGACGGGATCTATCAGCCCAATGGGGGGGGGTCACTCTGCAGATCCCTTTCTAATAATGGTCACTGTTATTATCCGTCCTGTACCCCTGATGTGGTTTTCTCACTATCCAATTTGGGTAGAACAGTGGCCTTTAAAGAGAGACAAATTACAAAGAGCCTATGAATTAGTTGAGGAGCAATTAAAAACCGGCCATACAGAACCATCAAACAGCCTTTGGAATTTGCCCTTTTTTCCATTCCCAAAAGGTCTGGTAAAGGGAGACTTTTGCACGACTTATGTGCCATCAATGCTCATTTGCAACCTATGGGGCGCCTTCAGCAAGAGCTCTCCTCCCCTGTGGCAATTTCTCGAGATTGGCCTATAATCATTATTGACTTAAAAGACTGTTTTCATACTATTCCCCTTGCAAAGCAGGACAGAGAAAAATTTGCATTTACAATATCAGCTATCAATAATGAAATCACTGATTTCATTGGAAAGTGCTTCCTCAAGGGATGCTAAATAGTCCTACCATGTGTCAGTATCACGTAAATCAGGCTTTGCTCCCCAGTAGAAAAGAATTTCCTAATTGCAAGATTATTCATTTTATGGATGATATTTTACTAGCAGCCCCAACGGAGCCAGCACTTGTAAATTTATATGCCTCTGTTGTAATGAACACACAGTTAAGAGGTTTAATCCTAGTACATGAAAAAATACAGATGCCTTCTCCTTGGAAATATCTTGGATACATGCTAATTTCCTGGTCAGTAAGACCTCAAAAAGTTAAATTAAATACTAGCAACTTACATACCTTAAATGATTATCAGAAATTACTAGGCGATATTAACTGGCTTCGCCCCACCTTAGGCATATCTACTGATAAGTTACAGAACCTGTTTTCTACCTTAAAAAGCAATGCCACCCTAGACTCTTACGTATTTACCTCCTGCAGCACAAAGGGAAAATTGAAGAGAGAGAGCAAGCTATTTCTCAGAGGCAACCAAATGGCACAGATCCACAGTACTCAGTTCAATTGTTTGATTTTCCCACTAAACACTCCCCTACAGGGTTAATAGGACAGATGACCCCAGGTCGCACTTCCTAGAATGGGGTTTTTGCTCACATACCGGGACTAAAACACTCTCTCCCTATATCCAGCTCATCAGTAAAGTCATCTATTCAGGCTGCAGATGATACAATCAGTTGCTAGGTTATGACTCTGATATCATCAGGATTCCTTTAAGTAAAAAGCAACTCAAAGCAGTATTGCCTTTATCTATGGACCTGCAAATAGCACTATCTGATTACACAGGCCAAATAGAGCACGCACTACCTGCTGACAAACTCCTTCAGTTCTTATCTGTACTTCTGTGGTTTTGCCTACTAAAATAGTTCAATCCCCCATACCTAAGGCTTTAACACTGTTTACTGGTGGTTCTGGTAAACATGGAAAAGCGGCTGTTTGGTGGATTTTGCATACTTCCCTCACTTGGTCTGGATTTACTAGCACTCAGAAAGTTGAGGCTGGAGCCTTAATATTGGCCTTGGAAACTTTTTCCGCTCAGCCCATCAATATTGTTAGCGACTCTGTTTACTCTGTTTATTTATTGCAGAATCTTGAGGCAGCCCTCATTAAGTCCACATTGGAGCCCACCCTGAGTGCACTTTTTCTCCAACTTCAGCATTTGCTAGATCAACGTAGACATCCTATTTTTATCACACATATTCGAACCCACAGCACACTGCCTGGCCCTTTGGCATACGGCAATGAACAAGCAGACCTACCAGTTATGACATCACTGCTTGACCAAGCCACCCAATCGCATCAACTTTTCCACCAAAACTGGAGAAACTTATCTAAACAATTTCAACTCGCCCAGAGACTAAACAAATTATCCTGCAACGCCCAGATTGCCAGCTCAGTCACGTCCCCTCCTTCCACAGGTGTTAACCCTAGAGGACTAGAACCTAATCAGCTATGGCAAACAGATGTTACACACATCCCTGAATTTGGAAAACTTAGATATGTACATGTATCCATTGATACCAATTCTCACTTAATTAGTGCTTATGCCTTTCCTGGAGAGTGCACCCAATATGTCATTAAACATCTTCTTTTAACTTTTGCATTTATGGGGCAGCCCACAAAGTTTAAAACTGATAATGGTCCGGCTTATGCCAGCTCACAATTTCAACAATTTTTGTCACACGTAGAACACCCAACATTCCACAGGCATCCCGTGTAACCCCAAATACAGGCCACAGTAGAACGTACCCACGCCACCCTTAAAAATATGTTCAGAAAACAAAAAAGAAGGAATATGAGTAAGGGCCCTGCAACACTATTGGCACAAGCCTTATTTACCTTTAATTTTGTAAATTTAAATGATAAATTTCAATCCGCTGTAGAAAAGCACGTTGCTGAAACCTCTCCAGACATAACACCTGCAGTTTGATGGAAAGATGGAGACAGTAATGTACGGTGTGGTCCAAGTGAATTGGTAATGTGGGGAAGAGGATATGCTTGTGTTCACCCCCTCTCAGGTCCTCCTTGGATTCCAGCACGATGCATCAAACCATACCATGGCATGGCTAGGACCCAACCCAGTACCAGAAATGAAGAAAATGACCCTACAGGACCCAGGACCCACAGCCCTGGACGACGTGGCTTCCTTGGATGACACAAGCCTCAGACGTTACCTGGAGGATGCTGAAGAAGACAACTCAGGAGGCTGAACAAATCCTGCTCTGGACACAGACACCATTCACTCCAGATAATTTGTTCCTTGCTATGCTCTCTGTAGTACATTGCCACTCATGTAGGGTACTGATCCTTTTTATGCTCTTGCTTTGTCTGCAACCTGTACCTGCTACACTCTATTGGGCTCATATCTTAGATCTGCCTTTCTTTGCCCTGTCACCTGGGCAGACAGCCCTTTCCCCCCTCAATAACATTACCGCTTGGCTGGGAGGGACAGATTTACCCCCAGTGGGGTCTCTCATTAATGGCACACATTGGACTAAGGTGCCTGGTAACACTACATATCACTCCACTATCCTCCCACTGTGTGTAGTTATAAAAGTTCTAACCCTTACTGTGTACCTGCCCCAAATACAATTATGGCTACATCATGGCAAAGGAAATGCCTTAATATTCTCAGCCGCGGGTAGCCTCAAACTGGGCAACGCAATCAATGCTGCTTTCCCAAACATTCCTTCCTGTGCTAAAGAACAAAGCCAGGAAAGTAATGGATTCCACTTTAGCTGGGAGGTCTGTCACGAGGGAGTTAGGCAATTATAACATCTTAGACTGCAGCCCCCACAGCCATTTGCAGGACGATCATACTGATGTCCGCGCCTATCGTAGCATCAATGACAGTTTTGAAGCCACATCCCGTTCCCCTTTAATTTGGACTGATAGGAGGTGATATCCCAGACCCCAAGTAGAGTCCGTGCCACCTCAAGACTCTTTATGGCGCCTGGGACATCTTAGCACCCCCCTTAACACCTGGCACAGGACATACCATAACTCCAGTCACAATTATACTATGACCTTTTTTCATAACCACACTGATCAGCGCCTGATTTGCACTACCCATCCATATGTTTTCCCTTATGGGAAGCAATATTTCTATTACACCCCAAAACTCCACACGTGTGGACCCGAGTGCAGGGACAGGCTTGGTTTGCCTCTTGTATCTCTAATTATAATATATCTAATTTAAATATTACCAGTGTCATAGTATTGAGGAGATAATCTGAGGCTTTTCTACCAATTTAATACATGATTGGCAAGGTTCCTCTGCCCTTGCCACCTTAGAATGTGCCTTGTCCCAGTTCAGACACAAAAGATTCATACACTTATAGCCTTTATAGTCTCAGCCATAGTCATCCTAGCAACTGCTAATGTGGCTGTAGCATCTATTACTCAATCAGTACAAATAGCTACTTTTGTAGATAATTTGGCCAGAAATGTGTCTAATGAACTTCTCTTACAGCAGGATATAGATCAAAAGATTCTTGTATGTCTGCAAGCCCTCAAGGCTGCCTTGGAAGATGAGGGGGAGTGACAAGATGCACTGGCATTCCGACAGCAATTAAACTGTGACTGGGACATAAGCATATCTGTGTCACTTCTCTTTCTTGGAATCAATCAATACATAGTTGGGATGAGGTGAAACAACACCTCTGGGGAACCTTTCATGACAATTTAACAGCAGACATAAAGCAACTTAAAACTAAAATTCTAGACTCCCTAAATGCCATAGATCTACACACTCAACAAACAGCCATATGGAAGGGTGTGCGAGATCATCTCTCCTGGATAGACCCCCATTCCTGGGGGCCACTCCTTCGCTGGAAAAGAATGTTGCTAATTATACTCATGTTTGCTTATGTTACTCACTAATTCTAGGATGCAAAGCCGGAATATGACCAATGACCGCCACGCCTGACGAACCTGTTGCTGTGCAAATCTGTACTCTTCAATCAACAAAACCTGATGCAAAAAAAAAAAAAAAACAGAGGAGATGTAGGAGATCGGTCAGGGTGGTGGGAAAAATTGTAGAAAGACTCAAACCTTCTTGGAAGGCCAGGTTGTTTTACAAAAGCTTTGGAAAAGGATTTGGCTAAAGGCAGCCAGATTCTCTAATCCGGTGCCTGAAAGCTTAGGTTAAATAACAAGGGGATGTAAAGAAATGGATCTAGATAAGTTAGCTTACTCAGGCCTCGGAACTTGGCCTTTAGTCATCTGTGCAAAGGACTGCTCTCTCTGGGTGGGGAGGTTGGGGGGGGGGTGGCCCCCAGGTGTGTTGACTCAGGCCTCTCATTGAATCTGTACTGAATAAATGCCTGCAGCACCAGCGGGTCAGGGCCACAGCTGCTGACTCTACAGCACCCTCCTCAGAGTCTATAAACAGCCCGGTCTCCTAGCCTACTCTTTCACTGGATACCTGTGTCTGAGTTCATTCTTTCATCCATTGTTCAGCCAGGGTCTGTAGGTCAGATCTGGCACTTGGCAAAGCACTTTATCTAGTCTATCACTATATGTCACTTTTATTAATTATCAATGTCCTTTATGGCATTTCCCCATCTCCAGTACAGGATTCAGTCTAGGGTGAGGTATGGCATTTCTCCTTAGCCTCCCTTGATCTGGCTTTCACGATGTTGATTCCCCCATCTGACCCCCTCCACCATCACCCACCACCAATACCCCTTTTTGTCCTTCACACATTTGTGTCAGGGCAATGCTATTCTTCTCTGTGTTATTTCAATTTTCACATATCTTCTGTCAAAGCAAGCACCATGCACCATTTTTGTTTGAATAGCATGTTCCTCGTTGTGTGTTTGTCTCATGTTTCCTCATGGTCGGATTGAGGTTATGTAATTTCAACCTGAATACTGTCCTATCCAGGGTGTCACATCAAGAGCCACACAATGTCATCTGTACTGCAGAAATTAGGCTAATTTTGATCACCTGGTCAAAAAGTATTGCATGGTTTCTCCCTGGTCTCATACCATTTTGGTTTTTTTCTCCCTCACAACTAATAAGAAACTAATAATAAGTGGGGATCACTTTAAGATTATGCAGATACCCTAACTGTGATGACTGTGAGAGTACCTTTCCCATGCCAAGCACTGTGCATTCCAGATGTGGCCTCTTTCTATCCTAGGCGGGCTCCTTCACTTCTCACGACCACAAACCCATCTTCTCTTGGTTTGAAGCCCTCTCTTGGACGCACTGCATCAGAAGCAGGATCAGATCTGAGGTTGCCAGTGCGGTGATGAGGAAGCTGCAGATGGAACTGGAGCAGAGAAAAAGAGAAAAGACAACATGTTCATGAGGGGGTCCCATCAGGAGGAGGAAACGGTCTTCAGAATCCCGGCTCAGCTGCGGGAAAGGGAGAAAGACTCGAAGGGCTGGGAGGTTGGGGACTTAGAGTCACTGACTCATACTAGTGAGGCTTGGTCTTGTTCTGTGAAATTGAACCCCTGGCTTCCCACACTCTGTGGGGCCAGCAGCCTGGGCACTTTTCTCTGCAGGGTTGCCAGTGGGCAGTGGTAACCCAGAATATCTGAGGAATGATACCCTTTAGAGCAAAGCCAGCAACTGCAGAGGCTTTAAAAAGACCAAAAAATCCAACAGCCTCATGACAAAGAAAAACAGGCCCCAACTTTAATTGCTTCAGAGCCCCAGAAGAGCCATTGGAACTGCTGTCCAGACTCCAAACTGTGCACAGCCATTCCAGGACAAAGCACATGCCAAGGGGCCTGACAGAACTGAGCTGTGCTGGAAGCACACAACCATGCCAACCATTCACAGAGAAATTCTATCCAGGACCCAGGCAGCCAGGTTTTCATCCAGCTCTTCTGCAAAAGATAGCAAAGAATCAAATAAAGGAGTCTTCATTATTAAATTCTATTGTATGAACCCCAAATAGGCACCTGTAGTCCCAGCTACTGGGGAGGCTGAGGCAGGAGAATGGCATAAACCCGGGAGGCGGAGCTTGTAGTGAGCCGAGATCCGGTCACTGCACTCCAGCCTGGGAGACAGCAAGACTCCGCCTCAAAAAAAAAAAAAAAAAAAAAAAAAAAAGATATCTGTTTGATGGGCAGATCCCTGAAGAAGAGCTACCAAGGAGCATGATGAGAGGTTTCTGGCATGTTGGGAAGGTACCCTGGAAGGCAACAATGCAGAGACATTTCCCTGTCCATCTATTCATCCACCCATCCGTCCGTCTGTCCGTCCATCTATCCATCTATCCGTTCATTCTTTCATTCATTCAACCAATGAATATTTTTTTAGTAGCTACTATGTGCCTAGAGACCCAGGACACTGAGCTGGAGATGAAGAGGGAAGACAATGCCCCAATAATAAAAGAGAAAATTGTTCTGTGCTCTTGGGTGAATAAGGAAAATCTTTACTTTTCCTGTCATTAAGAAAATGTATAGTCCTTAAGATCTTTGTAAATATAGAATATAGACTCTTCTGAAAGAAAAAAAACCTTTCTTTCCTTTCACTCTAGGAAAAGAAAAATAAAGAAACATGAGCTGACATTCATTAGAATCCACTAAAAGGCAGAATTTCACGTTGACATTGAACTTTAGAACCAGGACACCACAGACCCCAGAGTGATTCAACACTTTTCTACGCTCTCTGTCTTGAGCTTATAAAAATAGGTCAGGTAAGTGTGAGATGCCTAGAGGCTGTAAGAGGCTGGAAAGAAGCTCACAGGCCAGCCTATCTGGGGACAGAGGGTTAGGATGTGAGTGTGTGTTCCAGGACAAGGGCACCTGTCCCCCCAGAGGGCCCCCCACAGCCTGAGGAGGGCCATTAGCCTGAGCAATGTCCCAGTGCAAGGAATGGTTGGGTGCCTCTGCAGTCTTATGCCAGGAGACTTTGGGGGAACAGAAGCAGCAGGGCTTTCCTGAGCCAATGTGCAGACTCCTGGGAACAGTTGAGATTTCTGCTGTATAAGGAATTAAATGGTTGGGATCTCACTCACCCATTGAAAATGCACCCCATGATGATACTGAAATGTTGGGCTGGAGTTTCTCCTGGTACAGAAAAATCCAGTGACTGGATGGTGTGCTGCAGGGAGAGGCAGCAGAGGAAGAAGCCCTGCCTGGAAGCCATTTCTGCAGGATGGAAGTGTGGCGTCTAGTAGCCCGAGGTCTCCTTGTGGGCAGGGATCCCACTTACAGCCAAACTTATGGAACAGAGTTCCCTCAGGGATGGGGAAGACCTCATTCTTTTAGTACTTCTCTATCAGGAATAAGGAAATTGTGAAGGTGCCTTCTTCAGCCCCTCCCTCCCCCTCCTCCCCAGCTCTTTTGCCTCCTGCCACAATCATCGGCAAGTCTTTCCCTGAGATATTTCACGAGTTGCTAATCCAAGTGACTGGTTCCATTTCTAACCCAGCTGACACCCATGACGTTTTAGAGCGAGTAAAGCACACCTGAAGCCCAGTCCCCTTGTGAGGTTCCCACCCCCCACCAGTGTAGGGCATGGCCAAGAATGACAAAACAAGCCAGTAAATCACCAAAGTGGCCAAAATCAATGTCACAAAATGTTTCACTTGTTTTATTTATTTATAACCAACCTATTTTCAGAAAAAGCCTCAGAGTAACTTTAATTTATTTGCATGTAAAATCTCCATTTGGAATCCATTTGCACTAACTTTACACATACTTCTAATAAGTTTTCTAAGCTCTTAAATATAAAAAGCAGCAAATAATTAAATGTGGGAGAAGCTACTACAGACAGATAAACTGATAAACAGCAGGAAATGACAAGTTCTAACAAGAGGGGAGACAGAAAAACTACTGTAATAGTCTCCAGAGCCCAAAACCAACTGCCTGGGCCCATTTAGTGTGGGGTTAAATAACCCTTAGACTCTTACACCCAATCTAGACTGGGTCACTTACTGATATTTTCATTGATGACCCCGAGTCTTTAAGAAGAGGTAAAATTATATTCACTTTAAGGAAGTTGAAATGTATTTGTTAAGAAAGATTTTTGTCACAAATCACTAAAATTTTTAAGTTGTGTGTATACATGATAGAATTTTCAAGTATTTGGAGACTTAGTCATCTAGAATGACTCACAGCACAAGGTTCAAATAAGCCTGGGTAGCAGGGTTTCAGCGTGAACACAGGTGCATTTGGGGTTTTAATCAGTTGACTCTTGGTACCAATTATACTTCCCATCTTGAAAGGTATAATTTGGAGCTCCACATAGACCTGCCTTGCTTTTAATGCAAATAGCATTAACATGTTTCACATAGCAATGAATGAGAACCACAAGAACCAAACGTTTCACCTGGAATCTATGTGGGTTTATAAACAAGTGACCAAATGGATTTAGTGCCTCCCCAAATTAAAAAGAGAATTTGAAAATATAACTCAAGGTGTTTGATCTAAATTCCAAGGCTGTCAAAATTATTATTTTTGGTTTGGTTGGTTACATCCTAAACCCTGGAATTGGCTGGCTGTAGGGCACAGCAGCCACTGGTTTTTGGCTGCTAAGAATCTAATCTCCCTTGTTACTTGGAAGAAATCCTCATGGAAAGATGGGCTGTACTTCTCCCTGCAGAATCCAGAGGGGCCCAAGCATCTCTCCTAGCCCGGAAAGAATGTGGCCATGTGACCCAGGATTGGCCTTGGCCTTTGAATCCACAGGAAGTAGTAGTTGTTCATGACGTCTATACTATTTTAATAAGATAGACTGGGAGTGTCGGGGTAGGGGGAAATGACTGCCCTTGGTAAAAAGAAAGGATCTTGCAGGATAGACTTTGATGTGTGTATGTGGCATGTGTATAGTATGTGGTGTGTGTGAGTATGTGTGCATGCATCCACATCTTGTGTTTGCTTGACAGAAGGACTTCTAGTGTCATACCTTGGGGTATGGGTGATGATGAGACAAAGAAAATAGAGACAGTAGGACCAGAAGAGACTGTATCTGCCCTAATATTGATATACTATGGTAAGACAAGGGCTGGGTCCAGTGACACAAAAGGCAAACATATTTAACAATAACAATTAAGATATCTTATATTTTTAACCCTTCATAGGTGCCAAGTCCTATGCTAAGGAATTAGCATGAATTATCTCAATTAATACTCATTAACATATGTGACGTAGCCTGTTTTTACCCCCATTTCACAGCATCAATCATGACTGTTCTATTGCCTAATTCAGGGGTCATTTTTAAGTCCTCATTTTGATGTTTAACCTCTCCTTTGGATGTTTGCCTACTTTGTTTTCCAGGACACCATATTCTTCTAGTTCCTGCTTTCTGGCCATTGCTCTATTTCCTTTGTGGTCTACGCTCTGCCCTTATCATGTATGTGGGGTTCCATCCTAAGCCTTCACACTCTCTGTAAATGATCCCATAATTTATAGTACCACCCATACATTAATGATGCTCAAGAGTAGAAATGTCAGTTACTATTCTTGAATGGTTTCTATGTTCCAGGATTTTTTCTAAGTAGTTTAGATGTAACAATTCACTTGATGTTCAACACCATGAGGTAATTCCTATTATTCTGATCTTATAGGATGAAGAAACGGAGGTACTGAGGCTGCTCATGGTCACAAGCTACTAAGTGGTGGAGACAGAATTCTAACCAGGGGGTTCGGCTCAAGAGCCTGGGTAAAGGACCCGAAGTTGAGGGCCCTCTTTAAGAAAGAGAACACAAAATTGCAAATGAAAATTAAGTAGAAAAGTGAATATTAAGAATGAGAGAAGAAATCACAACAAATTATAAATTTGAAATCGCTAATAGAGGTTTCCACTTTTGGTTAACATGGAATAACAGAGACCACATCTTACCTGGAACAGTCAAAAACAACATCCAAAGAAGTGGAAAGAATACATAATCCAGTGATTTTTCAAGACAGTGGTTATCAAGTAACAAAAGACAGTGATCACAAAGAAATAAGAAACAAATAACATAAATCTTATAATTACCCTGACTTTATTGAGCATTTCCAGGCTGTAGTGCAAAGAAGAAAATTCCAAATGGGACCTGGTGGACTCCCTGAATTGAACGGGCTGAACTGAGGGTCTCTGGAGTCCAAGCAGGGAGAGTTCATAGATGGACTACTGGGGAGGAAAGAGCTCCACAGAGAAGGAATTCCAGAGATCTGCAGAGGGCTGCCCTTGTGTACTGGCAGAGTACTAATCAGTGCATGTGTATGAGAAAACTACACAAGGCCAAAGAAAGAATCACTCAAAAGGATATCTAGTGTTTGTACAGGGCCAAGAATAGTATTTCTTTCTACCAGCCAGATGGAAACCCTCAGAATTCTCAAAGCATTAGGTAGAATACTCAGAAATGTACAGTCTCAGTGAAGTAATTAGCTCTAGAAAAAACGATGGTCTTCCCTCACGTTAAAAAAAAAAAAAGTCTTGGACGATGGCCAAATAGGAACAGCTCTGGTCTGCAGCTCCCAGCGAGATCGACGCAGAAGGTGGGTGATTTCTGCATTTCCAATTGAGGTACCTGATTCATCTCATTGGGACTGGTTGGACAGTGGGTACAGCTCATGGAGGGCGAGCCAAAGCAGGGTGGGGCATCACCTCACCCAGGAAATGCAAGGGGTCAGGGAATTCTCTTCCCCACCCAACGGAAGCTGTGGGAGACTGTGCCTGAGGACCGGTGCTCTCTGGCCTAGATACTGTGCTTTACCCAGTCTTCACAACCCGCAGATCAGGAGATTCCCTCCGGTGCCTATGCCACCAGGGTCCTGGGTTTCAAGCACAACACTGGGCGGCCGTATGGGCAGACACAGAGCTAGCTGTAGGAGATTTTTTTTGTTTTCCCATACCCGGTGGTGCCTGGAATGCCAGCGAGACAGAACCATTCATTTGCCTGCAAAGGGGGCTGAAGCCAGGGAGCCATGTGGTCTGGCTCGACGAGTCCCACCGCCATGGAGCCCAGCAAGCTAAGCTCCACTGGCTTGAAATTCTCACTGCCAACACAGCAGTTTGAGGTCGACCTGGGATCCTTGAGCTTGGTGAGGGGAAGGGCATCCACCATTGCTGAGGCCTGAGTCGGCAGTTTTACCCTCACAGTGTAAACAAGGCCACCAGGAAGTTCAAAGTGGATGGAGCCCACCGCAGCTCAGCAAGGCCACTGAGGCCAGACAGCCTCTCTAGATTCCTCCTCTCTGGGCAGGGTATCTCTGAAAAAAAGGCAGCAGCCTCAGTCAGGGACTTATAACTCCCATCTCCTCGGGACAGAGCACCTGGGGAAAGGGGCGGCTGTGGGTGCAGCTTCAACAGACTTAAATGTTCCTACCTGGCGGCTCTGAAGAGAGCAATGGATCTCCCAGCATAGTGTTCCAGCTCTGACAAGGGTCAGACTGTCTCCTCAGGTGGGTCCCTGACCCCTGTGTATTCTGACCGGGAGACACCTCCCAGGAGGGGCTGACAGACACCTCAAACAGGAGCGCTCTGGCTGGCATCTGGTGGTGTCCCTCGGGGACGAAGCTTCCAGAGGAAGGAATAGGCAGCAATCTTTGCTGTTCTGCAGCCTGTGCTGGTGATACCCAGGCAAACAGGGTCTGGAGTAGACCTCCAACAAACTCCATCAGACCTGCAGCAGAGCGGCCCAACTGTTAGAAGGAAAACTAACAAACTGAAAGGACTAGCATCAACAACAACAAAAAGGACGTCCATTCTGAGACCCCATCCAAAGGTCACTAACATCAAAGACCAAAGGTAGGTAAATCCACGAAGATGGGGAGAAACCAACAGAAAAAGGCTGAAAATTCCAAAAATCAGAACGCCTCTTCTCCTCCAAAGGATCACAACTCCTTGCCAGCAAGGGAACAAAACTGGACAGAGAATGAGTTTTACGAATTGACAGAAGGAGGCTTCAGAAGGTGGGTAATAACAAACTCCTCTGAGCTAAAGGAGCATGTTCTAACCCAATGCAAGGAAGCCAAGAGCTTTGAAAAAAGTTTAGATGAATTGCTAACTAGAATAACCAGTTCAGAGAAGAACATAAATGATCTGATGGAGCTTGAAAAACACAGCGCAAGAACTTCGTGAAGCATGCACAAGCATCAATAGCTGAATCGATCAAGTGGAAGAAAGTATATCAGAGATTGAAGATCAACTTAACAATAAAGTGAGAAGACAAGATTAGAGAAAAAAGAATGAAAAGGAACAAACAAATCCTCCAAAAAATATGAGACTCTGCGAAAAGACCAAATCTATATTCGATTGGTGTACCTGAAAGTGACGGAGAGCGTGGAACCAAGTTGGAAAATACTCTTCAGGATATTATCCAGGAGAACTTCCCCAACCTAGCAAGACAGGCCAACACTCAAATTCAGGAAATACAGAGACCACCACAAAGATACTCCTCAAGAAGAGCAACCCTCAGACACATAATCATCAGATTCACCAACGTTGAAATGAAGGAGAAAATATTAAGGGCATCCAGAGAGAAAGGTCGGGTTACCCACAAACACAAGCCCATCAGACTAACAGCAGATCTCTCTGCAGAAACTCTACAAGCCAGAAGAGAGTAGGGGGTCAATATTCAACATTCTTAGAGAATTTTCAACCCAGAATTTCATATCCAGCCAAACTAAGCTTCATAAGTGAAGGAGAAATAAAATCCTTTACAGACAAGCAAATGCTGAGAGATTTTGTCACCACCAGGCCTTCCCTACAAGAGATCCTGAAGGAAGCACTAAACATGGAAAGGAACAGCTGGTACCAGCCACTGCAAAAACATGCCAAACTGTAAAGACCATCAACACTATGAAGAAACTGCATCAACTAATGGGCAAAATAACCAGCTAGCATCATAATGTCAGGATCAACTTCACACATAACAATATTAACCTTAAATGTAAATGGGCTAAATGCCCCAATTAAAAGACAGACTAGCAAATCAGATAAAGAGTCAAGACCCATCAGTGTGCTGTATTCAGAAGACCCATCTCACGTGCAAAGATACACATAGGCTCAAAATAAAGGGATAGAGGAATATTTACCAAACAAATGGAAAGCAAAAAAAAAAAAAAAAAAAAAAAAGAAAAACAAAAAAAAAAAACAGGGGTTGCAATCCTAGTCTCTGATAAAACAGACTTTAAACCAACAAAGACCAAAAGAGACAAAGAAGGCCATTACACAATGGTAAACGGATCAATGCAACAAGAAGAGCTAACTATCCTAAATATATATGCATCCAATGCAGAAGCACCCAGATTCATAAAGCAAGTTCTTAGAGACCTACAAAAAAATTTAGACTCCCACACAATAATAATGGGAGACTGTAACACCCCACTGTCAATATTAGATCAATGAGACAGAAAATTAACAAGAATATTCAGGAGTTGAACTGAGCTCTGGACCAAGCAGACCTAATAGACATCTACAGAACTCTCCACCCCAAATCAACAGAATATACATTCTTCCCAGCACCTCATCACTTATTCTAAAATTGACCACATAATTAGAAGTAAACCACTCCTCAGCAAATACAAAAGAATGGAAATCATAACAAACAGTCTCTCGGACCACAGTGCAATCAAATTAGAACTCATGATTAAGAAACTCACTCAAAACCACACAACTACATGGAAACTGAACAACCTGCTCCTGAATGACTACTGGGTAAATAACGAAATAAAGGCAGAAATAAAGACGTTCTTTGAAGCCAACGAGAACAAAGACACAATGTACCAGAATCCCACATTTAAAGCAGTGGTTAGAGGGAAATTTATACCATTAAATGCCCACAAGAGAAAGCAGGAAAGATCTAAAATTGATACCCGAACATCAAAATTAAAAGAACTAGAGAAGCAAGAGCAAACAAATTCAAAAGCTAGCAGAGGACAAAAAATAACTAAGACCAGTGCAGAACTAAAGGAGATAGAGACATGAAACCCTTTAAAAAAAAATCAATGAAACCAGGAGCTGGTTTTTTGAAAAGATGAACAAAATAGATAGAACGCTAGCCAGACTAATAAAGAAAAGAGAGAAGAATCAAATAGATGCAATAAAAAATGATAAAAGGGATATCACCACTGATCCCACAGAAATACAAACTACCATCAGAGAATACTATAAATACCTCTATGCAAATAAA
The DNA here is from genome assembly GCF_002776525.5 of Piliocolobus tephrosceles. Taxonomy (NCBI): domain Eukaryota; kingdom Metazoa; phylum Chordata; class Mammalia; order Primates; family Cercopithecidae; genus Piliocolobus; species Piliocolobus tephrosceles. The sequence goes on from NC_045444.1 coordinate 56,024,869, forward strand.
CTAGAAAATCTAGAAATGGATACATTCTAAACCAGCAAGGAGTCAAATCCCTGAATAGACCAATAACAAGTTCTGAAATTGAGGCAGTAATTAATAGCCTACCAACCAAAAAAAGTCCAGGACCAGACAGATTCACAGCTGAATTCTACCAGAGGTACAAAGAGAAAATGGTACCATTCCTTCTGAAACTATTCCAAACAATAGAAAAAGAGGGACTCCTCCCTACATCATTTTAAGAGCCCAGCATCATCCTGATACCAAAACCTGGCAGAGACACAACAAAAAAAAAGAAAATTTCAGGCCAATATTCCTGATGAACACTGAAGTGAAAATCCTCAATAAAATACTGGCAAACAGAATCCAGCAGCACATCATAAAGTTTATCCACCACTATCAAGTTGGCTTCATCCCTGGGATGCAAGGCTGGTTCAACATATGCAAATCAATACACATAATCCATCACATAAACAGAACCAATGACAAAAACCACATGATTATCTCAATAGATGCAGAAAAGGCCTTTGACAAAATTCAACAGCCGTTCATGCTAAAAACTCTCAACAAACTAGGTATTGATGGAACATATCTCAAAATAATAAGAGCTATTTATGACAAACTCACAGTCAATATTGTACTGAAAGGGCAAAACCTGGAAGCATTTCCTTTGAAAGCTGGCACAAAACAAGGAAGCACTCTCTCACCACTCCTATTCAACATAGTATTGGAAGTTCTGGCCAGGGCAATCAGGCAAGAGAAACAAATAAAGGGTATTCAATTAGGAAAAGAGGAAGTCAAATTGTCTCTGCAGATGACATGATTGTATATTTAGAAAATCCCACTGTCTCAGCCCCAAATCTCCTTTTGCTGATAAGCAACTTCAGTAAAGTCTCAGGATACAAAATCAATGTGCAAAAATCACAACATTCCTATACACCAATAACAGACAAACAGAGAGCCAAATCATGGGTGAACTCCCATTCACGATTGCTACAAAGAGAATAAAATACCTAGAAATACAACTTACAGGGGATGTGAAGGACCTTTTCAAGGAGAGCTACAAACCACTGCTCAAGGAAATATGAGAGGACACAAATAAGTGGAAGAACATTCCATGCTCATGGATAGGAAGAATATCATGAAAATGGCCATACTGCCCAAAGTAGTTTATAGATTCAATAGCATCTCCATCAAGCTACTATTGAGTTTCTTCACAGAATTGGAAAAAAAAAAACTACTTTAAACTTCATATGGAACCAAAAAAGAGCCTGCATAACCAAGACAATCCTAAGCAAAAAGACCAAAGCTGGAGGCATCACGCTACCTGACTTCAAGCTATACTACAAGGCTACAGTAACCAAAACAACACGGTACTGGTACCAAAACAGATATATAGACTGATGGAAGAGAACAGAGGCCTCAGAAATAACACCACACATCCACAACCATCTGATCTTTGACAAACCTGACAAAAACAGGCAATGGGGAAAGGATTCCCTATTTAATACATGGCGTTGGGAAAACTGGCTAGCCATATACAGAAAACTGAAACTGGACCTCCTCATTACACCTTATACAAAAATTAACTCAAGATGGATTAAAGACTTAAACATAAGACCTAAAACCGTAAAAATCCCAGAAGAAATCCTAGGCAATACCATTCAGGACACAGGCATGGGCAAAGACATCATGTCTAAAACACCAGAAGCAATGACAATATAAGCCAAAATTGACAAATAGGAAGTAATTAAACTAGAGAGCTTCTGCACAGCAAAAGAAACTATCTTCAGAGTAAACAGGCAACCTACAGAATGGGAGAAAAGTTTTGCAATCTATCCATCTGACAAAGGGCTAATATCCAGAATCTACAAAGAATTAAACAAATTTACAAGAAAAAAACAAATGACCCCATCAAAAAGTGGGCAAAGGATATGAACAGGCACTTCTCAAAAGAAGACATTTATGTGGCCAAAAAACATATGAAAAAAAGCTCATCATCACTCATCATTAGAGAAATGCAAATTAAAACCACAATGAGATACCATCTCACGTCACTTAGAATGGTGATCATTAAAAATTCAGGAAACAATAGATGCTGGAGAGGATGTGGAGAAATAGAAATGCTTTTACACTGTTGGTGGGAGTGTAAATTAGTTCAATCATTGTGGAAGACAGTGTGACAATTCCTCAAGGATCTAGAACTAGAAATACCATTTGACCCAGCAATCCCGTTACTGGGTACATATCCAAAGGATTATAAATAATTCCACAGACACACACACACACATACATGTTTATTGCAGCACTATTCACAATAGCAAAGAGTTGGAACCAACTCAAAGGTCCATCAATGATAGACTGGATAAAGAAAATGTGGCACTTATACACCATGGAATACTATGCAGCCATAAAAAAGGATGAGTTCGTGTCCTTGGTAGGGACATGGATGAAGCTGGAAACCATCATTCTCAGTAAACTAACACAAGAACAGAAAACCAAACACTGCATGTTCTTACTCATAAGTGGGAGTTGAATAATGAGAACACATGGACACAGGGAGGGAACATCACACACTGGGGCCTGTCATGGGGGTAGGCAGCGAGGGGAAGGATGGCATTAGGAGAAATACCTAATGTAGGTGATGGGTTGATGGGTGCAGCAAACCACCATGGCACATGTATACCTATGTAACAAAACTGCACGTTCTGCACATGTACCCCAGAACTTAAAGTATAATAAAAAATGGCAAAAACAAAACAGAACAAACAAAAACAAAAACAAAAAACCCTACACAAATCCAAAGGAGAAAAAAATCTTAAGAATTCAAAATGACTGGCATCCAATAAATTACCAGGTACACAAAGCAGAGGAAAAATATGACTAATAACTATAAGAAAACCAATTGAAATTGACCCAGAACTCATACAGATGTTAGAATTGGTAGGCAAAGACATAAAAAGTTTTTTTAATGACTGCATTACATATGTTTACAATAGTAAATAGAGACATGAAAGATATTTTAAAAAATCAAATTGAATCTCTAGAGATGAAAACTCTCATTTCTTTTCTATATACGTCTATTAGAGGGAATTAATGGTAAATTAGACATTGCAGAAGAAAAGTTGCACAGAGACTATACCACTGCACTTACCTAGAAACAGAGTCACCACACCCTTCCCAACCAACACACTAAGATTCAACCATAGGTGAAAGTCTCTATGAAAGTCACTCTAGATAGATTAGAAGAGGCAATTCCACCAGATGCACAGACTTCAATGCAGGGACATAAGAAACATGAAAAAACAAGGAATTATGACACCACAAAGGAACATAATAAATCTTTAGTAACAGACCCCAATACAAAAAAATTGAAAAATTGCTGGAAAAGATTTTCAAAATGATGATCTTAAGGAAACTCAAATGAGATACAAGAAAATACAGATAGACAATTGGAAAGACAATGAAATCATGAAAACAACATATGATATAAACAAGAAATTCAACAAAAAAATAGATAACATTAAAAAGCCCAAACATAAATTTTATAGCTGAAAAATTCAATAAATAAAATAAAAAATACAATCAAGAGGTTCAGCAGCAGACTTGATCAAGCAGAAGAAAGTGTCCCTGAACTTGAAGATAGATTGTTTGGAATTGCCCAGCTAGAGAAGAGAAAAAAGAAAAAAGAAAAAAGAAAGAAAGAAAGGAAGGAAGGAAGGAAGGCAAAGAAGAAAGAAAGAAAGAAAGAAAGAAAGAAAGAAAGAAAGAAAGAAAGAAAGAAAGAAAGAAAGAAGAATAAAAATAGAGAACAATGCATATAAGACTTATGGGACGGCAAATTTAAAAGAATTTAAATTATATCCAGTATATTTTCTGACCACAATGGAATAAAATTAGAAATCAATAACAAGAGGAACTTTTGAAACTGTACAAATATATGCAAATTAAACAACATGCTCCTGAATGACCAAAGGGTAAATGAAGAAATTAAGAAGGAACTTTAAAAATTTATTAAAACAAATAAAAATAGAAATACAACATAACAAACTATGGGATACAGCAAAAATAGTATGAAGAGGGAAGTTTATAGCAATAAATGCCTAAATCAAAAAAGTAGAATAATTTCAAATAAACAACCTAATGATGCATCTCAAGGAACTAGAAAAGCAGGAACAAACTAAACCCCAAAGAAGTAGAAGAAAAGAAAGAATAAAGATCAGAGCACAAATTTTTAAAAATTGAAATGCTTTTACACTGTTGGTGGGAGGTAAATTAGTTCAACCATTGTGGAAGATGGTGTGGTGATTCCTCAAAGATCTAGAACTAGAAATACTATTTGACCCAGCAATCCCATTACTGGGTATATACCCAAAGGATTATAAATCATTTTACTATAAAGACACATCCACACGTATGTTTACTGCAGCACTATTCACGATAGCAAAGACTTGGAACCAACCGAAATGTCCATCAATGATAGACTGGACTAAGAAGATGTGGTACATATACACCATGAAATGCTGTGCAGCCATAAGAAAGGATGAGTTCATGTCCTTTGCAGGGACATGGATGAAGCTAGAAACCATCATTTTCAGCAAACTATCACAAGGACAGTAAACCAAACACCACATGTTCTCACTCATAGGTGGGAATTCAACAACGAGAACACTTGGACACAGGGCAGGAAACATCACACATAGGGGCCTGTCGGGGGCAGGGGAGGGATAACATTAGGAGAAATACCTAAAGTAAATGAGTTGATGGTTGTGGCAACACCATGGCACACGAATACCTATGTAACAAACCTGCACATTGTGCACGTGTACCCTAGAACTTAAAGTATAATTTTAAAAAAAGAGACAAAAAATACAAAAGATTAATAAAATGAAAAGTTGTTTTTTAAAAACATAAAAATAAACCATTAGCTAGACTAACCAAAAAAAAGAGAAAAGGTCCAAATAAATAAAAACAGAAACATATTTACAACTGATACCACAGAAATACAAAGGATTATTAGAAACTATTACAAACAACTATATGCCAGAAAATTGGAAAGCCTAATGGAAACAGATGAATTCCAGGAAACATAAAACCTACTAAGATTGAACCAAGATGAAATAGAAGGCCTAAACTGACCAATTACAAGAAACAAGGTTGAATTAGTAATAAAAGGTCTCCAATCAAAGAAAAGCCCAGGACCTCATGGTGTCACTGCTGAATTCTATCAAACTTTTAAAGCAGAAGTAATACCAATTCTTCTTAAACTCTTCCAGAAAATTGAAAAGGAGGAAATCCTTTCAAACTCATTCTATGAGACTAGCACTACACTGATACAAAAACAGACAAGTACACAACAAAAAAAAAGAAAATCACAGACCAATATCCCTAATGAACATAGATGCAAAAATCCTCAACAAAACACTAGCAAATTGAATCAGACAGTACATTAACATGGTCGTCATTCATCATGACAAAGTGGGATTTATCCCAGGGAGGTGAAGATGGTTCAACATTTGTGAATCAATAAACATGATACATCACATCAACAGAATGAAGGACAAAGCCATATGATAATTTCAATAGATACAGAAAATGCATTAAGTAACATTCAAGATCTTTTGATAATAAAAATTCCCAGTAAACAGGTATAGAAGAAGCATATCTCAATACAATGAAGGCCACATATGACAAACCCACAGGTAACATAATAGTGAAAAGCTTTCAGCTTTTTCTCTAAGAACCGAAACAAGACAAAAATGCCCAGTCTTGCCACTCTTATTCAACATAGAACTGGAAGTCCTAGCCAGAGCAATTAGGCAAGGAAAAGAAATAATAGGCATCTAAATGAAAAAGGAGAAAGTAAAAATCTTCCTATTTGCAGATGACATTATTTTCTATCTAGAAAACCCTAAAAGCTTCACAAAATACCCTTAGAACTGATAAAAAAATTCAGTAAAGTTTCAGGATAAAAAAATCAACATACAAAAATCAGTAGCATTTCTATATACCAACAATGAACCCAAGGAAAAATAAATCCAGAAAGTAATCTCCCTTACAATACCTACAAAAACAAACCAAAAACCCTAGGAATCAATTCAACCAGGGAGGTAAAAGTGCACTACAAAGAAAACGACCAAACACTGATGAAAGAATTGAAAAGGTAACACAAAAATAGAAAAGCATCCCACATTCATGGATTGGAAAAAGTAAAATTGTGAAAAATTTTATACTACCAAAAGCAATCTACACGTTCAATGCAATCCCTATCAAAATAACAATGACATTCTTCACATAAATAGAAAAACAATCTTAAAATTCATATGGAATTACAAAAGATCTCAAATAGCCAAAGCAATCCTAGCAAAATGAACAAGGCTGAAGGCATCACACTTTCTGACATCAAAATATACTACAAAGTTATAGTAATCAAAAGAACATGGTACTGGCATAAAAACAGGCACATAGACCAATGGAACAGAGTAGAGAACCCAGAAATAAATCCACATATTTACAGCCAACTGATTTTTGACAAAGGTGCCAACAGCATTTAGTGGTGAAATGAAAATCTCTTCAATAAATGGCGCTGGGAAAACTGAATATCTATATGCTGAAAAATCTCTCACCATATAATCAAATGAAAGTGGATTAAATACTTAAATTAAAGATCTTAAACTATGAAACTACTAGAAGAAAACATTAGGGAAATGATCTAGGACATTGATCTGGGCAAAGATTTTTTGGGTAAGACCTCAAAAGTATAGGCAACAAAGGCAAAAAAAGACAAATGGTATTACATCAAGCTAAATACCATCTGTGCAGCAAAACAAACAATCTACAGAGTGAAGAGACAACTTATAGACAATGAGATATCATCTCACTCCAGTTAAAATAGCTATTATCAAAAAGACAAAAAATAATAGATGCTGGTGAGGATGTTGTGAAAGGGAAATTTGTCTTTTAGATAAATATTGGCATTTCCCTGATTACTGATGTTGAGCATTTTTTCATATGCCTGTTGGCCATTGATATGTCTTTTTTTGAGAAATGTATATTCAGATCATTTGTCCATTTTGAAATTGAATTGTTTTTGATATTGGGTTGAGTCCTTTATATATTGTAGTTACTAACCCCTTGTTGGATGGATAGTTTGCAAATATTTTCTCCCATTCTATAGGTTGTCCCTTCACACTGCAGATTGTTTGCAGGATCCTGCTGGTGGGAATGTAAATTAGTATTGCCACTTGGAAAATATTGAAGTTTCTCAAAAAACTGAAAATACATCTACCACATGATCCGGCAATCCCACTGCTGGCTAGATAGAAAGCAATCTCACTACTGGGTTAAATAAAGAAAATCAGTAGACTGAAGAGATATCTGCATACCCATGTTTATTGCAGCAGTATTCACAATAGCCAAGATAAGGAGTCAACCTACGTGTGTATGAATGGGTAAATGAAGAAAGTGTAGTACAATATACACAATGGAATATTATTCAGCTATAAAAAGAATGATTTTGATCATTACACATTGTGTACTTGTATCAAAATATATGTATCTATCTGTACAATTATGTATCAACAAAAAAGTCATTTCTTAAAATGAAGCCAGTGAGTTCTTAGAACATAAAAATCCTCAATGTTTATGCACTCAATAACAATGCTTTAAAAGATGTAAAGTGAAAACCAATATAACTACAAGGAGAAACAGACAAACTCCAATTATAGCTGGAGATTTCAAAACCCCTAACTTAATAGGATACGTAGAAAAAATAGGAAAATAAAAATATAGAAGACTTGATCAATAGTATCAACTAACTTGATCTAACTGACATTAAGAGAGCGCTCTACCTAACAACAGAACACATATTCTTTTCAAAGTCCTTTTACCAAGATAAACCATATTCTGCAGCATAAAACAATTCTCAGTAAATTTTAAAAGATTCAAGTCACATAATGACTGTTCTTTGACTATAATGGATTTAAATAAGAAATCAACAAAAGAAAGACTTCTGGAAAACCTCTAAATTTTTGGAAACTAAAGAACATATCTCTACATGGGTCAAAGAGGAAATGAAAAGGAAAATTAGAAAGTATTTTAAACTGAATGAAAAGAAAGCCACAGCCTATCGAGAAGCAGCTGAGGAAGGGTTACAGTAGGTATAATGGGTCGCAAAGAAAGTTTTGAGAGTGATGGCTATATTCACTATCTTGATAATGATGTATGAATGTGAGAATTTCATGGGTTTATAGAAAAGTCAAAACATCAAATCGTGCCCTCCAAATGCATGCAGTTTATTCATGTCACTTATACCTCAACCAAGTAGTCAATGAAAAGTCATAAAAAGCTGACAGGGGGTTGGGCATGGTAGCTCACGCCTGTAATCCCAGCTCTTCTGGAGGCTGAGGCGGGTGGATTTCCTGAGCTCAGGAGTTGAGACCAGCCTGGGAAACATGGTGAAACCCCCATCTCTACTAAAATATAAAGAACTAGCTGGGCGTGGCAGTGTCTGCCTGTAGTCCCAGCTACTTGGGAGGCTGAGGCAGAAGGTTTGTTTGAACCCAGGAGGCAGAGGCTACAGTGAGCCAAGATCATGCCACTGCACTCCAGCCTGGGCGACAGAGCGAGACTCTGTTACAAAAAAAAAAAAAAAAAAAAGGCTGACAGATGCTGCAAAAGTAAAACCATCCAGAAAAATAACATATCTTATTAACCTTCTGACACATCTTTAAAGTACTTCTTCCCTAAAATATTTAGTGAATACTCTTTATGATAAAAGTTTTGTAACATTATTTTCTACCAAGAGAATAGAAATAATTCAGCTTTTATCACTGTTGATCAAAGTTGGGTTTTATTTATATTTCAGGAAAATTTTAAACTATTTAACTCCATTGGTGGCAAGTATGCTTTCTACTTTGGTATCATCAGATGTCATCAGGATAAAGTGAGTCAAATATACTAAATTATGATTTGCTGTGATGCAAAAGCATGTTTTCATTTACAGCAGCACTTGCTGTTTTTAATGCTGCTGTAGTATTGTGCCTTACCGACACAGGAATGTTAGTATATTGTGCTTTGGGCGATTCCAATTGTATATGCTGCATTTTAAAGTATAATTTTTGAGGGCCTATAAGTGCCAGGTGCTATTCTAAGTGCTTCAGGTACAGCAGTGAATGAAATTGGCAAAAAATCCTTGTCCTTATTGAGCATTGATTTTACTGACAGGAGAAAGATTAATAAACATGTATAGTATCTTATATTGTTGAATGCTATGGTGAGAGAAAAAGTAGGAAATGAGGATAGAAGTTGTATACAACATGGTCTGGGGCAGCCTCACTGAGTGGATGACTTTTGAGAAAAGATCTGAAGAATCCAAGGCAGTGGGCCACAGCAGTAACTAGTGGGACAGTGTTTCAGGTAGAGACACTGTGTGCAAAGGCCAAGGCTGGTCTGTGTGTGGAGTGTTGAGGAACAGAGTAGTTTCAGGGGTGGAGAAACACGAGAGCAGAAGGAGGGGAAATCAGAGAGGTGAGGTGACAGATTCAGGAGGAGTATAGTTTTGACTCAGGATGAGTTGGGACTCTTTGGAAGATTTTGAGCAGAGGGGTGATGTGATTTGTGTTTTAACAGAATCACTGCAGGGGGTTGAAGACTGACCCCTAAAAGATATGTCCAAATCTAGGTATGTCCATGTCTAAAACTAGATATATCCTTGTACCTGTGAATGTGACCTTATTTGGAAATACAGTCTTTGCAGATGTAATTAAGGATCTCAAGATGAGATCATACTAGATTCAGGGTAAGCCCTAAACCCAGTGACTGGTGGGAGATAAGGAGTGAACACAGCTGCAGAGAAGAAGGTAATGGGCAAACAGAGGCCGACGCCTGAACGATGCATCTAAGAACCAAGAGATTCCAAGGCTCGCCAGGTCCCACCAGTAGCTAGGAAAGAGGTGTGGAACATCTAAACATTCCCCCTATGGCCTCTAGAGGAAACCAACCCTACCAAAACCTTAATCACAGACTTCTGGCCTCTAGATCTGTGAAGTTCTTTATCAAGAACTGACTCTCAGGGAAGCCAAGGACACCCCTGAGGAGGCCGCTATGGTGATCCAGGTGAGGCCTGCTGTTTAGATCACAATGGTGGCAGCAGAGTGGGAAGAAGGAGTAAAATCCGGAAAATGTTACAGATAGAATTGAGAGGATTTATTGGCAGGTTGGAGGTGGGGCATGAAAGAAAAAGTTTTTAGAAATGTGTGTGGAGCCTCAGAAGCCAAAGACATGGGCAGTGCTGGTTCTTAAGTTTATGTTTCTCACCCAATGTTTCTGCAAACCAGTCTTCATTTTTCCCAGCCCCAGCTCCATGTTCAGCAGAGCTAGAGGGAGATAAAGTCTGGGGAAAGAGAAGAGACGTGTTCCACTGTGTTGACTTCCTGTCAGCTACACTACCACAGGAGCTAGTTCCAAATTCCAGCTTTTCCTCACACTCGCAGAGCAGCCTCACTGGCCCTCGCGCCCTCCTCAGTGGTCTGGTCTCACTGTGGGTCCCTTCTCAAGACTGTAGGCTTTTGATGAGCCCAGCTCTTCTCTCTGTTCCCCCAGCCCTCCAGGCAGAGAGGCTGCTTCCTACAGTTACAACCTCTGTGCTGCCTCGGGGGCCCCTTTTTGCCTTTCAGACCTCTAATACCTGATTAACAATTATTTATATTAAACTCTGTGAGAATAATGCTGTGGTTTCTAGTTCTCAAACAGACTCTGACTAACGCAGAAAGCATCAGTGATCCCAAGAAAATCCTCAGCCACAGGAAACACAGAGTTGCCATAGACAAGGCTGGGAAGAGCAGGTTTGGAGCCTGGTTTTGGACGAGTTACATTGAGATGCCTGCTGGACATCATGAGGTGTCTGAGGGAGATCCCGAGTGGGCTGTCGGGTGTGTGCGTTTTGACTGCACGGGAGAGGCCTGGGCTGGAGATGGCCATGCGGAGGCCACCAACATGGGCATTCAGCGCCGCAGGCCTGCAAGGCAGCCTGGAGACATTCTAGGTCTTATATTTCTTTTTAGTTCCAGTGTCTTAGCACAGATCTTGGCACAGAGAGAGGCTTCGCAAATATTTGTGGAGGAAAGCATGCATGGATAAAAGAGTCAGTGAATGGTATTGGTTGAGTTATCGTGCTTACAACAGTGAACTATTGCGAAAAGAAAAAGAAAGTTTCCTAGGAATGGAACCCAGAGGACAGGGGGAAACATGGACGGACGCCTCAGAACCGACTTGCATGGCAAGCCGGGTGCACTCACCAGGGTGGCCAGTCTCCAAAGCGGGCATTTTCGCCAGCAGCAAGTGTCCCCCTGGGATTTTTGGAACCCACGGCCTGGTTTTCCTCGGTCCAAAACTAACATTTGGAAACAGGCTCAGTTCCCAGCACATGAATGTGAACCTCCCCTTTCTGAGCTTCCTTAGGGGTAAAATGTGGCCTTTCCCGTTGAGTGTTTCTTTTATTCACCCCAGTCCTCACACTTACCTTCTGCTTCAAGTTCTGGGGCATTATTAATTATTCATCTCTCCCAGTCCTTTTTCTTGGGAGCAGGATTTCTCCTGGTTTAGTCTCATCTTTGGTCAGGTGGAACAATGGCAGGTAAGGCCCTTCCTCCTCTGCCAGGAGCACAGTGAGTGAAAAACAATGCCTGGACCCCGGTACCTCAGGTGGCCCCAGCAGGCTGGCGGCAGGGCCTCAGGTGTCAGGTGCCTGTCATGATTCTGCTTTTTCGCTTGTCGTTGCAGTAGCATTGGATGTGAGCGGCGAAGGTACTGAAGAAGACAAAACAAGGTAAGGGGAAGAACTTCCAAAGCCACTCATTCCTCCTTGGAGAACTAGACCTGTAAGCTGCTCTTTCTGTCCTGCATTAGTTGATATTATCCTGAAGAAGCTTCCTTTTTAAGAAACATTACAGCTGCAAGTCATGTGATCGTGATCATGTCAGCTGCGGCACCAGAAGAGTTAAAATTAGTAAGGTTTCAGTAAATTTGACTTAAACTATGATTGAAAACTGCTGTGTACCCTCCGCCCGCACGTTCCAGTAAACTGCCTGCTGTGCCCCCGTAATGGGCCTCACCTGCTTTCCCCGTGGGGAGTCATGCAGCTTAAGGAGTGGGGCTGGTTCCCTTCCCCGTAGCTGTGTGACACCTTCCTCTCCCAGAGTAGCCCAGACCATGAGGGAGCCGCAATGCAGATGGAGCCACGGACAGATCGTTGCTGAGCGGGTCACTTTGGAAGCAGGTGGGCTGCAGATTTGCTCAGACCCAGACCCCTAAGGGCTCTTGCTCAGGGCTTCGGTGAACTTACCTACCTGTTTTTTTCACCTTAGGTAGTCCAAAACTTTTACCATACAATCAGTCCCGTGACATTTTTGGAGGGAAAGCTTCAGAGTTCCAAGCACTAGGTAGGTAGGTGAGTGGTCTGATTCCTGTTTCTGCCCACCACAGGCTGGTCAGACCTCCCTCCTTCCCCGTCTCTAAGGCCGCCCCCGCTGCAGGGCAGAGGGAAGCTGATGGAAGGCCATGGCAGTGTTATCAGATGATAAGATGACAAGGTTTAGGATAGTGGAGAGAGGACAGATGCATGTAGCTTTCCTTACCCTCATCGTAACCATAGCTCTAAAACTGATTTATGCCGTTTTGCCTGCCCTGAAGCTGGCTAGGGAGTGCCTTGGCTGGCAGTCTGTCTTCAGATGGGAGGAGATAAGGGGAATCCGGAGAATGGGTCATCAGGAAGCATTTAGAGAAAATTGCTTGCCCTCCCAGTGTCTTACACAGTCCACTGGCAGACAGTGTTTGTCATGGCTGAGAGTTATCTCATGATTTTTAAACAACAGAATGTGGTGTGTGATCCCAGATGCAATCACGAGTTCATTGTGTTCATCCTTGCTAATGCCTAGCAGAAAGGCTAGTTGTTGGAAGATTCTCACCAGGAGGCAAAAATGAGGTTAAGATGAGCACATTTTCTTCGGTGGCAATGGGCTTTGTGAGAGGTGGGAATGGTACTGGCTCCCATTGCTGCCAGGCCTCACCTGGAGTGGTCATTGATGTTTGCCAGGAGTGGCTGTTCCCAAGCAGAAGCTGATGAACTTAATGCTTTTACTGTCGTCTTCCCCACTTCCCCAGATGATCTCCAGACAGATCTCTTGAGGGTTTCACTGGCTGCTTTGGGAGTAAACACTTGGTGTGGTCAAGTCCTCGGATGGAAACATAAAGAATGCTTTCCAGGTGGTTATCAGCGCAGGCAGGGGACTCCCTGATACAGATTGCCTAAGACTTTGCTCTCTCATTCTAACCAGAATGAGAACGTAGTTATTGTCCACTTAACATCAAAACCCCACATACAAAGTCCAAAGCAAATTCACTTATCTGACAGTTTTGCCTGGACAAGGCCATGCATTTAGGTATCTTGGCCCTGACACATGGCTTGGTTGTATTTTTTAATCCAAAATACACTTGGGCTAGTAGATTTGAATACCCTCAATCTGCTTCTCTATGGTGGTGGCCTTGGGCTCAGCCAGAATCTTTTGCCAGGTTGTGAACAGCCTTTTTTTGTTTTTTGTTTTTTTTTTGCCTTTTTTGCCAAAACAGAAGATGATGTGACAAGGTAATCAGATATTGAGGTATAATCATAAAGTAATGCTAAATAAATATTTAAAAATTTGAAAAAGAATGTTTTTAAACCACTAGTCAGGCAACAGCAGTGCTTTTTTATGAATCGGCCTCCTGTAATTTTCAGTGGCCTTGGGCTTGTGGGCAGGAGGTAACGGCAGGGTTGGATTAGCTTATTGATTCAGTGTGCTTGGAAAGGACAGTAGGATAAAAGGTTTTCAGTTGGCGGGCCTGCGACGCTGCCCTGGCTGATCATCCTGGCGAGGAATCAGACCTCAATTGATTTAAGGACCCTGCCAGCTTGCCATTGCCATTCCTCCTCGTCTCTCCTCGCTCTGCCTCTGTCTCTTTGCTTTAGCCACTCCTCTTTTTCTGTTTCTCTCGCTCTCTTTGTTCTCTCTTACACTTGTCTCCACCGATACACTTTACAAAATAGTAGGTATAATTGGGTATATACATACGTTTAAAACGTTCTGGAAAGAGTCTCCCCCACAACCCACCAACATTTTAATAATCATCTCTGAATGAGAGGATTACACATGACTTTACTCTTTTCCTTCATATATTTCAATACTTTTTAATTTTTTCAGTGACTATATCTTTCATACTCAGACATTTTTAATAAAAATGAGAAGTAGGATGCTGAGTTATCTACATAGGATGAAAGTAGAAGTCGAACGTGAAAACAGTTTGCTCAAGAGTCTCCTCCCTTGACTAACATCAGCTGGCGACAGTGTGGGGACTGTGTCTTCTTCAGTGATCTCCTCAGGCCTGGGAGAACCACTTCACAGAGTGGACTTTGACACATGTTTGTGGCATTAATAATTAGGGAAGGATATAAAGAAAAGGCAATTTTGGAGGAGGCAACTGTTTGATTTTCAAATGATTGCTATTGAAGATTCGGTCTGTTTGAATAAAGTGAAACGGATAGTGGTGTTGAACTAAAAGGCTTGATTGGACACAGGCAGGATTTAATAAAACTATCATTTTTAACCCCAGTAATCTGGCAGATATTTTTTAACCAAGAAAGTCCTCTGTGGGAATCCTAAATACTGGTCTTTGGTCACTTGCTAAAAATATCTATAAAAGCAAGTGTGGGATGTGGGATGTCCCCACAATGTCCTCCATTTTCTCTGCGTTTAACAAGTCTGTTTCTTTCAAGGAGAAATATTAATGGATTTCTCTGGTGCCCAAACCTGCTTGTGGAAGGAGGAGACTGACCTTACTGTCTCCCCATTCTACATAATCTGGGTGTTCAGCCAACTGGCACAGATGGGCCAGACGCCAGGCTCAGCAACGTGCCCTGTACGCAGCTTTCTACCTCCCTGAAAGCAACCACCTATAAATGTCTGGTGTGAAGACTATAAAAGTTGAGCGAGTTAGTAAAATGCTAAGCTGCTTCCAACAGGACATTCATCCCAGCTATTGCTTTGATGGGTGAATTTAAAGTTCTGCTAAAGGAATCTTTCCAGGAATTCCGTCTCTAAAGCAGCACACTCTGGGACTTTAGTGGTGGAGAATCCACACCCATATTTTTCCCCCAAAATCACTTGCCTAGTTGCCATGTCTCCTCAGGACTCTATTATATCACTCTGATGTTTCTAGAATATTTTGTGCTGAATGACTTTCTTAGAAAAAAAAAAAAGGCAAAGCAATTGGTAATAGCTAACAGAATTTGGATTGGTGATCACTAAGGACTCAAGGTGCAATTTCTGGAAGTAGTCACTTTATTTACTTGGCAGGATGACAGCAGTATTGTGAGAGAGTAATCTTTATTAATTTTGGTCCTAAAAAAAACTCCTGAGTGTTTTTTCAGAAAGAGGTCCCCAAAATGTATTTTTTTAAATGTCAAAATATTATGAAAAAAGACTGAAACTTCAATAAGGGAATTCCTCAAGCACATTTTATGTTCAGCATCAACTGAATTGTATTTTCTCTTTTATGTGGGCAATCTATGGACTGTTGTAAGTCTATAAGCTGTTGTGTCTAACATCTCATTAGCATTAGTGGAAGTGTCATTGTGAATGGCCTTTCTCCTAAAGACAGATAGATACCTTCCTGGTATGGATGGGTGAGCCTGCATGTCCCTGCTGCCATCCCGCTGTGCTTACTGTCTCCTTCACTTCAGCCTCTTGAGCTCATTTGAAAAACTAGAGCCCCAGAATAGCGACAGATGACTCCAGGAATGCCCTGACCTTTGAAAATGTTTGTGGATACTCTGAGCCAGCCGTGAACTGTGAAAAGACATCTACTCATCTTCCCTGCCCCCTACATGCCCTCTGGCTCTCCTCATTCAAATATAAATTTGTTTAAATGATTAAAGAGCAAGTTAACGAAGTAAAAACAGTACTGCTTCCTGTGCAGAAATTACATGCTTGTTTTCATGAGGGCCATTTATTAGATGGTTTGCTGCATGTTATATTGTCTTTGCAGTCTGCTGAGCTACCTTGATTGGATACCAGGAGGAAATTATTTCTTAATGTAATTTTATGCTTAATGTATAGATTTAGTGCTGTTTTTTTTTAAATCATTTCTGTTAGCTTTTAAAGCTCTATTAATACTTTAATTATGAGTTTTCTTTTTTTTCATAGCCTAAGGCTATTTGATGGGCAGGCAGATTTTTTATAAATTAAATAAGTAGATATGGTCCACTTACAGAGGAAAAAAAGAAAATAATCAGAGAAAGTAAACTATTTGGGAAAATGACTATAATCATTTTCCTAATTTAAATAAAGATCTGCCCACAGTGCAGAGCCTTGGCGATCTGACTAGACCATCACTTTCTGAAATAATGGAGCCTCTACTGCCACCCCCTACTGCTCTTACCCCAGACATAGAAAAGCTTTCAACCATTATGTGAGAGATCTTATACTGTAAGAAGAAAAGAAAAAGGAAAAAGACAGTACAGAAACTCTAAGGCCTGGGAATGCTGGTCTTGACTCTTACTAATTGGTTATGTGAACTTGGGCAAGTTATTTACTTTCTATGAGCCTCAGTTTCCACATCTCTAAAAGTGTTAATAATAACATCTACTTTTTCTGTCTTTATAGGGCTTTTTTATCCCCCCCCTCAGAGACAGGGCCTCTATATTATGCAGGCTAGTCTCAAACTCCTAGGCTCTAGCGATCCTCATGCCTCAGCCTCCCAAGTAGCTGGGACTGCAGGTGCACACTACTGTGCCTAGCTTTGACAGGGCTTTTATGAGGGAGAAAGTACATAATAGATGTAAAACTGCTTGTCAAACTGTAAAGTGTTGTGCAAATACAAGGCAGAAGCCACATGCTGGCAGTCATGGGCCAAATATTGCACATGTATTTCACTTGGTTTGCACTGTATTTTTAAAAACAGAGCTAACATCTAAAAATAGAACAATTTACATAAATTTTGGATTTCTTCTCTTGAAAAACCAAGCAATGTGGCAACCTGGGCCCCATCTCTGTGTGGCAGCAGTTGGCCCGAGTTGAATTGTGGCAGCCCCTCAAGAAGGTGCACGCCTTTCCAGTTCTGGCGATCTGTCCCCTTCCCTGACAGCTCTCTGACAATGACAGTCGTCTCTTTCACTGTTGATACAACTTGCCTGGCTCATTTGTGCATCTGAATATGTGATGCTTGAGTAAGATATTAGACCGACTGCTTTAATTCTATGACAAAACCCTTTGGATTTGTGAAGACAAAGCTAAAGCCCCAGCTTGGACATTTTTCAGCTGGGGCAACTTGGTCAAGTCACTTCACCTTTTTGAGACTTTTTCTTTCTATGCACAATGGAAATACGATAACTACCTCAAAAGATTTTGGAAAGGTTTTATATAAGATAAGCACCTCAGCTTATAAATAAGAATGAGTAACACATATCTGTTATGTGTTAGTAGATATAGTTATTTATTACCACAATGATGCTTCATGTAACAACCATAATATCTCAGTGGCAATAAGCACTTATTTTTCCCTGTGAATTTATAGGTTGGATGGATGGCTCTGCTGATCTGGGTTGGGCTCTCTCACATGTCTGAGGGTGGTGGCTGGGCATTCTATTCCATGTAACTCATCCTCCAGCAGGTTGGTCTGGGCTTGATCTCGTGGCAATGTCAGAGGAACAAGAGAGAGAAAGCAAGAATGTGCAAGTGCTTTCTCAAGTCATTGCTTGTGTTATATTTGCTATGATCCCGGTGATCACGGTAAATCACATGGCAAAACCTAAAGCTGAGGGTCGGAACAGAAAGGTCCTTCTGCAATGGGAAGGCACTGCAAAGTTACAGAGGAAAAAGACCCAAGGAGGGGTGAGGATTTGAGGCCATGCCTGCCATCCATCAGCCACAGTAGGGCAGGCTAACCTGCTGAAACAAATAAATTCTAAAGTAGATAATAACTGAAATACTCTAGAAGTTAATTTCTTGTTCATTTAACAGTACAGGTCCTGGTTACTGGGTGGCTCCTTTCATTTCTTAGCTCCATCATCACCTAGATCCCACTACTGCCTGTATCAGGGGTTGACAAACTTCTTAAAGGGCTACGTAGTAAGTATTTTAGGCTTTGAGGGCCATATAGTTTCTCTTGCAATGACTCAATGCTTCTCTTGTACATAAGCAGCCATAGACAATATGTGAATGAATGGGCATGGCTGTGTTCCAGTAAAACTTCATTTACAAAAACAGACAACAAGCTAAACTGGCCATGAGTCACAGCTTGCTGACTCCTGCCCCAAAAGCTAAAGGCCTGGTAGATATTGGGTTAATATGCAAGTTCGCAGAGAGGACAGTCTTACCAAATATTTTGCCCATGGAATAAGAGGAATCTCCAGCTTCCCATCCTGCCCTATCTGAGCCTTTGCTTTCTCTGGTGCCAAAACACTAAGCCAATTCTCATATATGCACATTTTCCAAACAGTTGTTTCTTCCATTCCATGTCATTCCATTTCATTCCACTGTATCTTTTTTCATTTCATAATACTAGCACATACTTAACGTTTCATAGTGTGCTTGTGTTTCACGGCTTCAAGTGGAATATTGCTTAAGTTGTAATCACTATAGCAAGCACTGAAAAACAGAGATATAGTGAGAAAACAAATACATTTAAATAGAATACTAAAAAACATTTAACTCAAAAGAAGGCAGGGAAAATGAAACTAATTTCTGTTAATACTAATTAAAAGCAGAGATGGTCAAATAGATTTTTAAAAAGGATCCAACTTAGAAACAAACAGGAAACCAATAATAAGATGGTAGAACTAAATCCAAACTGATCAAAAATTATATTAAATGTAAATGGTTTAAACACACCAACTATATACTGTCTACAAGAAATTCACTTCATAGTTATACAGGTAGAGGACAGGAAAAGATTGTACTGTATCTGTTTTTTTCCCCCCATGTAATAGATTACTACAAGTAGTGGCTTAAATGCTGTGTAACAGATTACTACAAGTCGTGGCTTAAAACAACACATATTTATCATCTCAGGGGTCAGAAGCCTGGGTATGGCTTAGCTGGTTACTTTACTTCAGGGCCTTACCAAGTTTTAACCCTCAGGGTCTTGGATGAAGCTGTGGCCTCATCAGAAGCTTGGGGGTGGTGGACGATGGTGGGGGGAAGTACAGAATGTGATTCCAAACTTCCTCAGGTTGTTGGCAGAATTTATTCCCTTATGGCTGCAGGACTAAAGCATAAGTTTCTTATTCACATACATTTGTCAATGTAGATGAAACAGACTAGCTCCTCAGAAAACCAGAAGTTACCAAAACTAACCCAAGACAAAGTAGGTAATCTGAATAGTCTTATAATTATCAAAAGTAATTGAATCCATAGTAAAAAAAAAAAAAAAACTCCAAAAACTAGAGTTTCAGTAAGTCTATCATATTTAAAAAATCAATTCTAAACAATTTCTTTCAGGAAATAATAGAAGAGAAAGAAATACTTCCCAACTCATTTTATGAAGCCAGCATTACACTGAAAGCAAAACTAGACAAAGGCAGTAACAAGACAAGGAAACTACAGGTCAATATCCTCATGATCATAGACACAAAACCCCCCAACAAATTATTAGCACATCAAATCCAGCAATATAGAAACAGAATACTATACCACAACCAAGTGGAGTGTATCCCGAGAATGCAAAAGTAGTTCAGTCTGAGAAAATCAATCAAAGCAATTTACCCTATTAATAGTCTAAAGAAAAAGCACATGATTATAGCAATTGATGCAGAGAAAGTATTTAAAAAAATTCAACATTCACTCATGAAAAAAAACTCACAGCAAACTAGAAATAGAAGGGAAATTATTATTTTAATTATTTTTGAGACAGGGTCTTGCTCTGTGGCCCAGGCTAGAGTGCAGTGGCATAAACACAGCTCACTGCAGTCTTGACCTCCAATCCTTTCACCACCACCTCCCAAGCAGCTGGAACCATAGATGTATGCCACCATGCCCAGCAAGTAATTTTTTAAAAAAATTTTTTGTGGAGATGGAGTCTTGCCATGTTGACCAGGCTGGTCTTGAACTCCTGGGCTCAAGCAAGTTTCCTGCCTCAGCCTCCCAAAGTGTTGGGATTACAGGTATGAGCCATTGTGCCCGGCTGTGGCTCATGCCTGTAATCTGTAATTCTTAAACCTGATAAAGGACACCTACAAAAAGCCATGAATGTGGCAAAAACAACAAAGAGTTCTCAAATGCTGGGCAATATTGCACAGTACAATTGCTTTCCTTGTCCTAGTGTGGTGCAGCAATAAAATCCTAAGGCATCACCATTTCCAAAATTGTGCTTATGATTCCTGATAGTCTGGTGACCAGCAGTTGGCGAGAACATTGGTGCAACAAAAGTGAGCTCTAGATTTTTATTGTGTAGCACTGGGATCGGGACTGCATACTCTGTGTCTTACTGTGACTACATCGTGCAGAAATGGGGTGGTGAAAAGAACATTAAGTTGGTGGAGAAGCACTTTGCTGAACAAGGATATAGGCTCTGATAACAAGGCTGTGCGTCAGGAAGCTGGCAGTTAATCCGATCTTGGGCGCCTCGTGGGAACCAGAGCCAGCAATCAGCATCACGCAGGAAAACAGCAGGGACCTGGAAATGAGATTTCTGAAGTCAGGAAGTTGGCAGTTGAGTCAGAGCTGCAGAACCAGCTGGAACAAAAACCTTTAGCTATCAGCACCAAGTAACCAAGCAGCGAGGAAGAGCTCACTAAAGGGACCATGAAGAGTTTTTTGGTTGTTTTCTTTCTTTCTTTCTTTTTAAATGAAGGGACTCAGAAATAAAAAGCTTTGCTTAATTATTGTTACAGCCAGCCAGAGATTCAAAACAGCAGAGTCATAAAGAGAAATGTCTCATGAAGGTTATTGTCTCATGCAGACAAGTGCACTTGAATTTGTAGTCAGGCACTTCTGCTTTTGAGCTTGTTTCTGTCAACCAGACTTGCCACACTTTCTTCTTAATGACTGGAACTTCTGACTTCCTCACGCTCTTCCATGAGAAGTTGGGTCTCTCAGTCAGTTCAAGCAGAAAAAAAAAAAAAAGTTTAACACTGAGGCAAAGTTGGAAGTATAATTTCAGGCGTTCTAATCTTCAGCACACACTTAAATATGAGTATATATCTTTTTCTTTCCTGTCCTTTTCTGGAATTGCTAACAGAATGCATCAGTTCAATTGCTTAAAGAATGTGTCCGTTAAAGCTTAGCTTAAGTGTAGCTGTGAAGTTGAGCTGCTCTGGTTCTCAAGATGCTCTAAGCAAAAAAAAGCATAGAATTTTGCAGAGGCAAAGAAGTGGTATGGAAAAGTCTCAGAAACAAGCCAGCTCTTCCTGGAAAGACAAATCACTAGATCTCTCAGTGGCCAATAGAAGAACTCCAGGTTTTTATTTGAGACTCAGCCTTCAAGGCAGCATGTGTGATAGACAGCACCCAGTCTGGACGTCCGACAACCTGGGTTCAGACCCACATTTGCCCCTTTGGGGCAGTGGTTATGGTGGACTCTTGATTCAGGCAGTCTGGATTCAAGGGGCAAGTCTGATAGTTTCTTATTGTTGACCATGAGCAACTTAGTTCACCTCTTTGTGCATCAGTTTCCTTATCTATAAAAAGAGATGATAATCATATCTATCTTGTAGAGTTGTTGTGAAGACTAAATGAATTACCACTGCATGTGTAGAACGTCTGGAACCATACCTAACTCATTATAAGGGCTATATAAACGTTTGCTGTTATTATATACTAACTAGGTCCTAGGGTAATTTACCTGTCTGGTTTCAGCTTCCTCAGCTGTAAAGCTAGAGTGCTGGCTCTCGAAATGTAGTCTGGAGACCTCTAGCATCAAAATAACCTAGAGTATCAGTTTAAATAAAATCTCTTAGAGTGTGGCCTGGAAAGGAGTTATAAAAATGCTTTCAAAGTCATTCTTATGCATGTTTATTTAATCATAGGAGAACCCAAGTAATTAAATGAGCATTGAGCTCATTCAAACAGTTGGCATTGAGTTGCTTTGGGAGGAAAAGAGAAATTATGCCCTGAGAGGCATGAGCACTGACCCTCTGACAAGAGAATGGAAAGCTGAGTCTGAGCTGTAGACAGGCTGTGCCCACCCTGGCAGTGAGTGGAAATCATGAGATGAGTGAGTCGCCTTTTTCATAAATGTCCATGGACTGGTCATGGAATGACCTGATAAAATTCTCCTTCCCAGTTGTATGGACTCAGAGTGAGCCCTTGAATCTTTGTGGCAATAAACAAAAAAAGTAACTTGTTGGAAGTCAGAACTAACTTCTCTGCTTTCTATGCTCCCATTCACATTATTTCTATCCTATTATAATTCACATCCTACTGTATCACGGTGAAGTACTACGTGTGTCTCCTCCTGAAACTATGAGCTTCTTAAATACAGGGTGAATACCTTATTCATCATTGGATTCCTCTCTCTACCTCCTCCGTTGCCCTAGCATTTAGCACAGTGATTTGCATGTGGTCGTTCTTTAGTGTTTGTTGGATGAATCAGCAGAAGACCCTGTTTGAATTGAGTCACTGGGATGGTGTTTACAAGTCTGTGATCCCAGGCAATGTACACTGTAATCGATGAGACCCACAGAAACAAAGGCAGTGGAAAAATCCTGCCTCCATCACAAAGGCCTTTGCAGTATTAATACAGTGGAAGATATAAATCTTAATTAGTAGCAGGAAAAAGTGATGATGTATCAAGGTTCTCAAAATGTCAGCTGGTGGCTGCTCAATCCATTCATTTATAGCCGCTAACCATAGCACTGTGATACTGAAACCAATACTGCTAATTAAAGGTGTAATGACAATCAGCCAGCTCACTGTTAATTGATTCTTAATACTTCAATTACTTGTTTTTATGCCAGTCGAATTTAATCAAAGGAGGTCAGAGAGTCATACAAGGCTTATAATTTTTAAATGATTTGCATACATTAACTTTTATGAGCTCATTTTCAAAAGCCAAGTGAAAAGGTACCTATATTCATATATACTTTACTTGTTCATTTAAACTTCTGGAAAATAAAGTTAATCCTTGATGACAAATAGATATAAATATTTCAACAACAATGGGGAAATTTTGTTATATCTTAGACTGTGGTTCTATATTCTGTTTCTTTGTCCTCTGCTGGAAAATAACCCCTGGATTTTTAATAACTTAAGAAAAACTTTCACTTGGAGCCCATTCTCCATAATATTATTTTTTCCTTCTTGTCTTTGACAAGTTTTGAAGGGGAAAGAGGTTTACAGATCCTCTGCTCATCACCCTTACAATGTGGTTTCTGCCTCCTTCACATATTTGAAAGCCACCATTAGCCTTTTTTTTTTTTTTTTTCAATACTTTAAGTTCTAGGGTACATGTGCACAACGTTCAGGTTTGTTACATATGTATACATACATGTGCCATGTTGGTGTGCTGCACCCATTAACTCGTCATTTACATTAGGTATGTCTCCTAATGCTATCCCTCTCCCCTCCCCACAATAGGACCCAGTGTGTGATGCTCCCCTTCCTGTGTCCAAGTGATCTCATTGTTCAATTCCCACCTA